>NC_073305.1:40309725-40684725 GCF_027595985.1 Sorex araneus | reverse complement strand
CTTGTAGCCTACTTCTCCCTCTGGGAGAAACTGGCAAGCTTCTGAGAGTTTCCTGCCCACATGGGACAACCTTGCAAGCTTCCCATGGTGTATTCATATGCTAAATCCAGTAACAAGCTGGATCTCATTCCCCTGACCCTGAAAGAGCCTCCAGTGCAACATCTTTGCAAGGGCCAAGCCGAGACCTCTAAGATTTCAGGGAAAGGACGAATGGAGAGGTTACTGAGCCTGCTCGAGAAATCGACTATTAACGGGGATTTCGTGATTCGTGATTCGTGATCATCAACCAGCTTGGCCCTCATCTCCTCCTTCACCTGCCCATGGCCTGAGCCGCCCCAGGTGGGGGAGTGGCCGAACCCCATGTGGTGAGGGGGAGAGCCACCAGGGCTTCTCTAGCCGCCCCAGAGATTATACTAATACCAAATGGAATTTCACAGACATGATTAAGGATCTTGAGATGGGAAGAGTATCCTAGATTATTATCCATCTATCAGATCTATTAATATTACTATCACTATCACTATCATCATGTTGATCCTCGACTTGCTCAAGCAGACCCAGTAATGTCTCCACTTGTCCTAGCCCTGAGATTTTAGCAGCCTCTCTTTACTCGTCCTTCCCAACGATGCCACATTAGAGGTCTTTCAGGGTCAGGAGAGTGAGACCCATCATTGTTACTGTATTTGGCATATGAATATGCGATGGGGAACTTGCCAGACTCTCCCATGCAGGCAGGAAGCTCTCGGTAGCTTGCCAGGTTCTCCAAGAGGGAGAACTAGGCTATAAGATGGAGCCAGAATAACAGTACAGTGGGTATGGAGCTTGCCTTACATGCAGCCAAACTGGGTTTGGCCCTCGGTATCCCATAGCCCCTGAGCACTGCCAGGAATGATTCCTGAGTTCAAGTAAGTCATGAGCATGCTAGGTATGGTCCAAACACACAGAGACACACACCCCAAATAAATAAATAAAAGGTCCAATATAATCAACAGTTTTCTTGTAAGAGGTGGACAGGAATGTACAAAGATATGAATAAGACACCAGAGATACTATGAGGGCAGAAACAAGTGAACCAGTGCAGCTATGAGACAATAAATGTAGGCAGTCTTGGAAAACTAGAAGCAAGAAATAGATTCTCCTTTGCACCTCTGCAAGGAATTCAATCCTGTTGACCCATCTTAAAATTTTAACCACCACGACTGTGTGATAACAAATTCATGTTACTTGAAGTTACAGGACTTGTAATGATGTGATACAGTGGTAATAGTACACTTCCTATTTTACATGGTAGTACACTTATAACACTGTAAGCCTCTATAACTCTCAGAATGAGGGCAGGAGAATGCATGTGCCCACCTCCTCCCACCTTCGGGGGGAGAAACTCGGGCTCAAAGAGAAGGAACAGCAGGTGCAAAGCTTACGTTGACTAGTCAGAGACAGCTAAGCCATGAACCTTGAGTTCCATAGTCCTGGCCCATCCCTTGTGTCTCTGTTATCCTGTCCCTGAATGTCCCTCTCACTCTGTGAAGGTTTTACATTTCTGCTTTCTCCTGTTGCCTGAACCCATTTGTTGATCCAGCAACACTCCAAGGGAAATGAAAGAGAGTGTCAACAATTCACATCTTACTATGAATTACCAGGCAGAACCCTGGATGAAATGCTGAAGCATTACTTTCAGGGAGTCCAGAGAACTACGTGAGGGAGGCTAATGAAGATGAACGGGAGCAAAGTCAAGTCAGAAAGCCAAGGCACAGAGGCAGTAACTTGTCTCTGAACACAAACCATACCTTGTCTCTGAAGCAACAACATCCTTTTGGTGATTTCCTGAGGTCGCTGGCCTGGGCTGATCCAGTTTTGACTCTAAGAGTCTCTGACTAGAGAGTAATTTCTACTTTTGAGGATTCAGAGTTCACTTCCCAAGACCTCTCAGAGAAGATCTTAACAGGTCCCAGAGAGGGGGTCGGGGGGGTAAAGAGGCAGATAGAGACAGAAACACAGAGACACAGAGAAACAGAGAGAATATTGGTAAATGAATCTAGACAGGAAGGCAGGCATGTTTGCTGAGCTCACACATGTAATTTTCCCATGCAATCTTCTCCATAGTCCTGGGAAGCTATGTTATTAGGATCCCCATTCTCCAGATGAGGAAACTGAGACTTAGGTGAAGGCCTTGGCTTCAAGCCAGCGGATGATTGGCCCAAGATTAGATGATTCTGACGATACAAGGTAGAACTGGTGACCCAATCCCTCAAAGAGTGCATTTGAATTTGTTTTTGTTTGTTTTTGTGATGTCAGGGATGGAACCCAGGGCCTCACACTTATAGGGCTATTATTAAGCCACACTCTTGGGTGTGACATTTTACTTTCCATCATAGGTTAGGCCTCTGATGGTGTGGACTTGCGGCCTCAGCAATAAGTGGCAGAGCCCATTGGAGATCTGTAATACGCAGGAGCCATCTCCTACAGGCTCACCAGAGTCAGTTCTGCTCCCTCTGAGGCTTGGAGACTCGACAAACCATCATGGACTCAGTCAATTATGCATTTAGTACTATCAAGTTGGTAGCTTGAAATTGATCATGGTAGAAATATTCACACCAAGGAAAAGACTATAAATTGGAGATTTCCTTTTCTTCCTTATCTCTGAGAGCTGGTGGTTCAACCTTTCAGAATATCCATAATCAGAAACTTGCAAACCGCATCCTGCCCTTATGGTCTCCCTGTCAGTCTTCCACCACTTTCCCTCGTCCACCCTCCACAGCAATCCCACTCCCTCCATCCCAGCTTTGAGAGTCTTTGAGGGAAGGTTGGCATGTTCCATGCTGAGAGCACCTGCTGCCCTCAGTTCAGCAGAAACCAATGATCAAATAAGCAAGATCGAACATGATCTCAGGAGGCCACTCTGGCTTTCAAAATCTGAACCCAGAATAACAGTTGAGGTCGCTTTCGGTGGAATGTTGCTGATGTCCTTACAATAGGAAAATTATAGCTTTTAAAATGCAGCTTAAGGGGCTGGAGCAATAGTACTGCGGGAAGGGCATTTGCCTTGCACACAGCCGACCCGGGTTCGATTCTCAGCATCCCATATGGTCCCCCAAGCACCACCAGGAGTAATTCCTGAGTGCAGAGCCAGAAGCAACCCCTGTGCATCGTCGGGTGTGATCCAAAAAGAAAAAAATAATAATGCAACTTAAATCCCTTCCTCCCAGGGTCGGAAAAATAGTACAAGGGGTAAGACACTGGCCTTGTCTGCAGTTTACCCTGGTTTGATCCCTGGCATCACTGGGTGGGTGCCCTGAGCAGTTTCAGGAATGATTCCTGGGCATAGAGTCAGGGATAGCCCCTGTATACCACCAGGTCTAGCTCCCTCTGAAAAACATCAGGCAATTCTCTCCTCCCAGAAGCCCACCTGTTGGGCCAGTGGCACAATGGATAATGCATCTGACTGTTGGATATCATTGGTTTGTCCTTTCTCCCTTACCACAGAGTTTGGACTTATCTGGTAATAATTTCTAAACAATTCTAGACTACATTGGTATGTCCTGCTCCCCTTGCCACTAGAAGCTTAGGTATATCAGTCACACCCATCAAAGTGCTCCTGAGTCACTCCCATTCCTTTGTTTATCTGTAACCACTTCTATCAGTTTATGTGCTCTTCCTCTAATCAAACTCTGTTCATCTGTAAGGTCAGACCTTGCTAGAACAGTGAACTTGTATTGTAAGTTAATATTGTCTTTCTCCTCTCTTATGTCATTTGAATAGTTTACTTTAAAACAATATCCTTTTTGTATGGACAAAGAAAGACATTTATTAATATGCTTTGGTAACATGGGATCTCATTGGCTTCAAATATTATTCACTCCCGGGCATCTGCTTTCTGGACTTAAGCCTCAGCTGCCCTTACTTCCTAGCACCCACAAAAGCAGGGTCCCAACGAGGGACGGGATGGACCCAGGGCAAGCGGTGAGTTATGTGCTACCCTGGCATCGAGATGGACCTGGCCAAAGTGCCTAATGCTTAACTATATGTTAAGAGCTTGGTCATGGACATGTCATGCCATGATCCAAAAGCAACAACGAGACTAGGACCCTGCTGGGGCTAGGAAAGACTAATCTGGCCTGGGCACTGTAGTCTGAGGTGACCTCCAGAGAGCAATTCTATAAGCTTAATACATCTCTTGC
This sequence comes from Sorex araneus, assembly GCF_027595985.1. Classification (NCBI taxonomy): domain Eukaryota; kingdom Metazoa; phylum Chordata; class Mammalia; order Eulipotyphla; family Soricidae; genus Sorex; species Sorex araneus. The sequence goes on along the minus strand of NC_073305.1, from coordinate 40,680,547 downwards.
TATGTCCGTACAAAATGACTTATAATATGAATACTTATATGTTAGTTAGACAAAGAGAGGGGAAACACACCCAGGGGATTCCGCTCTTGGGTGGGTGTTCTGCTGAAAGAGATTCTGTCCTAGTGAAAGCATCCCCTAAGGGATAGAACTTTACCCCCTATTGATTGTAACCACACCTATGCATAAGCCCCCGGCCCCAGATGGGGGGGGGCGGATTTAAGGTGGCTGTGAGAGAGGGCTGGGAGCGAGTGCTGTCGAGTTCCAGGGCCAGTCCCAGGGCCAGTCTCCAGTGCCAGATCTGGAGAAGCTAGATCGAGACCGAGACCCAGAGGAGAAGGAGAATGAAGTAGCATGGAGGAGGAAGAAGCAGGAGGAGAACCAAGGAGAATGGAGATGGGAATGAAATAAACTGCAACTGAGACCAATAAGCCTGGCCTCCGTTCCTTCCTTCGCCTGCCTCATCATTGCCATCAACCTCCCCGGGGTGAGGAAAGCGGCTAGAGACTACCGAACGCGGGTGGCGGGAGAGTCAGCACCACTGCCCTGTGCCCAGTGCCCGGCGCGGTGCAGTGAGGTGCTCTCCGCCCCTTCCTTTCTTTTTCTTTTTTGTGTTTTTACACATCTGACTATGGATCAGAAGACTCCAGAAGCCCCCTGGCTTGCAGCCCTGTCACAGTCAATCCTCAGCCTCAGCATCTACCTACTGAAAGCAGAGTCACTGTTAGAGGCTCACTGGCCACCTCTGCTAGACAGGGGTTTCCAGGGCTTGGTACTTACCAGCACAGAGCAGTCATTCAGGAGACTTTCAGCTGGTGATGGGCTGTTAATCAACCCAGATACCACTCTCCCTCCCTTTTCCTCTTCTTATTTTCCCTTGCCTGTTTTTATGCCTCCTCACTGGTGCCCTGGACCCAACTGAGTCAACACTTCCTTCTTGTGGGTGCTTTGCCTCCACCAGAGCCAGGTCTTTCCCTGCACGAACAGCCTGTGACCACAGAACACGACAGGACCAAGTGCCCACTCTCCCCACTTGAGCCAAGATCAAGTGTCATCTCCATGGATGCTGCTTCTCTGAGCCCATGTCATGGGGTGTGGCCCTGTGGTCCCTTTCCAGGAAGCTCCCTAATTGCTTTGGGAAGGTTGTGGTGGAGAAGTTGTCCCCAGGGATAGACTCCACCCTGGCTTCACATGAGATGGACCTGGCATTTGGTGGCTAGGAAAACTGAGGCAGGAGATTCAAAGTGACTCACTCTGACCATGGAGGCGGCTCTGGAAAGTGCCCTGGCCTGGATTACAGGTGACAATAATCTTGCCTTTGGAAAAACTGGTTACATAACACTGCTGTCATCAATGTTTTTTCCTCCTAGGTTTGAAAAAACATCGTAAATTAAATTTGACTGTTTATATAACCCGAAATGCACTTGCATCAATAATCACAACACCCACCACTTCCATATTACATACGATGGAGCAGGCTGTTCTCAGAATTTTCCATGTATGAATTCATTTCATCCTTGCAATAATGCTTCAAATGAAGTACTATTATTGTCTGATTTTATTTATAGATGAGTCACAGAGAGGCTAGGAAACTTGCCCAATGTCCTTCAATAAGTAGCAGAACTGGGACTTGAATCAAGACCCAGAATTTATGACTAGACAGGGGTAAAGGGAGAGCCCAGAGATAGGAACCAGACCAACGTGTTGATGGTACATGAAGCTAAACCCAGAAAAGAAACAGAGGTTCATGGGAGAAAGGCAGGAAGAGAGTAGCCCACGGTCACCAAACCAGCAAACAGGGCAAGCCCATTCATGAAGGACCAGACCTAAGGAGGCAGATTCCACATTCCTGCTCACGTCACAGTGCCCTTGAACTTAAACTTTCAGGCCAGTCAACCCAAGGACCAAGTGAGAACTCCCATCCTGTAGCTCTTGACTTCCCCAACCTGCTCTAAAGACATCAATCAAATGCTCTTGAAATTCATATGAAATAATAAACTTTCTCCCCCAGTAACCAAAGCAAACGTAGGGGGGAAAAGAAGAGAGGTGGCTTCTCTTTTTCTAATTTTAAATTATGCCATAAAATTTTAGTAATCAAAACAGTGTGATATATGCATAATAAGGACAAACTCAGATTTATGGAATAGAATTGAGAGTCCAGAGACAGATCTTCAGGAATCACTGTCACTGTCACTGTCACCCCGTTGTTCACCAATTTGCTCGAGCAGGCACCAGTAACATCTCCATTGTGAGACTTCTTGTCACCTTTGGAAAAACTGGTTACAGTTTGTTTGTTTTTTTTTTGCCATATTGACTATGCCATGGGTACCTTGCCAGGCTCTGCTGTACATTTAGTCTTTAATCAAGGAGCAAAAAGTATGAAGTGGAGCAAGGAAATCTTCAACAAATGGTGTTGGGAAAATTAGTCAGTCACATACCAAAAAATGAAGGCAAACCCCTTGTAATAACACCATGCACAAAACTGAAATAAAATGGATTAAAGAGGGGCTGGAGTGATAGCACAGCGGGTAGGGCGTTTGCCTTGCACTCGGCCGACCTGGGTTCGAATCCCAGCATCCCATATGGTCCCCTGAGCACCGCCAAGAGTAGTTCCTGAGTTCAGAGCCAGAAGTAACCCCTGTGCATCGCTGGGTGTGACCCAAAAAGCCAAAAAAAATTAAATTAAAATTAAAAATAAATAAAATGGATTAAAGACCTTGGTACCAAATCTGAATCCATAAATTTATCAAAGAAAACAGAGGTAGAACACTACCTGACATTGAAACTAAAGATAACTTAAACGATTTAACACCATTGACCAAACAGAAGCAAAGATAAACAAACAGGACTATATCACACTAAGAAGTTTCTGCTCTGCAAAAGAAATGAGGCTCAGAATAAACACACACCACACACACACACACACACACACACACACACACACACGTGAGAATACTTTCCCACCACTCATCTGATAAGGTTGATACCCAAGATATATAAAGCCCTAGTAGAATTTTACAAGAGAAAAATCAATGAACCCCATCGAAACTAGGCTGGGGTGGGAGGAATGAATAGAAACTTCTTCAAAGAAGATATACAGATGGTTAGAGGTAATATGAAAAAACTCTACGCATTACTTACCATCAGGGAAATGCAATTCAAAACAACAATGAGATATCATCTCATCATCTCACACCCATGAGACTGGTACACATCAAAAAGAACAAAAACGATCAGTGTTGACGGGGATGTGGGTAGAAAAGGGACCCTTGGGGGCTGGAGTGAAGCGGGTAGGGCATTTGCCTTGCACCCGGGTTGGATTCCCAGCATCCCATATGGTCCCCTGAGCACCGCCAGGGGTAACTCCTAGAGTGCAGAGCCAGGAGTAACCTCTGTGCATCGCTGGGTGTGACCCAAAAGGAAAAAAAAAAAGAAAAAGGGACCCTCATCCACCCCTGGTGAAAATGTCAGCTGATCCAACCTTTTTAGAAAACAATATGGACACTTTTCAAAAAAACTGGAAATTGAGCTTCCATGTGAGCCAGCAACTCCACTTCTTGGCATCTCCCCCAAGAGACATTCAGAAAATGTCCCAAAGAGACATTCAGAGAATACCTATTCGGAAAAGATATTTGCACTCCTATGTTCACTGAAGCACTGTTCAAAATTAGCAAAATCTGGAAGCAATCTGTATCTGAGAACAAATGACGAATAAAGTAACTCTGGTTCATATATACAATGGAATACTATTTGGCTGAAAAGAAAAATAAAATCACACAATTTGCTGGTAGATGAATGGATCTGGAGAACATCATGCTGAGAAAAGAAATTAGTCAGGGGGCTGGAGCAATAGCACAGCGGGTAGGGCATCTGCCTTGCACGCAGCCAACATGGGTTCGATTCCCAGCATCCCATATGGTCCCCCAAGCACCGCCAGGAGGAATTCCTGAGTGGAGAGCCAGGAGTAACCCCCGAGCATTGCCCGGTGTGACCCCAAAAAGCTAAGAAAAAAAAAAGAAATTAGGAGGAAAGAGATAAACACAGAAGATCTCTCATATGTGAGATGTAAAGAAACAAAGTAGGGGTACAACAAATGTTCAGAAGCAACAGAAACCAAGAACTGGTTTTCAGCAGGAAGCTGGGGTGGGAGGAATTAGACTGGGGGAGATGCTGGGGCAATGGTGGGGGGAGTGAAACCCTGGGGTTGGGAGTAGTGCTGGATTGTGTTGTGTGTGAAATTCACAACACAATCATTTTATTTATTTATTTTTTTAGAGTACTTTTTTTTTTTGAGTTAAAATTTTATTTTTTGACCATTTTTTTAATTTTTTTTACATTACCTTTAGGGTTTTATTTATTTAATTTTTTAAATTAATAGTTTATTTTTAATTAGTGAGTCAACGTGAGGGTACAGTTACAGATTTATACATTTTTGTGCTCATGTTTCTCCCTTACAAAGTTTGATAACCCATCCCTTCACCAGTGCCCATTCTCCACCACCAGTAAACCCAATATCCCTCCCCCCCTCCCCAGTCCCGTCTCCCCCCACCCCACACTGCCACTATGGCAGGGTATTCCCTTTTGTTCTCTCTCTCTGATTAGGTGTTGTGGTTTGCAATAAAGGGGTTGAGTGGCCATTGTGTTGTCTCTAGTCTATATTCGGCCCGCATCATCTTTCCCCCACATGACCAACAACCACATTTTACTTTGTGTTCCCTTCTCTGAGTTGCCCAGAATGAGAGAACAGCCTCCAAGCCATGGTGACAACCTCCTGGTACTTATTTCTACTATTCTTGAAACCACACCATTTTAAACTACGATGCCTAAAATAAAAACATAAATAAATTAAAATAAAAAATATAAAGAAAACTTGATCACAGAGTAAGTGAATAGTCAAGGACAGATTTGAAACCCAGAGTTCTCTCTCTGTCTCTCTCTCTCCCCTAGCCCAAAGGGGAAAAAGTAGTAGTAGTAGTAGTAGTAGTAGTAGTAGTAGTAGTAGTAGTAGTAGTTGTTGTTGTTGTTGTTGTTGTTGTTGTTGTTTTGAGGGGGAGGAAGGTGGGAACAGGGGTTGGGCCACACCCGCTGGTGCTCAGGGATTATTTCTGGCTCTGTGCTTGGGGGGACTATGGGGAGTGCCAGGAATTAAACCCATGTTAACGGCATATAAGGCAAGTGCTTAACTTACTGTACTATCACTCTAGCTCGGCCAAAACAGATTTCTTTTCTGACTTCCTCTAAAACTAAATTGTTGCATATTATAGGGTTTATTTTCTCCAGAATGATTGGTGGAGAAAATAATGGCGATACCTGTTTCAGGATGAAGACAGTAGGATGTATTTTCTCCACAATGATTAGTAGAAAACAAAGGAGAAACCCATTTTAGGACAAGATACTAATCCTAAACTAGTCAGGTGCTGATACAATTTCAGATTGCAAAATTATTCATTCTGGAGCTGGAGCGATAGTACAGTGGGTAGGGCATTTGCCTTGCACGAGGCTGACCCGGGTTCAATTCCCAGCATCCCATATGCTCCCCTGAGCAGCACCAGGGGTAATTCCTAAGTGCAGAGTCAGGAGTGACCCCCGTGCATCACTGGGTGTGACCCCCAAAAGAAAAAAAATATATTCAGTCTTATTCATGATCACTTGCTACTCTCAGTTAAAAAGACAAATGAATTCTCTTTCAGGCTGAGTGCAAATATCCCCACTTTAAGGAGGCAGATGGTCCCCTGAAGCAACACATTCCAGTGGACAGAGGCTGTCCAAGACCAGGTCTCTGTCTGCCTTGAGCTCTACGCCTCAGCTGTGCAGTGAGAGACGCCTCAGCTGTGCAGTGAGAGACGCCTCAGCTGTGCAGTGAGAGGCACCACAGCCCCGCCCTGACCCCAGCCAGTCTGCAAAGGACCTCAAAAGCTCCTTCACTTCCAGGTGATAAAACTACACCTCAGCTTCCTGATCAATGACTCATTTCACTTTGACTAAATTCCAGCCGCACTTAACTGGCACTATAGCAGGCAGGAGCCCAGAGTTCTATCATGCCACACCTTCTATCATGTCCCTCGGGTGAAGGCTGGAGGGCAGCACCGACTGTTCTCCAGAAGCTCAGCGACAACACTTTAGACAGAGACCAGGCTCTTGTTCCCTAAGCCATATTACCTCACAGGGAAAATGATGCGTCAGTGGGGGTCTCCTTCACCCAGTTTTGTACGTATTAATATCTTGTTTTGGGCTCTTGTTTATCTGAGAGCTACATTTGGCCAATCTTGGGGCTTACTCCTGGCTCAGGAATAACTCCTGGCAGACTTGGCATCCAATGCCAGATGCCAGAGATTGAACTTGGGTCAGCTGCATGCAAGGCAAGTGCCCTCCCCACAATACTATATCTGTGGCCACCGAGTTTTGTCTATATCAATGATCTTCACTCCTCACAACAACCTTCTGAGACAAGGACTATGGTTGTTCCCAATTGACGAACGAGAAGCCAAGGCTCAGAGAGGGCAGTAACATGCTCAAGGACACACAGCAAATGTACTCTCCCCACGAGTTTCCTGCAGTCAGCTCTAGAGCCCACACCCCGAAACACACAAAGGGCCCCCTTTCTCACACTTAGCGCAGCTGTCCTCTTCAAGGTCCATCCCCGGCAGCATCGCATGTGGAGTCCTGGTGCAGTCTAGCCCAGAATGGAGGATGGCAGTCAGCAGTCATTTACATGGTCCATTTTACGACCTCCTGCCTTCCTGAGCTGATGTCATAGGAAGCACCTGGACACCCTACCAGGCAGAACTGACCCTGGAGGTCATGACCACGTTCCTGACTGGTCTCTCTCCCATCCCTCTCCTCTGTCCTTTTTTTAAGCCTATGTTCTCCCTGATGGCAAAAGCATACAGACCCCATGGGAAATGCACAGTAGAAAAGAGACTGAGAGGGGCTGGAGCGATAGCACAGCGGGTAGAGCGTTTGCCTTGCACGCGGCCAACCCAGGTTCGAATTCCAGCATCCCATATGGTCCCCTGAGTACTGCCAGGGGTAATTCCTGAATGCAGAGCCACCCACCAACACACACACACACACACACACACACACACACACACACACACACACACACACTTTTTTATACCTTTGTGCCCAGGGAGGTGAGCAGGAGTGCTTTCTACCCTGTTGAGCCTGGACATGCAGAGTATTAAAACAGAGGCTGGCACGTGGGCTTTCCCATTTCTCCGCGCCCGCACCCCCAGAATGACTGACGAAGAGGAGGAAGCTGCTTGGGACACCAGCAGCCCACCAGCAACCTGCAGTATGTGACTTGAGAGTTTCCGCCAGGTCCCCCGAGCGGGGGACCGGCGTTTCTCTTTTTTTTTTTCTTTAATCTCTCTCTCTTTCCCTCAACTTCTCCGGGGCACAGCACAGCATCTACCCCACTTCTCTGAGCACAAAATGGAGAGACGCACCCAAACGCGCGACGCGGCTGGCGGGGGATCGAGGGCGGGGAAGTACCGGTCCGCCCACATCGGACACTTAAAGAGAGTGCAGCCACGTGGGCTTTCCCATTTCTCCGCGCCCGCACCCCCAGAATGACTGACGAAGAGGAGGAAGCTGCTTGGGACACCAGCAGCCCACCAGCAACCTGCAGTATGTGACTTGAGAGTTTCCGCCAGGTCCCCCATGCGGAAATCTCTCTCTCTCTCCTTCAACTTTTTCCCTGGACTTTAGACAGAAACCCAAAACCTAATGTCATCTTAGTATCAGCAATATGTAATGGTTCCTTCTTAATGGGTCGGACTTTTGTGGGTGATCCTAACAAGAACAGTAAGTATTTTGTTGAAATATTGAAGGCAATCAAAATGGTAGCCATCTCTCTGACTGAACTAAGCTATATCCCCACGCCGGCTGAGAAGAAATATCCTTCTTTCTCGGGAAGAAACATGGTGTGGTGCCAAACATAGTGTGATGTCCATTAAGCAAACAGACCTGGTGGCGTGGGAATGGGAAATAAGGGGAAAAATTAGGTACATGGACCAGCGGGACGCTGGTGGTATCTCGAGCCGGAGCCGATATCAGCGCAAGACCTTTGGTTCCAGAAACTGCTTGCAGACACTCTACTAGACTATCAACTAAGCCAGAGCCCCACGCCGGCTGATGACGGGAAATAACCATCCTCTTCGTTTTTTTTTCCCTTTGTCAGACAGCGTGGCGATTACTAAACAGGCGTGAACTCGGTGGCGCGGGGCAAGGGGGAAAAAGAAAAGTTATGTAACAAACAGCAGGACTTAATATCTCTATATTCTTAGTAATGGAGAACTATCAAATGCCTCATTGGCAATAGGACTGTCTTTTTCTTTTTGGGGGGAAACCCCAGCAACGGTAGTGAGTTGTGTGTTGAAACATGGAATGTAATCGAGATAAGCGCGAATGAAGTGAAACTTATCACGTACAAGGGTGGGGACTAGGGAGGTGGGAGGGGGCGGCAGATATACTGGGGGGGTTGGTGATGGAAGATGGGCACTGGTAAAGGGAAGGGTGTTTGAATATTGTATAACTGACATAATCCCGAGAACTTTGTAACCCTCCACTTGGTGATTCAATAAAAAAATAAATAATAAATAAATAAAAAAATAAATAATAAATAAATAAATAAATAAAACAGAGGCTGGCGGGCTATTTACGATGCCTATCACTTTGCCCCTTTATCAAGTCTGATCCAGCCACATTCTATTATCACCTTATTCTCGGGGAAAAAAGAACAAATGAATACACATACAAATAGGGGATAGTGGTTATTTCTGTAAAATGAAATGGCCATTTTCATCTTGACATTAAAAAAAAATTCTTCTAAATTTACAATCAGTGAATGAACAAACACCATGCTAAAAAGGTAAGTTACTCTTACTGCTGTCGGTATTATTTTTATAGTTATCTTTGGAAATAGTTATAAATATTACAATTGATATTAAGTGTGATTATACTGAATGCCAAGAGGTAAGACATTTAAATTTTATACTTGAATTATATAATTGGAGCAATAGCACAGCGGGTAGGGTGTTTGCCTTGCACGCAGCCCACCCAGGTTCGATTCTTTTGTCCCTCTCAGAGAGCCCGACAAGCTACCGAGAGTATCCCGCCCGCACAGCAGAGCCTGGTAAGCTACTCATGGCATATTCAATATGCCAAAAACAGTAACAACAAGTCTCACAATGGACACGTTACTGGTGCCTTCACACAGCTGATTCTGGTTCAATCCTGGCCTCACATATAGTCCCCGCAAACACACCAGGAGTGATCCTTGAACGCAGAAACAAGAGTAGGCCCTGAGCACTACCAGATGTGGACAAAAATAATTTTTTGTCCACAAAATAAATTAAACTAAATAATGTTTCCGACTTGCAAAGAATTCCCATAGACCTTGTCACCCAGCTTCCCCAAATCTTGGAAAACATCTTGGAAAACCACAGTACAATTATTGTGTTGCAATTAACAGTTGCCCAATACTATTTATTAATCTATAATCCTTATTTGAATGCCACCAGCTGTCCCACTATGTCGTCTCTCCAGCCCAGGACCTGTCGCAGAGTCCCAGGGGTCATTTGGTTGTGCTGTCTCCTTAGTCTCTTTACCCTGGAATAGTTGTTCAGTCTTGTCTATAGGTTAACATTGGGTTTGTCCTTTCAGCCTTGCCACAGGGAACTTAGTTTACCTTAGAGCAATGGCCTTTCTGTATGGACACAGGAAGACAGTTAATATTATGCTTTGTAACTTGGGAGCTGATTGACTCCAATAATATTTACTCCTGGGCATCTGCTTTCTCTACTCAGTTGCCCTTAGTTTCTAGCACCCCAAAAGCAGGGTCCCGATGAGGAACAGAATGGACCCAGGGCAAGCTGTGAGCTACCCTGGCATCGAAATGGGCGAGGCCAAAGCGCCACAATACTCAACTATAAGTTGAGAACATGGTCATAGACAAATGCTGTCATGGTCCAAAAGTAACAATGAGACCAGGACCCCACTGGGGTTAGGAAGACTAACCTGGCCTGAGGACTGTGGTCTGGAATACATAGTGAATGTCCTCAGGAAGAACCAAACTTTAAGTCTGATATATCCCTTACTGTGCTCATACAGAATGACATTGCTAGAAGTATTAGAAGTAAATTTACTATAACTATTTAAGTGAATTACTAGCTGAAAAGGAAAAAAGGGACACAACCTGACACACCCTTGTTGGACCCCACCCTTGAACGGATCTCCTAGTAATCTGGAGTAATCTTCTTAGATGAGATTTTTGTTAATCTCTTGGAGGAGTGGTCTTACCCCTCTGTTGATTTGTTAATGTTCAATCCACCGTTGTGTTACTGCCCTATGTGATTGCTATATAAACTAAGACTGTAGGAGAAGCAGGCAGAAGATACAGAGAAGACACAGAAGCGGGCAGAGTCAAGACAGAAGGGCAGAGGTAAGACAGAAGCAAGGAGAAGAGGCAAAGTGGAGAGATGATACAGAAGCAAGAGAGAAGACACAGAAGCAGAGACAGAGAGAGGTCGGGAGAGACCAGAGGAGAGATTACAGAGACAGAGACAGAGATAGAGAGACAGACAGAAGAGAGCACAGCGGCACACACAGAAGCAGAGCACAAGGAGGAGCCATCCCGATCCGGTCCACACAGAGCGGCTCGAGAGCACCAAGTGCAAGCGGCATGTGCGAGAGAGAACTGCCCACCCCAAGAGCCCGAGAACAACACAACACACACATCACCACCCCCTCCCGCCATCACCCCCTCCCACGCTCACGCTCGTCTTTGTAATTTTTCACACTTGTCCTTTGTGATCTTGATGGAGTTAAAGAGAGTGTCAAGTGTATCTAACTTTCCATCTGATGCTTCTGCATAGGTAAGTAGAATTATGTGTCTGGGGTAGGTCACTGCACATGTGGTGTCCTTCCCAGAATCTCATCCCAGACATTGTTAATTTTAATCCCTTGAAATGGAGGTGTCTGCCAGGTTTTTCCAATTACTGTTGATTCCTGTTACCAGGGAGAACCTTTAGGGAGGGACTTTAAAACTCTACAAATATGCAAGGGTTATGAGGATTGCCCCATAGATGGAATCCTGCTTCATGAGTGGAGGGGAGAAGGCAGATGGAATAGAGAAGGGATCATTAAGAAAATGATGGCTGGAGGAATCAGTCGGGATGGGAGATGCATGCCGAAAGTAGATAATGGACTAAACATGATGACTTCTCAGTGTCTGTGTTGCAAGCCATAATGCCCAAAAGTAGAGAGAGTATGGGGAATAGTCTGCCATGGAGGCAGGGGGAGGGTGAGAAAGGGGGGTATACCAGGGATATTGGTGGTGGGGAATGTGCACTAGTGGGGAGATGGGTGTTTGATCATCGTGTGATTGTAACCCAAACATGAAAGCTTGTAACTATCTCACAGTGATTCAATAAAATTAAAAAAAAAGAAAACTCTACAAATATTCTGTTTCTTGGTATACTTTTGTGCACTATTTTTAGGTTCCATTGCCAATGATTTTTTTACTATCCAACAATATCATTAACTCTTCTATTTTCTTTTATTCTTTTTTTTTTTTTTTTTTTTTTTTGCTTTTTGGGTCACACCCGGCGACGCACAGGGGCCACTCCTGGCTCTGCACTCAGGAACTACCCCTGGCCGTGCTCAGGGGACCATATGGGATGCTGGGATTTGAACCCGGGTCGGCCGCGTGCAAGGCAAACGCCCTACCCGCTGTGCTATCTCTCCAGCCCTATTTTCTTTTATTCTTATTTAATCACCATGAGATACACAGTTACAAAGTTGTTTATTATTGGTTTTCAGTCATTCAACATTACATCACTCTTCCCTTTACCAGAGTACATTTCCCACCACCAATGTCCTGAGTTTCCCTCCCACAACCACCCCCTCTATGGCAGGCACTATTCTCTCTCTCTCTCTCTCTCTCTTTCTCTCTCTCTCTCTTTTTCTTTCTCTATCTCTCTTCCTCCATCCCTCTCTCATTCTTTCTATATATATATATATGCATTGCATATTTCTGATATTTCTGATAATTATTGTTACAATGTTTGCCAAAAGTAATTTTCTACATCCATCATTCTATCTGAATTTATTAATTGTAACTTAGCTGTAAGGAAGAGTTTGGGCTGAGGGGCTGGAGAGATAGTACAACAGATAAAGTGCTTGCCTTGCACACAGCTGACAACACTTGTGGTTCCCTGATCTCAACAGCAGTGATTCCTGAGCACAGAGACAGGAGTATGACCTGAGCGCCACTGGGTGTGGTCCAAAAAATAAACTAGGGCAGGGGGAGCAGGTGTGTGGTTAGGACTGGGGAGATTGCTCAGGGGCAGGAGTGCATGCTTTGCCTATGGTAGTGAACCCCAGATTTAATTCTTGGTAACACATTGTCCCCTGAGCACTACCAGGTATGGCCCAAAACCAAAGAAGAGAGAAAGAGGAAAGAAAATAAAGACTTGGCCATTCTCTTTGTTCATGTCCTTATTGATTTATGTCAGCATGGACCCATGGGAATTAAGATTTATTCCATTACTGGTGCTGGAGCAATAGCACAGCGGGTAGGGCATTTGCTTTGCACATGGCCGACCTAGGTTCGAATCCCAGCATTCCATATGGTCCCCTGAGCACCGCCAGAAGTGATTCCTGAGTGCATGAGCCAGAAGTAACCCCTGTGCATCGCTGGGTGTGACCTCAAAAGAAAAAAAAAAAGATTTATTCCATTACTAATTTTTGTTGTTCATCCTCTTTTGAAATAGCCCAGCCCATCTGCTTCCGATTGAGCGGGTTCTTCCAGTTTGCCACATCAAAGTCCTGCCTGGTGTGCCGGACAGATTGTGAGGGTGTATGGGGAACCCAGTTTCCCTGGAATTCTTGGAAGCACCTCCCCAGCAAAGAACTAAGCTCTTTCCTGGAATGGACAGATTCTGTCAGGGAAGTCAGAGCTGCAGGAAGGGTGGCCCCGCCAGGTAACCCTTTCCTTCCTTCCACTGTTGTCATCCCGTCTCCTCTGCCTTCCGAAACACATCAGACACTCCCCAGCACCTTGCCCAGGAGCCACTCCCACCAACCTCCTGCCCAGCATTTTCCCGACTTAATTTGCTCCGCTGCCCAGAGAGTGGCCGAGAAGAGGAGGGGGCTCTGTAATGCTCTTGGGCAGAAGGAGTGTTCGCCACCAGCACACTCTCCAGTGGGTGAGGGGTGCTGCTGAGGGCAGAGGAAGGAGATAATTGTGTTGCTGCAGAAGAACCTGAACAAGGACAGTGGAGCAGCCCAGGCAGGCTTCAGGAGGAGCCTGGGGACCCCACTTGTGTGCCTTCTGTGTGAGGTGCCAGGACAGTGGTTCTGAGCGAGCGGAAGCCCTGGAGCCAGCAGCCAGCATGCAGCAATGGGGCGCACGTTAGCATGCAATTAACATGTGTCTCAGGGCCAAGGGGGTCAGCTCAGCAGGCTTGTGTGTGAAGCCTCCAAGCCCCCAAATAAAATTATATTCTGACATCCTCCTAACACAATGAAATTTTATTTTTAATCCTTTATTGAGGAGATTGGGGGATGGTTGAGTCACACCCAGTGGTGTTCAGGGCTTACTCCTGGCTCTGTGCTCAGAGATCACTCCTGGAATTCTCAGGGGACCACATGGGATGCCGGGAATTGAACTCGATCAGTTGTGTGCAAGGCAAACACCCTACCCGCTGTCCTATCTCTCTGGCTCCCCATCATTTTTAAACATATCTATTGTTATAATGAAAGGTGCCATTACATTTTCCAAACATTTCCAAAACACCTGTTTCTCTCTTCAGCCGAGGCTGAAATGAATTTGTGAGCCTTTAATGGCTCTTTCTGCCCCCTAAGACTCAGTTTCCTTTCCCTGTGCACCCTTCCCTCCACATTCATCCGGCATCCTTCTCATCTGGCTGCACCTCCTTTCCAAATCCAGATGTTTCCACCCAAAATGTATTTTTTTTTTAATTTATTTATTTTTAATTAGAGAATCACCGTGAGGGTACAGTTACAGATTTATACACTTTTGTGCTTATACTTCCCTCATACAAAGTTTGGGAACCCATCCCTTCACCAGTGCCCATTCTCCACCACCCGTAAACCCAGTGTCCCTCCCACCCTCCCCAATCCCATCTCCCCCCCACCCCACCCTGCCACTGTGGCAAGGCATTCCCTTCTGTTTTCTCTCTCTAATTAGCTGTTGTGGTTTGCAATAAAGGTGTTGAGTGGCCGCTGTGCTCAGTCTCTAGCCCTCATTCAGCCCGCAACTCCCTTCCCCCACATGGCCTTCGACTGCAATGTAGTTGGTGATCGCTTCTCTGAGTTGACCTTTCCCCGGAACGTGAGGCCAGCCTCGAAGCCATGGGGTCAACCTCCTGGTACTTATTTCTACAGTTCTTGGGTGTTAGTCTCCCACTCTGTTATTCTATATACCATAGATGAGTGCAATCTTTCTATGTCTGTCTCTCTCTTTCTGACTCAGCAAAATGTATTCTTAAATTGTTTCTTGTGGCAATTTGCAAATAACAGTCCTAAATGCCAGAGACGTGGCTCAGTGGGAGAGCACATGCCTGGCATGTGTCAGAGCACGGTTTCTGTCCCCAGCGCTGAAAAACAGAAATGTCACAATAGTAGAAGAGCCCATGTGATAATAGTTCAGTAGTTATCAGCTCAACAGTTAGCACCAGTGGCCAATGTTTCCGAGTGTTCTCCGACCCTCCAGCATCTTCTATCACTACCTGGAGTGAGGATCAGATATTACATTGATGCAGGGCCAGTGATTGACTGCAGGTCTATGTTCACTCCTGGCTCCCAGCTCCTTAAGAATTTTCAAAGAATGAAACTATTGAACAATAAATATGCTCAGATAGTTATAAACAGAAGAATTTATTGTAAAGTAGAAGAGAAAGAAACTCCTAGCCAGGGAAGAACTTAGCATAGGACTAAGTAAAATTTCTGTGGGCTTTCTTTTTTGGTTTAAGTCACTTTATTTTACTTATTTATTTATTTATTGCTTTTTGGGTCACACCCAGCAAAGTACAGGGGTTACTCCTGGTTCATGCACTCAGGAATTACTCCTGGCAGTGCTCGGGGGACCAGATGGGATGCTGGGAATCGAACCCAGGTCGGCTGCATTCAAAGCAAACACCCTACCCGCTGTGCTATCGCTCCAGCCCCTTCTGTGGGCTTTTTATTGGAAAACTGGGTCTTTGTATTTCTTATCAAAATCCTCAGCAGATATCCATTTGTTTTCCAGAAAGGTCCTGCTAATTTAGGGCCGATTTGTATTAAAACAAGATTTACTGACTTGCTCTTCAAGCCCTTAATCTCCCTTGAACTTGTATCTTGCTTTCTTATCTCTGTGATTCTTTGCTTGTTTGGTCTGGTTTTTCTATTATGGAGAAGCCTGTGTTCACTCGTAAACACACACTTCTCTCTTTCTCTCCCCTCATGTCTTTCTAAAAAAAATTATTCAATTAAAACTATCTTTTTTTTTTATTATTTTCTGGGGAGAGGAGTGGAGCTGAGCCACTTCCTCCACAGGGCAGTGCCCTACCCCCCCCACTCCCCCTCTGCCACCTCCCCAACTTTCTACCCTGGAGACTGGCTCCTCGAATCCACCAAGTCCAGAGTAGGCCCCCAGCATTCCTGGGGCACATGGATGGCGCCAGCTCCCACTGGACCCCAGAGGCCCTGTTCCCCGATGTCCAGAAACTCACCCCCAGGCCAGGGCACAGCAGCCCGGTCTTCCTGGGTGGGTGTCCAGGGTGCTCTGGTCTACAAGCGAACCCTCAGGCCACTGGCTAGCCAGCAGGGATTAGGATGGACCTAATTAAAACTATCTTGGCTGGAGTGATAGCACAGCAGGTAGGGCGTTTGCCTTGCATGCAGCTGACCCGGGTTTGATTCCTCCATCCCTCTCAGAGAGCCCAACAAGCTACCGATAGTATCCCACCCGCATGGCAGAGCCTGGCAAGCTCCCGTGGCATACTCAATATGCCAAAAACAGAAACAAGAAGTCTTACAATGGAGACGTTACTGGTGCCCACTCAAGCAAATCGATGAGCAACAGGATGACAGTGCTACAGTGCTAAAACTATCTTGATTCACTAAAAAAAAAGAAGGAAGGAAGGAAGGAAGGAAGGAAGGAAGGAAGGAAGGAAGGAAGGAAGGAAGGAAGGAAGGAAGGAAGGAAGGAGGGAGGGAGGGAGGGAGGGAGGGAGGGAGGGAGGGAGGGAGGGAGGGAGGAGGGAGGAAAGGCCCAATCACCATTCGCCCAAATTTTTCCTTTTTCCCTGTATCCCTTGGTTCCATCAGGATCCCAGTCAAGACCGACATCCACCTTCATTCAGCCTTCTTAAATCATAGGTTCTCTCTCAGTCTCTCTCTGTCACTGTTCTTTTGTTTTCCTTTGCAACTTGCCTATTGAAGAAGCCGGTTATTCACCGTCTATGTCAAATTACTACCAGTCTGAGCTTGTCTGATTATATCGTTGGGGTGTGGCTTAACTCCCTTCTCCACGTACTTCCTATAGACACAAGTTTAGGGGCTGGCCACACTCAGGTTGAACAGCATCTGAGGCTTCTCACCCCTTGCGAAGTACAACACATCTTTTCTTTTTCTTTTTTTTTTTTTGGTGGGGGAGGGGCTTGGACTATACCCAACAATACTCAGCGACTCAGGGGTCTCTCCTGGCTCTTGACTCAGAGCACTCCTGGCAGTGCTCGGGAGACCTTCTGGGGTGCTCGGGATTGAAACTGGGGATCGTGCTATTACTGTGCTATCACTCTGTGATACCCAATGTGCTATCAGTCCAGTACCAGCATGATCCATCTTCTTGTTGCTTTTCTTGTAGGAGGCAGCCCTAGCCACTCAGTGACCACACCAGCTCATTTCTTTTTTTTTTTTTTTTTTTGGTTTTTGAGTCACACCCGGCGATGCACAGGGGTTACTCCTGGCTCTGCACTCAGGAATTACCCCTGGCGGTGCTCAGGGGACCATATGGGATGCTGGGATTAGAACCCGGGTCGGCCGCGTGCAAGGCAAACACCCTACCTGCTGTGCTATCGCTCCAGCCCCCAGCTCATTTCTTAATGGTTGACAATGGCATCTGGATACCTCTGGTCTATCTTTTGAGTTTTTGTGTACCCCAAACTTTGCTGTAACGTATTTCTCCTGATAGCTCCACGTGACTATTTCCAGCCCAGCACACTCGGCCCGATGACACAGCAACATGGGGAGTTGGGGGGCAGTGTTCGCTGCACTTTCAGTCCCCCGACAGGGAGCTATTTCACTATTTCTAGGGCAGGAAAAGTTGAGTGCTCATCCACCATGGAAATCCTGACTCTGACTCCGAGAATATTCTCAATAGATGAGGTCAGGTATAGCGCAGCTGGCTTTAATGAGCTGACCTCCAGCCTCTGCTGCAACTCCCAGGGGCTGATGCTGTCACATTTCTTCCTGTTCTGGGTCTCTGTTTACTGGAACTCTCCGGTCCCCTCCCAGCTCAGTCCACCCCTTATCAACTGAATCCTGTCCCAATGAGGTGAGTCTGGTGAGGGGCACAGCCTTGGTACTCTACTTTGTCTCTTCAAACTCCCACATGTGACTCATTAGCAAGAGCACAGAAGACGTAGCAGAAGTTCCAGGTGACCCCCACCACTCCCATGTTCCATCCCCACCCCCCTCAGTCCGGATAGAGGGATAAGAGAGAGTGCTTTCCAGTGGCCACTCAACACCTTTATTGCAAACCTCAACAGCTAATTAGAGAGAGAGAACAGAGGGAATGCCCTGCCACAGTGGCAGGGTGGGGTGGGGGGAGATGGGATTGGGGAGGGTGGGAGGGATGCTGGGTTTACTAGTGATGGAGAATGGGCACTGGTGAAGGGATGGGTTTCCGAACTTTGTATGAGGGAAGCATAAGCACAAAAGTGTATAAATCTTGGGGCTGGAGCGATAGCACAGCGGGTAGGGTGTTTGCCTTGCACGCGGCCGACCCGAGTTCGATTCCCAGCATCCCATATGGTCCCCTGAGCACCGCCAGGAGTGATTCCTGAGTGCAGAGCCAGAAGTAACCCCTGTGCATCGCCAGGTGTGACCCAAAAAGCTAAAAAAAAAAAAAAGTGTATAAATCTGTAACTGTACCCTCACGGTGGTTCACTAATTAAAAATAAATAAATTTAAAAAAAAGAGAGAGAGAGTGCTTTCTTCTTCTTAGAACGGTACTTTTTTTGTGCTCATGGATCCCTCAAGCCAAACCTTGGACTCCCCTCTCAGAATAATGTTTAAAAAACATAAAACAGGGGCTGAAGAGATAGCACAGCGGGTAGGGCGTTTGCCTTGCACGCGGCCGACCCGGGTTCAAATCCCAGCATCCCATATGGTCCCCTGAGCACGGCCAGGGGTAATTCCTGAGTGCAGAGCCAGGAGTAACCCCTGTGCATAGCCAGGTGTGACCCAAAAAGCAAAAAAAAAAAAACCATAAAACAAATGCATTTTAAAAATTATTATAGATTAGAATTGGAAATGACTCAAATGTCTTTCAGTAGGCAGATACTTAAACTGGGTACCTGTCTCACATGGAACATGTCCAGGAATAAAAGAGAAAAAGCTATTATCTACACCACATAGGTATTTGCATAGATCATAAGAGAATCATGCAGAATGAAAACAAAGTAATCTCAAACATTTACTTACTTATGGGGGCTGGAGTGATAGCACAGCGGGTAGGGCCTTTGCCTTGCAATGGGGCAGACCGGGGCTCAATTCCCAGCATCCCATGTGGTCCCCGGAGCACCACCAGGGAAGAGCCAGGAGTAACCCCTGTGCATCACCAGATGTGACCCCAAAAGAAAAAAAATTACCTACTTATGGGAACAAAGTAATCTCATGCACTTGCATACTGTTAAAAGTCTGTAAACCTCAAAAGGGTTCCATTAAATGACAAAATTATAGAGGTGGATGAAAAACAGATAAATGGAAGCCAGAATTTAGGGAAAAGAGGGAGGAAAGTATCTGGCCATAAAAGCACAGCCAGAGCTAGAGTGATAGCACAGCGGGTAGAGCATTTACCTTGTGTGCAGCTGATCCGGGTTCAATCCCTGGCATCCCATATGGTCCTCCAAGCACCGCCAGGAGTAATCCCTGAGTGCAGAGCCAGGAGTAACCCCTGAGTATCGCTGGGTGTGACCCAAAAAAGAAAAAAAAAAGCACAGCCAAGAAGATGGATTATAGCCCTTGCTCAGTAAGCACAGGTCATGGGTTCAACCCTCTGAACTGAGGAGATCTGGACAGTCCTGCTATTCTAGAACTCTAACAAGAAGGGCCCAGAGTATCGTAGGAAGTTTCTGGGACAAACAGGGGAAGGAAGGTCTTATGCTTAATTTCCTGTCGTTTGTGTGCATGCATGCTGGGGAGGTGATTCTGACAGCCCCACAATCTGGGGTTCCCAGAAAGGGGAAAATATACAATTGAAGGGGTCCTTGTGTTGATGTATTTTCTCTGCATCAATTAATACAGAGATCTAAATTTACTCGAACACACACATACACATGAGTGAAGTCTACCCATAGATGCAAGTAGTGAGTGAAATCTGAATTGCTTTGGGCAACTACATAGAGAGTGTTTACCTGGTTGTGAGACGAAACTATAATTTGGGAAATCTGGGTAAAAAAGATACATAAGCTCTCATACTAGTTCTCATTCTTGCAAATGCATGTACAATGCAAACGCAATATATCTGTGATTCTCCCAAGAAAACTGGGTTCTAAAATAAGAAGAAAATTATTCTAAAGTACAGAAATCTTATTAACACATAATTTTATTTAGCACATAATCGATGTGTTAAAATATAGTGGTACCGAGATAGAGAAGGGAACACCAAGTAATATATGATTGGAGATCCTGCGCAGGAAGGGAGATGCATGCTGAAAGTAGACTAGAGACTGAACAGGATGACCACTCAATACCCTTATTGCAAACCACAACACCCAAAAGGAGAGAGAGATATCAAAGTGGAATGCCCCGCCACAGAGGTGGGGTGGGGTGGGGGAGATGGGATTGCGGGGGTGGGAGAGATACTGGGTTCATTGGTGGTGGAGAATAGACACTGGTGGAGGGATGGGCTCTGAAACATTGCATGAAGGAAAAACAAGCACGAAAATGTGTGAATCTGTAACTGTACCCTCACTGTGACTCACTAATTAAAAAATAAATAAATTTAAATAATTAAAAAAAATATATATATATAGTGGTACACTCATTTCACAGACATATGTGAAGTGATCTAGGTCCAGCTCTATTACAACAGTTTTGAGAGAAAGTGGTAGGTGGGTGGGGCAGTGGTCTTAGAGGAGTGAGGCATTTTGAAATGTTAATCCATGTTTACCCATACAGAATTTCATTTACTCAGACAGCCAGATTTTGAAGTGACTCAACTTCATCCCCAGTGAAAAATCTCCAGCTTGATTGATCCAGTTTTGTATAGGAAAGTTTTTTACGAGAACAATCAGATCATGCTCTGTGCTCTTTGTACCCCATGCTCCCCTCCCACAGCGGCCCACTCCCCACCTAGCTCACCAGGTCCCCAAGCCCACCAGGTCAGTAAAATCAATATAGCAAGACTTATCTCACCTCCTGGCCTCAATGGGCCCTTGTGGGCCTCCCTGAGCCTCTGCTGGGCACCCCTGTCTCTTAGGGCTCCACTGTGTCCCTCTGACCAGTATCCTCTGTGATCAAATGTTAGAGAAAAAATATTAGAGAAAAGAAAAATATTAGAGAAAAGAAAGATTAAGAACAAAAGGGGCCATACAAATTCAATCACCCCTGATGAGTCCAAGGTGGGCTGGAGCAATAGCACAGTGGTAGAGCGTTCGCCTTGCACGCAGCCGACCTGTGTTCAATTCCTCCACCCCTCTTGGAGAGCCTGGCAAGCTATCGAGAGTATCTCGCCTGCACGGCAGAGCCTGGCAAGCTAACCGTGGTGTATTCGATATGCCAAAAACAGTAACAGTAAGTCTCACAATGAGATATTACTGGTGCCCCCTAGAGCAAATCGATGAGCAATGGGATGACAGTAACAGTGACAGTGACAGAGTCCAAAGTGAGCCAGGCCACAGGAAGCTCCATCCCTCACACTAGCCTCACACAGACATAAGCAGATGAGGGACTCAACTACCTAGCAGACCTGTTGGTGTGGAGAGACCTATTACTGAGCGTTACTTTGCCTGGGAGGGTCAGTACTAAGAAAGCCAACCATGACCACCTGTGAGGTTTGGATGCTTGAGTCTCACCAGCTCCATTCAGCAATCCTTAGATGGTATGTGAGAGTCACTTGATTTGCACGGCATGGGAATGAATCCCTGCCCCATGGCTTCTCAGGGAGCCGTGGAACTTGGGCTAGAGTGAGGAATTGCACTTTGCAGGAAAACGAAAATCAGTCCTAACTCCTGCTCCTGCACAGGTCAGTAACTTTATGGGTCAGTCACTTTTCCTAACAGGAAACAATGTCAGAAGGAGACAAATGGTGAAGTAAATAGTTTTATTTAGAGATTGTGAGGAGGGAAAGAGAATCATGTGTTTGATAAATAACACAAGCTTCTCCAGAGCAGAGAGAGCCAAGAGTACCCCAAAAAGTGAAAGAAAGGAAATTACACACCCCAGGTTGAGATACAGGTGACTCTCAGAATGGGGAAGTCCCTGCTTGCCTTTGCAAACTTGGTTTTATAGGCTTGCTCCCAATATCCCTACTTAGGGTAGGGTTTGCTTGTTTGTTTGTTTGTTGTTTGTTTGTTTGTTTGTTTGTTTAATGTAGGTTAGAGTCTCTTGCTACGGCATTGTCAAGTGGAAGAGCTTTAGGCTTTTGATGTTCCACCTAGTGTTCTTATCCCAGCCTTTGTGCCCGCTGGAGCTTCTCTCTAGACAGGCGTCCAGCCTTCTCTGACCCTATGCTGGCATCACTTGGAATCTTATTGGCCTCAGTTACTGTGTCCATAGAAATTAAGCCTCTGTTATGATTTCTGTGATACTTTAGGGTGAGTGACAGAGTAACCATCTTCCTTGAATCACATCTTAGTTTTACATCCTGGGAATTCACTGCTGCACTATTTCACAGCTGAAGGTGGATGCACAGACCAATGTGACTGGCAAGGTGTTGGCCTCTCATTGGAAACCCCAGGACCACCTAGACAGCAGAGAGGCTGCTCAGGGACAAGTGTACTCCACCCAGATACCACTTATCACAGCGGGAAGAACACCACAACATGAGGAAATGGAGAGAGATAAGAAAATGCTGTAACTGGAAAAGTGATGGATGTTTGGAAGCAGAGGCATTGGGTGTGGTGAAAAAATCTGCAAACATGGAATGAAGTCAGGGAGGAGAGACTGAAGTGTTTAGTCAGGTCTGCCTGGCCTGATCCTAGTTCTCCCTTCTAGAGAGCTCAGTCCTCGAAAGTGAATAATTCTGGGCCTATAAGCAAGCTTGAGAACTTGTTGGCTATTTCAGAACTTAAGAGTCCTGAAACGTCCTAGCCATGCCATCTGCCGAATACATCTACTTCCATGCCTCTTAGTGTAAGGGGGCCTCCCACCTCATCAGACCAAAGAGAGAGTGGGCAGAACTTATGCTAGGAGCCACACCTATTTCCAGCTAAGTGGATTCGGCTGCCTGTAATTCACAGCAGGAAGTGCGTTGTACCTGGAAGTCCACTGCCCAAATTTCAAAACGCAAGCATTCTCTCTACTACCAACAGAACACTCTGTTTTTTTTCCAATTCTGTTCTGAACGTTATTTTTTTAATGCTGGACATGATCTATGAGCTGATTTCATAACCTTCTTCTAAGGGGTGGCCTGCAGTTTAGCACTTTGCCCTTGAGTTACGCAGAAATGAAAGGGTGTGGACAGTATTTTCTGGACTTTTCCCAAATATCATTAATCTGTCATCTGCTCTGGGTCCCATCCAGGGTTGTGGAGCTAAAATAAGACCCTCTGAAATTTCATAAAGATGATTCTGGTGCCCTCATGCAATGATCCTTTCATCCAAACCAGGTAGTCCCACCATGCGACCACATCCTCATCATACCAATGCTACTGATTACTGTATCATTTCTCTAAATAAGCTCACCACTTTTTCCAACGTAAATACCCACTCTCACTTTGTAATGGAACAATAGAGTAATATCTAATAATCGGATTGGATATTCACCAATGCAAAATAAAACAAAAACAGAACTATGATATATACATTTTGTCTTATGCCTTCAGTCATGGAGCTAGTGGCCCTCCCTAGTTCATCCCACTAGATCCAGTCCCTATTAGAGCTCCATGGAGCCAAAGAGATAGTGCAATAGATAGGGAACTTGCCATGCATGTGGCTGACCCAGGTTTGAACTTGGCACCGCATATAGTCTTTGGAGCTCACCAGAAGTGATCCCTGAGCACAGAGCCAGGAGTAAGCCCTGCATATAGCCAGGTGTGCCCACCCCCCTGCAAAAAAAAAAAACCCTCTAGAGCTCCAATTTTCCCCAAAACCTAGGAATCCTTCCTCCTTCTGCCTGTCCCTCTCTCCAATGACCAACAGATCATCATCATCATCCAGCACTGAAATTCCTTGAATCTTTGCACCAAACTTCCAAAGTGATAGGGTCAGTCCATTCTAAAAGGAGAAAACAAAACTGAGATATTAAAAAACTGGCAGACCTGCCCCTTCTTCGGAAGCTATGGAATCAGGTCTTAAACCAGCTTGTCTGCCCACGGAGCCCTTGTGCCCATCCGCTACCTGTCGCTGCCCACTTTGAGTTGCATGAGCTGCCCAACCCCCCCTCACACAGGACACTTCCTTAGACTGCCCAGCCAACCCATCTATTTCCAAAACACTTTTTTTTTTTTCAGGACAAGTCTCACAAAGGAGATGTTACTGGTGCCTGCTCGAGCAAATCAGAAAAGAGCAATTAGGGTGTTTTGAGCCCTAATCACACAGAGATGTTAATCACAAATCATGCAAGCTCCAATCATCATGTTCTATCTGCCCTCTGAAAAGAGAAACAGGTAGGGATTATCCTACCTGACAATCATAACACACTTCTTAACTCACTCATCTGAAGGCTAATCTTACTAACCCTGGAAATATTACCACTACTTGCTTGAGGCTTGGGGGGAATATTTGGGGCATACCAAAAGTTTAGGCTATGCCTAAATCCTGGAGGATGGAAGCCCCTGTGGGAGAGAAGGCAGCATCTTATTCTCTGAGAATCACTGGATCCAACAGCCCCACTAATGTATCAGAGGTCTCCAGTGTCTCCTGGACCCTGGAATCTTTCTTGTTTAACGAATACCCAACAATCTTTGGGACTTAGGGCTGGAGCGGTAGCACAGTGGGTAGGGCATTTGCCTTGCACATGGCTGACCCGCGTTCAATTCCCAGCATCCCATATGGTCCCCTGAGCACTGCCAGGAGTAATTTCTGAGTGCATGAGCCAGGAGTGACCCAAAAAGCAAAAAAAAAAAAAAAAAAAAATCTTTGGGACTTACCCATTCACAGCTTGGTTTCCCAAGAAGTCCTAGAAAATTTCAGGAGAAGGACACTTGAGGCAGAGGCAATGGACACAGAGAGAAGATTAACGTGAAGCACGCTGATCTCCAAAGTACACAGGCCTAGGAGGCAGGAAGTGTATACAAGGCAGGAAGTGACTTGAGTTACACTACCCTCTGATGGAAACCAGTACTTATTTTCAATCACCCAGGACAGTCACCAATAAAATCCTCCACAGTCTCATTGCACACCGCTGTTGTAGCAGACATCTCAGAATATTTACGCTCATCATTGGCTGCAACTCTGGCGACTTTTAGACTCACCACTACATCTTCTATTTAAAGCATCAGTTAAAAACCACATACATAGCACATACCATGCCACAGTAGAAAACATCTTAAAATCTCTATTTTAATAAGACTGGAATTTCTTAAAAAGTTTTAAAAGATTTATAATCATACAATTTCTTTAAAATGCATTGTTAAACAATATCCTAAGGCAGGGAAGATTTTTACAGCAGATAAGGCACTTGCATTGCATGAAACTGGATCTGATCCCCAGCACCCCATAGACTCCCCCAGATCCTTCCAGGAGTGATCCCTGAGCACTGAGTCAGGAGAAAGTCCTGGGCACAGCCAGGGTGCAGCAAAAACAGAAAACAAAAATATTATTCTAAGCCCAGAAGATAGCTCAAGGGACTAGAGACCATCCCTTGCATGCGGAAGTCTGGTTTCAGTCCCCAGTTGTGAATGGTCCATTAAACATTGCCATGACTGTCTCATTTGGGGCCACCCGGAGACAGGCGGGTGAGACCCCACCCAGCCCCAAGGGACCCAGCCCTGGTAGCTGAAAACCTCCAGAACTCAACCACAGCCATGCTCATGGCCACTCTTCACATTCTCTGGCCGAGGCTCACCCAGAAATGAATGTATTTCTGGACTGCGCAACAACTCACATCTCACACCACCCCACACCAAGAGTACTGCACCACATCTGATGGGGTTTAAAGTAGAAGGCAACCAATCTTAGAGGGAAATTATTTTTTTCTTTTTTTGCATTTCGGTCACACTCAGCGATGCTCAGGGGCTATTCCTGGCTCTGCACTCAGGAATTACTCCTGGCGGTGCTCAGGGGACCATATGGGATGCCAGGGATCGAAAGACGGTCAGCTGTGTGCAAGGCAAATAAATGCCCTACCCACTGTACTACCACTTAGGCCCCTTAGAGGGAAATATTTTTACACATACACACACATAAACATATATATATATATGCACACAAGCCTCAACCTTTAACAACATGTTAGTGATCTCTTATAGAAGGGCTTAATGGTCCCCGGGGTGAGATACAACAGTTTTCACACCCTTTCCTCTGAGGAAACTTTTTTTTTGTAGCATTTTCAGCGGTTTTTCATAACAAACAATATAAAATATATTATTTCAGTTGTGCTTTGGGGCAAGGGTTGGGATTTGGGTTGGGGTTCGGGATAGAAATATGGTGGTGGGAAGATGTAATGCTGGTGGGATTGGTGTTTGAATATTTAATGTAACCAAATATTGTGAACTACTTTATAAAGTGTTTAAAAAGGGAAAAAATAAATAACATTGCCATGAGACAGGAGTGGCCCTTGAGTACTTCCAGGTATACACCAAAGCCCAAATATAAAGAAAACATTGTTCTAAGAAGGGTCCACAGGCTTCATCAGATTGTCAAGGGACGAGCAAGAAAGAGGGAGTAAAAACCCCACATGAAGAACTCTGGTTCGGAATTGGGTTTGGAGCCAAACAGGCCTGAGCTCAAACTTCAGTTCTTAAAGGCACTTAAAATCAAGTTACCTGTGCCTCAGTCCCCTCACCTGTAGAAGTAGAATTCCCACCTCCCTTACTAGACTGGCACCTGCCACTTGAGTAAAGGCAATGTCTACACACAACTTTGACTTCCTGGGATTAGGGAACCCTCTGTGGGGAGCCTTGGGAAGCTTCCTACCTCTCCTACCAGAGAAGACCTTTCTCCGCCAGGCCTTGCTGAGCCCCGCTTCCTGCATCAGAACATAAAGTCTTAGTTTGTTCTCTTCTTAGACACAGAATATCCCATTTCTGAGCCCAGAATCTGCACCTCACTCCCAGCACTGCAGACACTCTAGCGGGCTCCCAGGAGAGGCAAATAGGCTTTTAGGTCAGGACATGATGCATTTCCACATTTTTATCCACTAGGTGGGGCTGCTTCTCATCTTAATCCGTCAAACATTCACCGGGCCCCTGCATTTTCTCCCTTAGCTTCTCTGAGTCTGACATACAGAAAAGAGACTAATCATGGTGGTGACTATCCTGACATTTAATACCATAGGCAACTTTTGTTTGTTTTAAAACTTAGTTTTGGAGCTTGGTTGATAGCTCAAAAGACTGGAACTGAGGGGCCGGAGCGATAGCACAGCGGGTAGGGCATTTGCCTTGCACGCGGCTGACCCGGGTTCGATCCCCGGCATCCCATATGGTCCCCCAAGCACTGCCAGAAGTAATTCCTGAGTGCAAAGCCAGGAGTAACCCCTGAGCATCGCTGGGTGTGACCCAAAAAGAAAAAAAAAAAAAAGACTGGAACTGAAACCCAGGGGTTTAGTTCCTGAACATTGTCAAGTGTGGCCCCAAAACAGAACCACATACACACACACACACACACACACACACACAAAGAAAATAACAACAAATGGAGCCATGTATAGACTTGCTCTTCAAGCCAGTGTTCATCCTTGAACATGCATCTCCCTTGCTTGTTTCTTTCTGTTTCTTTGCTTGCATGTTTCCACTCTGGGGAAGCCTGTATTCTCTCTTACTCTTTCTTCACATCTTTCTAAATCAATTTCAATAAAAACTATCTTACGGAAGAGAAGCTGCAGCTGAGCTGAACCTGGTAGGTTCAGTCACTGAACTCAGGTCACTGGAGCTTTTTCAGGATGGGACAGGCCGAGTCCCCACCCTATTGGAGGGCCCAGGGTTCCACCCACCCACATCTGCTTCCTCTTGCATCCAAAGGGCAAAATCCCACAACTGATCTGCCACAGCTGAGCCAAACCTGGTAGGCCCAAGACACAATGCTGCTGAATCATCTTAGTGCCACAGCCGCTGGAGTGCAGGGCCACATGCATGGCTGTGTGACATCCCCAAAGTTAGATGGGAAAGTTGCATAGAAGACCACTAAGCTCAATGAGTGAGAACAATAACACACAAGGCTCGGCTAGCACCTAACAGCTCAGCAAATCCTCAGACAATTGTGTAAACTCCTTAACGCGGGAGCTGTGTAAACACCTTTGCGCTTGGGCTGAGCTGTGAGGGATTACACATTAAAGGATGTTCCCGAGCTCTCCGGGCGCCTCTCGCCACCCACGTTCGGTGCTCTCGGACTGCTTCGCCACCCGAATCAACTGCTGCCTTGGGTGGACAAAAGAGGAATGAAGTCTAAGCTGGTTGATAATCAGTTGCTGTTTA
Source organism: Sorex araneus (assembly GCF_027595985.1). Taxonomy (NCBI): domain Eukaryota; kingdom Metazoa; phylum Chordata; class Mammalia; order Eulipotyphla; family Soricidae; genus Sorex; species Sorex araneus. The sequence goes on along the minus strand of NC_073305.1, from coordinate 40,652,520 downwards.
TTCCAACTCTCGTCTCTCCCAAACTCTCTCCACAACTCTCACAACTCTTTCTCCATCTCACCCCCAACTCTCTCCAACTCTCTCCAACTCTCTCCTAGCTCTCTCCAACTCTCTCTCTAACTCGATTCACAACTCCTTCTTCAGTCCGCACAGCCACTTTCTGTGCCGCACTCTCTCCGATCCGGCAGCCACTCTCTCTCTTTAGTCTCCTGGAGCAGCCCTCTGTCTGTTCTCTCACCAGCCTCCCCAACCAGCCTCTGCACAGGAAGCACAATCAACACGTTTTTCAAGTTTTCCCACAAGGGCAAAACAGCACTTACGGTGTGTTTCTCCTCTCCTTAGACCAGAAACTCAATTAACATCTTTAATTCTATGCAGAGCAACACAGGGTCTCTTGCCCTGGCGTCTGGGTGTCTTCACTGGGAACCCTTGGAGCCAGGCGGGTTTCCTTCCCCGCCCCAATCAAAGCCCCGGCAGCCAAAGACCTCTGGAACCCAGCCACAGCCATGCTCAAGGCCACTCTCCACATGTTCAGAAGAGCCTCACGTATGAAGGAACAGGCAGAGGAACCCAGGTGTTTGGGACCCAGGGCTGAGATCTCCAAGCCTGCTCAGATCGGGACTGGGCCTCCTCCACCCAGATCCCCCATTTTACAGTAGCTTAGCAGCCACACCCACAAACTGCCCCCAGTGCCGTGTTATCCCATCAACGGCCAAGATCCAGAGACTATGAAACCTCTTACAGCCTAGTTCTCCCTCTCAGAGAACCTGACAAGATACCAAGAGCATCCTGCCCACACGGCAGAGCCTGGCAAGCTCTCCATGGTGTATTCGATATGCCAAATACAGTAACAATGAATGGGTCTCATTCCCCTTAACCTGAAAGAGCCTCCAATGCAGCATTGCTGGGAAGAACTAGTCAAGAGAGGCTGCTAAAATCTCAAAGCTAGGACAAATGGAGACGTTACTGGCGCCCGCTCAAGAAAATTGATGATCAACGGGATGACAGTGACAGTGACAATTCTATTTCTTAATATAGTATTCTGTATGGACACAGTAATAGACACTTTTAAGCCTATAGGAAGACTCTCCTGGGGACATCTCGCCACAGACTCACACTACAGTGCTCAGTCCGGGTTAATTATTTTTAACCCTAGCAGGGTATTACTTTTTCGATTATGACAAAATTTAAACTTATAGTTATAAGCTCTTGACTTATAGTTAAGCATTACGGCAGTTTGGCCAGGCCCCTTTCTATGCCAGGGTAGCTAGCTCACCGCTTGCCCTGGGTCTATCCAGTCCCTCACCAGGACCCTGCTTTTGGAGATCTAGGAACTAAGAGAAACTGAGGCTTAAGTCAAGAGAGCAGATGTCCAGGAGGTAATATTATCTGGAGTCAATTAACTCCCAAGTTACAGGCTTGTCTTCCTGTATGCATATGAAAAGTAATTGCTCTGAAGTAACTAACCATGCAAAGGACATTAAGGAGAAGAGAGCAGAGTCTGATCAGGAAGCAAAGGTAATTGGCAGGTTGGGGGAGCAATCAACAAACTCAAGCTCCCTGCCGCCAGGGAGGAAAGGCAAACCAATGTTATCCTACAGACAATGACTTTAGTAACACCATTATGAGATGTATTCCTCTGTCCCTCTCAGAGAGCCTGGGAAACTACGGAGAGTATCCCACCCACACAACAAACAATATAATGTAAGTTATTTTGTGCCTGCTAAGGGGGGGAGGCTGGGGTGGGTATCTGGGGACTTCGGCGGAGGGAAGGCCACATTGGTGGTGGGATTGGTGTTAGAATATTGAGCACCTGAAACAACTGTATTATGAACAACTTTGTAACACAATGGTATTTAAATAAACTTCCAAATGGAAAAACAATAAGCTATCTTGCTAAAAAAAAATGTTACTTATAGGGCTGGAGCAATAGCACAGTGGGTAGGGCGTTTGCCTTGCACGTGGCCGACCTGGGTTCGAATCCCAGCATTCCATATGGTCCCCTGAGCGCTGCCAGGGGTAATTCCTGGGTGCAGAGCCAGGAGTAACCCCTGTGCATCGCCAGGTGTGACCCAAAAAGCAAAAAAAAAAAAATGTTACTTATAATATATTCCTTTTTGTGTTTGATTTTTTTCCTTTCAACATTATGTTTGTGAGATTATTCTCATTGCTCTAGTGTCCCTTGGGTGAATATGTAATAAATTCTATTTGTCCACTTACTCATTGCCTCTGTATGTGATAGGTTTCCAGCTCAGGGTTTGTTTTGTGGTTGCTCCATGGGAGGTAGAATCCACGCCTCTACTCGACCCAAAGTGATTCAGAGTTTGAGAGAATTGTTGAACACACCCAAGAAGAGAGCTCTAAAGATGGCCAGGCTATCTTGGGACAGCAGGGCCTACACTCAAGTCAGTCTGTCTGTCTGCAAAAATGGTAAGTGACTCTTACTCTTCCAGCAGGGCAGGAGATGATAATGGTAGTGACCTTCTCCCAGAGTTTACAGGAATTGAACTTTCAACAGAAGGAATGAAGTTCAAGAAACTGCTTGATCTGCTTTTCTTTTGGGGTGGGGAGGGAAGCCTTGGAGGGGGCTTTTCAGCCACGTCCAGCAGCGGTTGTGGGCTGCTTCCAGCTCTGTGCTGAGATTACTCCCTGTCGTACTCAGGGGACAATGGATACCAAGAATAAACTCAACCTATGAAGCTCTTCTCTCCAACATGACCTCCCATTGGGCTTTTTTTCTTCTTTTTGGGTCACACTAAGCAATGCACAGGGGTTACTCCTGGCTCATGCACTCAGGAATTACTCCTGGTGGTGCTCGGGGGACCATATGGGATGCTGGGAATCAAACTCGGGTCGACTGCATGTAAGGCAAATGCCCCACCCGCTGTGCTATCGCTCCAGCCCAACGATTGGGCTTTTGTATCAGCGTGCTCAGGTATATAGTGAAAGGAGAAAAGGGCGCAGAGGTTCAAAAGCTGTCGGTGGTCAGACATCAAAAATAGAGTCAGACTTGACTGCAGAATTATTGTAAGTGGAGCAGCCATGAGCATGCTCAGATAAGCCCTTTCTATTAGGTATGTCATAGGAGTGCAGTTGTGGGTTCTGTGTTTAGCTTCAGTAAATGAAGCTAATGAGTTTCTCAGTGTGACTATACAGAATCACATTCCTTCCAGCAAGAATTAGGCATATACCACAGTTAGTTTGCACACTCCACAATGGAGGGACATCTCCAGTATTTGTGACATCTCCAGTATTTTGTTGCTTTATACATTACTGCTCAGGTTTTCTGTGAGACGTAGGTATCCTCATGTGAGCAAATACCTACAAATGGAATTACCAGTTGTAAGATAAGCCTATGTTTCACTGTGTCAGAAGGCTGCTAAATGGTTTTCCCTGGATGGTGGTACCATTTTTATATCCAGCAGCAAAACATAAGAGAATCAGTGACCCGTTCTAGTAAGTAGGGAAGAGTACTTCATTGTGGTTTTAATTCACTTTTTTCTTATTGAATACTTACTGAATATTGATCACGTTTTCACAAACTTTCTTATCATCTATGTCTTCTTTGGAGAAATATCTTTTCAAATATTTTTCCTGCTTTTTTTTTTTTTTTTTTTTTGCATTTTGGGTCACACCTGGTGATGCACAGGGGTTGCTCCTGGCTCTGCACTCAGGAATCACTCCTGGCGGTGTTCAGGGAACCATATGGGATGCTGGGAATCGAACCTGGGTTGGCCACATGCAAGGCAAAAGCCCTATCCACTGTGCTATCCCTCCAGCTCCTGCTTCTTTTTTTTAATGAGCTATTTGTTTCTCCTACTGGGGAGTTTAGAGAGTTCTTTCTGTATCCTGATGCAAGTCTTTTCTCAGATATATAATTTGCAACATTTTCTCCAAATCTGTGACTTTTGTTTTCATTGTCTTAGCATCTTTTGCAAAGCAGGTATTCTTAATTTTGATTAACTGCAACCTTTTCCTTTATAGAGTGTGGGATTTTGTATCTTATTATAGAAATCTTGACTTACTTAAAGTCACAAAGATTTTTTTTTCTCCTACGTTTTCTTCTAGACACTTCATCATTTCAGTTTGCTATTTAGACCAAAGATCGATAGACCTTTATAAATTAGCAAACTTCAGGAGGCTGTTAAAAGGGGACATGTTCAGTGCATTTTGAAAGAAGTCATAGCTTTCATCCAATTAGATGCTGAAGCTATAGAAGGAGGGGCCTGCTTTCTGTGCATAGTGCCAGACATTAAGGATTTCTGCTAAGGCAGGGTTCACTTTTCAGGATAAACTGCATGAAGTTTATGGAATGATGAGAGCTGTTTTTCCATTCCAAAACATCTGGCCAATGCACATGCTATGTCAGGGGACAGGGTGGGGTGGGAAGTGACAGTGGACCTTGACTAGTCTTTAGAACGGACAGAGGGTCTAAACGTACATAAGGAGAAACTTGCATAGGGTCCAGCACACCGTGACCCAAAGGTAGAAAATGCAGCAATTGGAGAAAAATCAGAGAAGACACCAAAACTGGTTGCATTCCAACAACTGTGATCATGGCAGTAAAGACATTTGGAGGAGGAAGGATCTTGCCCCTAGGAAGCTGTGAGTGGTGGTGTTGGTAAGCAAGGCAAGAGTCAAAAATCCCGAACTATAGGGGCTGGAGCAATAGCACAGCGGGTAGAGCGTTTGCCTTGCACGCGGCCGACCCGGGTTCAATTCCCAGCATCCCATATGGTCCCCTGAGCACCGCCAGGAGTAATTCCTGAGTGCAGAGCCAGGAGTAACCCCTGTGCATCGCCAGGTATGACCCAAAAAGCAAAAAAAAAAAAAAAAAAAAAAAATCCCGAACTATAAGCCTAGTGGTTTCCATGCTAGTCCTGAGGTTATTTACCTGACCTCTCTACACAGATTCAGCTTCTTTATTTTCTTTATTCAGCTTTTTCTTTTCTTTTTGGGTCACACCTGGCGGTGCACAGGGGTCACTCCTGGCTCTGCACTCAGGAATTACCCCTGGCGCTGCTCAGGGGACCATATGGGATGCTGGGAATCGAACCCGGGTCGGCCGCGTGCAAGGCAAATGCCCTACCCGCTGTGCTATCACTCCAGCCCCATTTTTTTGAGGGTCTGAATTAGAAGTGGGGTGGGGGCATGTCACATCTGGTGGTACTTGGGTACCACTCCTGGCACAATGCTCATTTCAGCAGTCCTCGGGGACCATATGGTACCCTTTATAAATAATTTAGGACTGGAGCAATAGCACAGTGAGTAGGGCATTTGCCTTGCACGCGGCCGACCTGGGTTCGATTCCCAGCACCGCCAGGGGTAATTCCTGAGTGCAGAGCCAGGAGTGACCCCTGTGCATCCCCGTGTGACCCAAAAAGCAAACAAAGAAAAATAGAAATAATTTAAAGACAGCTGAGAGGCCAGACAGTTGACTCAACCAGTTGAGCACGTGTTTTGTATATGAAAACTGCGAGTTCCACCCCTGGCTCTAAATTTTATTTGGTGTTACCATTGCCTTGGGAGTTAGAAGGCATATGTGGTTTGTATTTGTGGTTTCTCAGATATATAATTTGCAACATTTTCAAATGTTGGAAACAGGTGCCATAAGATGAGGACGCTGGTGTGAGTTTAGATACAGTCTGTCTTCTCCCCCATTATTCCCATTGCACTCCCAAAATGCAAGTATGGGAGTGTTCTTCTGACTGTAGTGTTGTGGCATCTGTCGTCCAGTAGGGGTCGCTTCAGGCTAGCTAGAGAACAAGCATAACTTAGACCCAGTGGGTGACATCCAAAGGCTCCTAAGAGAAAGGCAGTGCAGAGTGAAAAGCCCCTAGACTAGAAAACTTGGAGCATGCCTAGCTTTTTCCTTTGCTTGTTTGTTTTGTTTTGAGGCCACTCCCGGCTGTGCTCAGTGTTTACTCCTGGCTCTGTGCTCAGGACTCACTTCTGTCAAGGCTCGGAGGCCCATGTGGGGTGCCAGGGATTCAATCCAGGTGAGCCACGTATAAAGCAAGTGCCCTATTCATCACTGTACTCTCTCTCTCTCTCTCTCTCTCTCTCTCTCTCTCTCTCTCTCTGCCTCTCTGTCTCTTTCTCTGTCTCTCTCTGTCTCTGTCTCTCTCTCTCTGTCTCTCTCTCTCTGGCCCCATACCTAGTACTTTTAACTGCTCCTTCATCTAAGTATGCCCTGAGTAAGGATACTGGCTTTGATGAGCAGGGAGAAGAATGAGGTATCCAAGGACCAGGGGCTGCCCATATTGGTGGAGGCTATAAAAAGCCAACTGTTAGGGGCTGGAGCTATATCACAACTGGTAGGGCGTTTGTCTTGCACGTGGCTGACCCGGGTTTGATTCCCAGCATCCCATATGGTCTTCCGAGCACCACCAGGAGTAATCCTTGAGTACAGAGCCAGGAATAACCCCTGTGTATCACCGGGTGTGACCCAAAAAGCAAAAAAAAAAAAAAAGGCAAAGTGTTAAAATAACACAGGCAGCCTAACCCAGGATGTAGCACATCAGCAGATCACTTGCTTTGCATGTGTGAAGCCCCAAAGTTCTATCTCTCAAAATATATATTAAATAAATGAAATCCATCTAAGTAAATGAAACCATTTCCATGTCTGGGCATGGTTCCAAACAAATAACAACAACAAAAAGCTTCAAATGAACAGACATGAGGGAGATTGGAGCACTCTCCCTGCACTAGAGAGAGTACCAAAAAGCGTTTATTTAGTCAAGGGCAATGGCTCATGCCTGATTCAGAGGGGCTGAGTCAAGAAGGTAGAACAGTCAGTCAACGGCAAGTTTGCTTGAGGTTTCTTGGCTGAAGAGACATTCCTTCTCTCAAAAGAAAAACAGCCCTGGGACAGAACTTAGACATAGCATCCCTAGCAGTGAGTGGCAAAGAAGGGAAGTCAAAAGTAAGGCATTAAAAAGAAATTTAAAAAAGCAAGGCATTAACGGATGGCATGGGGGGGCACCTATTTTGTCCCATATAGCTCCTCTCTTCTCCTCAGAGCTGTTATTCTTTCTCTTGTTGACTCAGATGATTGGGAGGTGAGGGCACTAGGCACCAACACAGCTTAAAAACAAGATCTTGGGGCCTGATAGCTTAGATGAAAGGGCATTAGCTCTGCACACGGCTGATTTGGGTTCAATACCTGGCATCACATATGGTCCCCTAGGCACTCTGAGGAGTGATTCCTGAGTGTAGAGCCAGTAGTAAACCCAGTGCCCCCAAACCAAAAATCCAAACAGAACAAAACAAACCAAGATCTTGGCATGGGAGAGAGAGCTCAATAGGCTGAGTATATGCTTTACATGCAGGAGGCCTGGTTTGATCCCCAGCACTGCATGGCCCCCGTAGTCTCATCAGGAGCCACCCGCAAGCACTGAGCCAGGAGTAGCCTCTGAGTACCGCTGGATAGGATGCCCAAAATATTATATGCCTAAAACTCAACTACCAATAACTTTGTAAATCATAGTTCTTTAATTATTTTTTAAAGTTTTAACTGCAAAAAATAAAATAAAATATAAAGGGGATACTGAAAACAAAATTTTAAAAGGAGGCCTGATATTGAAGAACTATTAAAGGGGCTGGAGCAATAGCACAGCGGGTAGAGCGTTTGCCTGGCACGCGGCCAACCCGGGTTCGATTCCAAGCATCCCATATGGTCCCCTGAGCACTGTCAGGGGTGATTCATGAGTGCAAAGCCAGGAGTAACCCCTGTGCATCGATAGGTGTGACCCAAAAAGAAAAAATAAATAAATAAATGAAGATCTATTAAAGGGTGACAGTGATAGTTAGTTCAAAGTTTGCATTTTAGATATGTGGTCTGAATACAATTTTTTTTTTCAAATAGGGTCATGGAAGATGAACTTTTGCCCCTAAACTCTTCCTGCTGCTCCAGGTCACATCCAGGTCTGTGTCCTTTTTTGCCCCTGAGTTATCTCAACAGTGAGAGTACACAAGCCAGATGGCAGAAGACAGAACTCAGGGGGGGACAGGCAAGATACCCTTCTCCTAATCCCAATTCATAGTAAATTGGAGGAATAAAGACTGCTCCCTCATCTCTTTTCACCCACAGGGTTCAGGTCTATAAATTCTGTCTCAAGGCCCTGGGTCGAAGTCCTATACCCTGTCAAGGATGAAAGGGTTGACAGAACCAAGATTGGGGAAATGAAGAGATTGAGCGCCAGGGGCAAGTGACCTTGACCTAGTGTTTGCCTGTGGGAGGGTGACTCAGCCTGGACCACTCTAAATTGCTGGTCTGTCATTCCTAGAATGTCACTCCCATTTTCCCCCTGAGCTCCTTAGGAAGAGAATTTCTGATTAGTCAGAGATGGACCTTAGCCATTACCTTTGTGCCCCTAGCAGAGTCATGTGGGTGATTTATAGGTACCTACGGAGCTAATCTTGTTTGAACTCATTGGAGTCCTGACACACCTATGTGGACACCTGGAGGTCAGTTCTCCTGTGCCTCACTCTCCCAAAGCCCAGACCTGCAGACTTCTGAGTACTCTGTGCTCAGGTCAATATTGTTATCTTACTCAGCCCAGGACTGGAGCGATAGCACAGCAGGTAGGGCATTTGCCTTGCACACGGCCAACCCAGGTTTGATTCCTCCATCCCTGTCGGAGAGCCCAGCAAGCTACCAACAGTATCTAACACACATGGCCAGCTACCTGTGGTGTATTCGATATGCCCAAAACAGTAACATTAACAAGTCTCACAATGGAGAAGTTACTGGTGCCTGCTTGAGCAACTCGATGAACAATGAGACAACAGTGCTACAGTGCCACTCAGCCCAACCTCTGTGACTCTCAACTTGTCTTTCCTTCTATTCCTCCAAGAGTCCTTCGTTCTTCCATCCTGCTGTGGCCAGTGGGAGATGTGATCTTGGCTCAAGAAAGACATGGAACACCTACGTAGTATGAGAAAGAGAAAGGTGGCCCCTTTGAGAAGGGAGGTCTGCTGCTTTTCTCTCTACCCACCTCAGTCACCCAGGGAAGTGCCTGGAAAAATATAAGAATATTGAGGGTCTGCAATGAGTACTTGCAAGCTACAGTCTTTGCATCTCACCACCTGGAGAGGTGGCTGTCAAACCACACCTGGGTTCCATTTGTTCTGCTCCTTGTGGGAAATGGCCCCTGACTTTCAGTTTCTCAGAAAGCTGTGAACCTGGGCTCCAGTGAGGAATTGTTCTTCGTGGGAAAGGAAAGTCAGTCCTAAATTCTTACCCGGGATTTCCTGGTCTGTCACTTTCTACTCACAGAACAGAATTACAGAGAGAGACAGTAATGAAGTAAAACAAATTAATTTGTAAAATAAGGGGAGAAAAAGTGAAAGTGAAGAAGTGATACATGGTCACAAGAGAACACAACTTCTCCAGAGCGGAAAGCAGAGCACATCCCCAGAAGACCTGCAGTGATTGTCCTAGATAGAGAATACATGGAGTAAGGATCTCAGGCGGATGTGGCCACTTCTCCAGATGAGGAAATGCACCCCAAAATAAGAAAGTACACCTCTCAGGAAAAGATGCATGCACTTTGCTTCTGCCAAGTTAGTTTATATACACTTTTCCCAAACTGCCCCCAAAGTCCTTTACTAGAATGTTGCAAGGGGCTGACTTTAGAGCTGTTGATGATCTACATATATATATGTATATATACATATACATATCTATGTGTATATATACACATATATAATATTATATAATATATATATGTTGTTTTGGGGCCACCACAGCGGTGCTCTGGGATACTTCTGGCAGTGGTAGTGTTGGTATTATCTCTCCTGCCCCCCCCCTTTTTTTTCCCTCTTTTTGGGTCATACAATGCTCAGGGGTTACTCCTGGCCCTGCATTCAGGAATTACTCCTAGAGGTGCTCAGGGGACCATATGGGATGCTGGGAATCAAACCCGGGTTAGCCACATGCAAGGCAAATACCCTATCTACTGTGCTATAGCTCCAGGCCTCCTGCCCCTTTTTTGATAGTCTAGGGTGACCTTTGTTCCAGTGGTGCCGCCTCTCCTCCCAGGAGGTCCAGCCTTGCTTTTGTCCTGGAATTCTGCATCTCAATGGTTTCCGGGCTGGGCTCCACAGATAGGTTCTGTGTCTCAAAGACCTTTATGCCTTTGGGCTGGTTTAAGGACAGAATTTTTCCCAATACATATTCTGCAGGAGGCCTCCCATCTCTCTGTCTGCACCAAGGCTCCAGTATGTTAGCCACCAGGAGACATTCTGTCCCTTCTCTGATTCTCCATTTAAGATATTATTTGGGGTATTGTGCTCAGGAGAGTTCTGACTGACTGTCAATAATTAAGACCAAGAGGACTGTAATAAAAGAGGCCACCCATTTAGTCTGCAGTTACTGTATTTCAGTGCATTTGCCTCCTCTCCTTCCCAGTTTGAGGCCTCTGTAGCAACCATGCTCTGCCAGCTCTTCAGCCAGGATAAGAAGCACTGGAACTGGGTCACCCTCTTTATTGAAACTGGAGGTACTAGTACAGCACTGTGTATTACCTGCCTGGTATGGCTCAACCCGACGTGAGTTGGGAGAGAAAGAATAACCCAGAGCCCTGGAACAAACTGGGTTCAAATTGATGTCTGTGGGCCCCACGGGTGACTTACGTGAAGCGGGGAGGAGAAAGACGGTCACTTTCTCTCCAATCGCCTCTAACACCCGGGACCCAGGATTACTGGGTTCTTGTCTCACTCTCGGAAAACAATTTCAGGAGTAGACAAGCAGTGAAATAACAGATTTTATTTTAGAGGGTTTTTAGGGAAGGATGAAGGGATAAGCGGAAAAGAAAAAAGAGCAGGGGTAACACGCTCAAGAAAGAACGTGGGCTCCTACACATAACCGAGCTTTAGACACAAAAGTATGAAAGTACACATCTCAAGAGGGGAGATGCGGGCGACACATGTGCTCAGCCACGCGGGTGCAAGCAGCACATGGGCTCAAGCAGCATATGCATGCCCTTCCTTTGTTCAAGGTGTCTTTTATAGGGTTGCTTCAACCTGCCCCCACCCACATGGGGTTTCTTTCCAAGTAAAATTTTGTTGCTAAGGTTACCAAGGAGGCTGGGAGTGGTGATGACCTTCTTTGGGGAACCTCCTGGGGAGGGGTCCATTATCCTCAGGGTCTGCTGATGGTTTCCTCTGGGGTCTTTTGTTTTCTTGAATCTGCAAGTCTTTTTTTTTTTTTTTTTTTTTTTTTGCTTTTTGGGTCCCATCCAGCAATGCTCAGGGGTCATTCCTGGCTCTGCACTCAGGAATTACCCCTGGCCATGCTCAGGGGACCATATGGGATGCTGGGAATCGAACCTGGGTCGGCCGCATGCAAGGCAAACGCCCTGCCCTCTGTGCTATCACTCCAGCCCCGAATCTGCAAGTCTTAAGAGTCTCCTTCCCAGAGACTCTGTTAAATCTAAATTTTCATTGCCAAGGGCCTTTCTCTATCTACCTGCCTACATCAAAATGAGCACTTCAAGTTTTCATAGTGAATGTAGATTATGACAAACAAAAAAAAGGTTCAGACTTCTAAATAAAATGTTCCACTTATAAAGCTACTAAAATGGAAGGTCTTACAGAAGCCATTGCACAATTTTCTACTTAACTAGGAAGTATTTCCCCTCCAAACGTAGAGAAACAATTTGACATATTATGTTGGGGGTTACAATAATTAACAAATATATGAAACTTAAAAAAAACACTCTTTTTGTTTGATTTGTTTTAGTTTGGGGTTATACCAGCGATGCTCAGGGGTTACTCCTGGCTCTACACTCAGGAATCACTTCTGAGGGTGGGAGGGTTCATGGATGCCAGGGACTAAATCCAGGTTGACCACGTGCAAGGCCAGAACCTTATATGCTGTACTAGCTCTTCAGCCCCCAAATCCCAACTCTTAAGTGTAACTCTTTCAAGGACAAGGATGAGTAGTCCTCCTCATCCATAGGTTATAGAAAGGGCACAGATCCTTTTTAAAAGGTTTATTGACACAAACCGATAGTATACTGAGATTATAGACTTCTTAGCGTGAGGGAGAATCAAAGTCACCGAGTTTAGTTAGCTCCAACAGGCTCCGTGGAATGGTCTCCAAAGGCTGAACTAATGGCCAAAGTTCAGACCACATTTATAAACGCTCATTCTAAGGCTGAAGAATGGTCTGCACTTGTGTCTGGTGAGAGGAGCCGCAGGGTTGCATCTGACAAGGTGATACATTACATCTCAGGGTGGTGTAATACAGTAAAAAGCAGGACAGGCATCAGGCTGCCCTGAGAGTGGTAATGAACAAAAAGCAGAGACAGAAACCAGACCTCTCTTCACAGGAATCCCACCTCCACTCATTAAAGTGGGGACAGGCCTCATCAGTCAGGTACAGGAGGCAGGCTTCCCTGATCTTGGCACTGAGAATTCTAGGCTCACCGCTTGCAGTGCTCAAGAAGACAAATGTATATCCTTGTGCGATTGGTGAGTACTTTGCTGTTCTGTTTGTCTTTTAAGTCATGAGACAAACAATTAAACCATGTAATGATTATATAGCGCTGTAGCACTGTCAGTCTGGCTCAGTAGTAGTACTGTAGCACTATTGTCCCGTTGTTCATCAATTTGTTCATCAATGTGTTCGAATGGGCACCAGAAACTTCTCCATTCTGAGACTAGTTGTTACTGTTTTTGGCATATCGAATACGCCATGGTAGTTTGCCAGGCTCTGCTGTGGTGAATGATTATATAATGGACTGAAAAAAAAAAACAAATCAATTTTCAGTTTACTAAAGAGTTTCTTGGGGCTGGAGGAATAGCACAGCAGGTCGGGCGTTTGCCTTGCACACGGCCGACCCAGGTTTGAATCCCAGCATCCCATATGGTCCTCTGAGCACCGCCAGGAGTGATTCCTAAGTGCAGAACCACGAGTAACCCCTGTGCATCGCCGGGTGTGACCCAAAAAGCAAAAGAAAAAAAAAAAGAGTTTCTTTACACGCTGATTGGAGGTCCTTTTTTGTAACACTGTACCCCTACAGGAAAACTCCAGGAATAGCCTTGAGCTGCTCCCAGAAGTGATCATCTTTACCCTGCATTAGAGTAAAAAGTCTAAGTGGTACATGGAATGAACTCACCTTGCCAAAGCCCACATCTCAGATCTTCCCAGAACATTTTCACATAATGATGGGTGATAGAATAAGCCTCAGGAAATAATTCCTTTTGGTTTCTCTAGAAATGACTCTCATAGAGTGAACTTGATCTGATGATATTCCCTACCCGATATCCAGCTGCAGTATAAGTATTCTTTGACACATTCCACTAGCATTAAAGCTTATGATCAAAGCTCTTCCCACTCTCCTGACTTTATACATATGCTTTCAGGCTTCTAGTCCCTTTAGTGGAGAAAAGAAAGGACAGGTAGTTAAAAAGCAAATCAACTTCTTCCTCCCTCCCTGAAGTTGGCAAATATCTTCAAGTCATGAGTGGGGATTATTGGGGCTTTTCTATGTGTACAAAAGTGTCCAGGCAAGGCTGCATGACCAGCTGCTAGAGGTTGCTGAACTGATGGCAGGAAATCAGCTTACGAACCTTATAACCCTGTGAGTCTCAGGCATGGAGAGGGAGACAAGCTGAATGAACCAAAACCCCTTGACTAGAGTCTTCGTCTTGGCACTTGGTAGATCCTGTATTGAGATTCTCACATGGACATTTTGTCTTGGTGGTGGTGGTGGTGGTGGTGGTGGTGGTTTGGTTTTGGGGCACCCGCCAGCAATGCTTGAAGGCTACTCTTAGCTCTGTGCTAGAGGTCACCCCTAATGATAGTAAGGGGATCATGTGGTGCCAAGGCTCAACCCCAAGCCCCTAGCATATAAAACATGTGCTTAGTCAGTTGAGCCCTCTCTGCTCTCATCTCATTTTTTGGTTTTGTTTTTAGACCACATCCAGGGATGCTCAGGGGCTGCTCCTGGCTCTGTGCTCAGGGGTCACCCGGGTAGTATTCTGGGGACCATATATAGTGCCTCAGATTGAATAGGGTTGGCTACGTACAAGTCAAGTACCTTAACCCCTTTATGCTCCTCCAGCCCCTGGTCCTTTTAACTAGGTCTTCTACAGGCCAAATGCTCTCTTTCTTCTTCTCGTCCTCCATTTAATCCTGGTTCAGTAACCACAAATTTATTTCTCTGTTAAACAGACACATGCTCTAAAAATAGTTTTTACTGGAAGTTTCAGAAATACGGAGAAGCAACTCAGACATAATCTGTACACAAAAGAAACTCATAGCAGCAAAGCTTAGACAGAATGATTTGTGAAGAAAGCAATACCACAGTTGAGCTATAATCCTGGCCATTCATATAATACATATGGAATGGGTCACAGGGTGGGGTGGGACTGAGAGTCACAGCATGTTCAGGGGCTATTCCTGGTTCAGAACTAAAGGGTTATTCTAATGTTCCGGAAAACATATACAGTGTCAGGAATGGAACAGGAGGGGTTAGAGCAATAGCACAGCGGGTAGGGCATTTGCCTTGCACACGGCTGACCCGGGTTCAATTCCCAGCATTCCATATGGTCCCCCCAGCACCACCAGGAGTAATTACTGAGTACAGAGCTAGGAGTACCCCTGTGCATCGCCCGGGTGTGACCCAAAAAGAAAAAAAAAAAAGGAATGGAACAGGAGTCAGTTGTTTATGAGGCTAATAGCCTTACCTCCGGTGCTATCTCCCCAGTCCCCATATAATAGGTTTTATCAGAAGTTAAGGAAACAATGGGGGGTAGAAAGGATAAGATAAAAAGTACAATCTGGGTGAGGGGGAGGAGAAAGCTCTTTCCAACTTCACTCAAGTAAAGGAAAGCAGAGGCACAACCTGAACCACATCTTGGTATAATAACGGGGCCCTGTCCAGGACCAAGTGATAGGAGAGAGGCCAACATCATTCACAAACACTTGAGCGTGACAACAGCATCTGGCATATGTCATGTGGAGGAGATGCAGCCAAGACCACAGAGACAGGAGACAGAAGCTGGGCTCCTGTGCCTACAGCAGGGAAGTCCCAGTGTTCACAACGGGGCTGGTGAGAGCAACTACTCTCTTACCATTTTCATTGCCATCCCAACTTCCCCTCTTCTGGCAGGTTAACCCTGGGAAATTGAGGTTACACAGAAAAGTAAAACACGCAATGTCAGGAATGACTTAAAAAAGACACAGTAGTGAAGAAAGGGAATATGCTTCAAAAAATAAGGCTTGGTTATCAGGAAAGATTTTACTTACAGAGATATGAACTTGAAAGGATGTAAAAGGTCTCAAAAAGTATGTTTGAGGGCTGGAGCGATAGCACAGCGGGTAGGGTGTTTGCCTTACACGCAGCCGATCCGGGTATGATTCCCAGCATCCCACATGGTCCCCCGAGCACCCCCAGGAGTTATTCCTGAGTGCAGAGCCAGGAGGGACCCTTGTGCATTGCCAGGTGTGACCCAAAAAGCAAAAAAAAAAAAAAATCAAATTATGATACTACTCGGATAAGATCACCACTAACATTTGAAGGATATGTCATTTTATTTATATCTTTATCTATAAATATCTATATCTATCTATGAATATAGATACATGTAAATGCATGTGTTTGTGAGCACATGGGTGACAGTATATGTGAAGATAGCTAGATAGATCCAAAGATAGCTATTTCAAATGGAAAGTTGTGATTGGTAAGAATTCTGATGGGGAAATGAAAGGTCAGAGAGAATAGGCACAGGGAGGAAAAACAAAATATAGCAAGGCAATGGAGCATTTAGAAAAGCATGAGCTAAACAGGTCTGGGCTGAAATCTTACTTCTGCCTTTATGGAAACCCAAGCAAATTACTTAATCATGTTATTTAACACTACTTGCCCTGTATATAGTGCTGATAATAGTATTACTTGGTAGAACTAATTTTGATGATCCTCAGAGATACAGTAATGTGTCAAGTGCATAGCTGTGTCACTTGGGAATGGTAGGCACTGGGCACGCATGTGTTAGTGCTGTGCAGAAGGTTGGGATGCTCCATGTTTCTACTTGCTCCTGTTGTAAGCAGGGAAGGGAAAGTATAACTGAGAAGGTCTTGTTCCACTGTCACTCGGGGCAGGCACAATAATCTAGAGAACAAGCACTGCTAATAAATGGAGAAAAACACAAAGAAAACAAATCCAAGGTGGCCGATAGAGAAAGAGCTCTTATTAGCAATACGCTGGGGGCGAGGAATTGCTAGAAATGTGGTTCACAATAGAGCACTTATAGGGCCAAGAGGTATTAGAGCAGGCAGGGCACTTATCTTGCATGCAGCTGACCCGGGTTCAATCCCTGGCACCACATGGTCTCCTGAGTTATCCCTGAGTGTAGAGTCTGAAGTCAGCACTGAGCACAGCCATGTGTGGTCCCCCAGTACCCGCCACTAAATAGAGCACTGTATCACTGTATCACTGTCATCCTGTTGCTCATCGATTTGCTCGAGCAAGCACCAGTAACATCTCCATTGTGAGACTTCCTGTTACTGTTTTTGGCATAGCAAATATGCCATGGGTAGCTTGCCAGGCTCTGTGGGCAGGATACTCTTGGTAGCTTGCCAGGCTCTCCGAGAGGGATGGAGGAATCAAACCCCAGGTTGGCCGCGTGCAAGGCAAATGCCCTACCTGCTGTGCTATCGCTCCAGCCCATAGAATAATAAGAATTTTTATTAATAAGAATAATAAGAAATTTTGGGGGCTGGAGCGATAGCAGAGCAGGTAGGGCGTTTGCCTTGCACGCGGCCGACCTGGGTTCAATCCCCGGCACCCCATATGGTCCCCCAAGCACCGCCAGGAGTAATTCCTGAGTGTAAAGCCAGGAGTAACCCCTGAGCATCGCTGGGTTGTGACCCAAAAAGCAAAAAAAAAAAGAAAAAAGAATAATAAGAAATTTTAAGTCTATAGAATAGAATAATAAGAAATGTTACGTCTACTTAAAAGCACAGCAACTATGGGCAAGGATTCTGTACACAACATACATCAGCTATGTATGTTAAAGGCGTTCATGCCCCACTAAATAGAGCACTAGCTTATTTATTTTTTTAATTTTTTTTAAATTAATTTATTTATTTTTAATTCGTGAATCACCATGAGGGCACATTTACAGATTTATACACTTTTGTGCTTATGCTTCCCTCATATAAAGTTCGGGAACCCATCCCTTCACCAGTGCCCATTCTCCACCACCAATAAACCCAGCATCCCTCCCACCCTCCCTGATCCCATCTCCCCCCACCCCGCCCTGCCACTGTGGCAGGGCATTCCCTTCTGTTCTCTCTCTCAAATTAGCTGTTGTGGTTTGCAATAAAGGTGTTGAGTGGCCACTGAGAGCACTAGCTTTTTTAATAGAGCACTTTTGTTACATGTATGAGGCCCTGGGTTCAATCCCCAGAGCGAACAGGGTTGGGAGACTCTATTAGCAACAAATCAGTAGGCTCAATCGAAGATGGCAGACACCACCCTGGAGCCCCATAATGCCTACTTGCCCACAAGAAGCATTTTGTTTTATTTTTGCTTTCATTACAAATGTTCGCTTTTATTTTTGCTATGTGTATATATTCCTTTGAATTAGAAAGTTTAATTTTTTACTGTAATGAGCAAAAGACGTGAGACCTTATGTCTGTTTCACAAAATAGCAGATCCAAATGCACCACAAATGTATGCACAGTTCTCCAGTTCACTAGGACCAAAGAAATGCATATGCAAATTAAAGTTATGCCATATCCATGAAGCTGTCATAAAGAAGCATTTTATTTAAGAGAACAGGAAAGCCCACTTTTAAAAAGGGCTTGTTTTATAGACTGGTTGTTGCCAGGGTAATCAGTAATTCCCCAAGCAGATTGGCCCTCTGGGGCAAAAAGATTCAGCCTATAGGTAATCAACCTTTATAGATTTGGTGGGGGGGAGGGAGGAGGGAAAAGGATAAGATAAGGAAAGCATTCTTTGCATTCTCCACAGCCAGGCCCAGAGGCATTTGATGGTTTTAATTGTGAATCCAGCTTTTAATTCCTCCTGGTCTGGCTTCAAGAGGATAGAAACAATTCATTTTCCCACCCTTGACACAAGAGGATTCCAGATCCCAGTAAACTATAAGAGCATATTAGCTAAAAGTGATAACAAGTCTTAAGATTATTGATGAATTATCTTTGAAGAATAGCCTGTCCCCCACTTCTTTTGTCTTTTGGGCTACACTTGGCAGTGCTCAGGGCTTACTCCTGGCTCTGAGCTTAGGAATCACCCTTAGAGGGGCTAAGGGGGTCATATGAAGTGCCAGGGATTGAATGCTGGTTAGCCATTGCAAGGCAAGCACCCTATCCATTGTACCATCTCTCCAGTCCCTACCCTGTCTACTTCACAGAAAAATCACACGCTGGATAGTACACTTTCATTGCCTTGATTCCCTCTAATCAGCCATGTTACACTTGGCAACAGGCCATGATTACCACTTTTTTAAAAAAAATTATGCTTATACCCAATTTTGAGAGGACATGGTGGGGACTAGGCCACACCTGGTAGTGTTCCAAGGCTACTCCAGCTTTGTGCTCAGAGGTCACTCCTGGTAAAGCTTAGGGGACCATGCAGTTCCAGGAGTGGCACCTGGGTCATCTGCATGCAATGTAAGCCCCTTACCCCCTGTATTCTTTATCTCTCAGGCCCCCTCATAATTCTAGAAAAACTTAATATCCTCATAAAGCAGAGTATCAGGACTTTAATAGCTTCGACTTGATGGCTGATTCCCTGAAGATCTTGAGGCAGGCAGATCATCTTTCTCTGCTGGTTTCCTCTTAGCAGGGCAAGCAGGTTCCTGTCCCTGAGCAAAAGCATATGCACAGGGAGAACCACTCAGGTCCCCCTATTTAGGCAAAGTATCTGTTAGCATAATTGATTTTTCTCCGGAGTTATGAAAGTAATTGTCCATCCATCTCTAGCAAAGGAGACAATTACCCTGTCCTTGCTGTGATTTGGATCTAATTTAGATGTCAGCTACATTTATGAACCCTCAATTCATTAAGCCATCAATACAAGCAGATGGTGCCTGGAAGTCAGCATGAAGGTAAAGTGGTCTGGAGAGCCTGGAGAGCAGTCAATAAAAAGCTATTTGTAGTGCCATTGAGTGTGGCAGTGCCTTGAAAAGTGGTGCTTATTCTCGGAGATTCAGTAGACTGTAAAAATAACCCTAAATCGTTGTTGGGAAGACACAGAGTAGAGGAAGCAGAGTCCATCAGCGTCCAAGGCCACGGGGAAGAGAGCAAATTTCTGAAAGGTAAATGGTGGGCAATCCAGACATTAAGAAGCAACAGAAGCCCACTGACCTGCCAAGCTACGGCAGCCCTCGTATTGAAATTCAGCTGGAGACACGAAACTCACTTATTGAGAAACTCAAGGAGCCAATCAAACAGCAGTTATTTATTTGTATTTTGGTTTGGAATCACATCTGCCTGTGCTCAGGGCTTTTTCCTGGTTCTGCATTCAGAGATCACAACTGGTGGGCACAGGGACCATATGGGATGCCAGAGGTAGAACAAGGGTCAGCCACATGCAAGACAAGTGCCCTACCCTCTGTAATATCTTCCCAGCTCCATACCATATTCTTATGTTTTTATGCCCTCCTTGGTACTTACTGAGAAAAGTGTGTACTCCAAACAGGAATAACAACATATGTCCATGGAATAATCTATTAAAGACTAAAATATTAAAGTGCAATGATTATATTCACTAAAGCATCATTGCATATATACACCAATAGTACAGCTACTTTGGTTTCTAATGGGAAAAATTTTTGTGTGATTGATTGAAACAATATTATGAAATAGTAGACTATAACTAAAGAGATGAAGAGGGGAGCAATAGTACAGAGGGTAGGGCACTTGCCTTGCATGTGGGCAACCTGGGTTAGTCCCCAGCACCCCAGATTGTCTCCCAAGCCCACAAGGAGTGAACCTTGAGTGCTGAAACAGTAGTAAGCCCTGAGCACAGCTGAGTGTGACCAAAAAAATCAAAAACAAAGAAATAAAGAAATAAAAGGTGCGCATGAGTTCCTTGCTGCTTTTCTGAAGTAACTGGTTGAGATCATCTTATACTTAAAGTATATACTTAGATCCTATATAACCAATACACTAAAAAATGTAAATCATATAGGACAGAGCAATAGTACAGTGTGTATGGTGCTTGCCTTGCACACGGTTGACCCAGGTTCAATTTCAGGTACCACATATGGTTCCCAGATCCCTGCCAGGAGGAGTCATTCATGACAGCAGAGCCAGGAGTAAGAGCAAAGCCTGGTGTGGCAAAAAGAAAAAAAATAAAGTACAGATGCAAATGAAATTGTTTTTATAAGTTAGGTAAATTAGACCTGAAGGAATGCATTGATGCCCACAAATATAATTATATACTATTTACAATGTGTCAGATATTCCCCAACATAACATTTAATTCTACAAAGAGTACTATCAGGTGGGTCCTACTGTTGGGCAAGTGAAGAAACTGAGGCACCAAAGTGATTATTTGCCTAGTACCACACAGTTAGTAGTAGCAAACTTCAGAGTCTGTGGTATGAAATAATGTTATATTGCCTCTCACACAAAATTTAAGATGTGGTGCCATTTTCCCCTCTGAGAGAGTTTTGTGCTTCCATTTTAGAACAATTCTTTCTAAAGGGTAGAGGAACTCTTCCTAGAGGGCAGTGTCTAATGACAGCCTCAGGTGAGATATTAGGGGGAAGAGGGAGAAGAACAAGTGTGCATCTTCCACAAATTGTAACCGTAGGAAAGAACATACCTAAATTTCTTTATTTACATAGGTTTAATCACAGAATTTATCTAAACCTTTGTTTATATTTTTATTTTATTATTTTTATTTTTTTATTTTTATTTTTTTTTTTGCTTTTTGGGTCACACCCAGCGATGCTCAGGGGTTACTCCTGGCTTTGCACTCAGGAATTACTCCTGGCGGTGCTTGGGGGACCATATGGGATGCCGGGGATCGAACCCGGGTCGGCCGCGTGCAAGGCAAACGCCCTACCTGCTGTGCTATCGCTCCGGCCCCAAGTTTATATTTTTAATATTAAGAGTTCAATTATATATAAAAGGTTTCCTTTTTATTTATTTTTATTATTATTATTTTTAAAATTTTTATTTTACTTTATTTATTTATTTGCTTTTTTTGGGTCACACCTGGCAATGCACAGGGGTTACTCCTGGCTTTGCACTCAAGAATTACTCTTGGCAGTGCTCAGGGGACCATATGGGATACTGGTAATCGAACCCGGGTCGGCCGCGTGCAAGGCAAACGCCCTACTCGCTGTGCTATCACTCCAGCCCAAAAGGTTTCCTTTTTAGTCAATATAACTGCTTGTTAAAGTATCTGTGTAATGGAGTCAAAGTTTCTAGTTTCCTTGCACCAATCACGGTATCCAATAGTAATTCATTAAATAAACCTATCTCCTTATTGCTCAATTTCCTTTAGGAAAGGGCCTGCTTATTTCTGAACAGGACATTTCATTATTTTACTTTTTTTTTCTTTGTGGGTCACACCCGGCAATGCACAGGGGTTACTTCTGGCTCTGCACTCAGGAATTACCCCTGGTGGTGCTCAGGGGACCATATGGGATGCTGGGAATCGAACCCGGGTTGGCCACTTGCAAGGCAAACACCCTACCCTCTCTGTTATCACTCCAGCCCCATATTATTTTACTTTAGATATCAGCTTATCGTAGTTTTGAAGTCCTTGTTTTATAGTTGCAGAATTACTACATGGCATTGGGAATTTTATATTTTTCACATTTTTATTTATTTTTAATTGAATCACAGTGAGATACACGGTTAAAAGATTGTTCATGATTAGGTTTCAGTCATATAATGTCCCAACACCCATCCCTTCACCAGTGTACATTTCCCACCACCAATGTCCCCAATTTCCCTCCCACCACCTACCACCCACCTCTATGACAGGCACTTTCTCCTTCTCTCCTCTCTCTCTCTCTCTTTCTCTCTCTCTCCCTCTCTCTTCTCTCTTTCTCTCTCTCCCCTTTTGGACAGTAGAGTTTGCAATACAGATACAAAAGGTTATCATGTATATCCCATGATAGGAAATTTTAAAGCAATGCCAGCAATTACATGAATTTCCTCACTAACCATCACTACATGTATTCCCTCACTTCTGAGTTTCATCTTCACTGTCACTGTCATCCCGTTGCTCATCGATTTGTTTGAGCGGGCACCAGTAATGTCTCTCATTGAGAGACTTATTGTTACTGTTTTTGGCATATCCAATACGCACAGGTAGCTTGCCAGGCTCTGCCGTGTGGGCTCCATACTCTCAGTAGCTTGCCAGGCTCTCCGAGAGGGGCGCAGGAATTGAACACGGGTTGGCCTCGTGAAAGGCGAACGCCCAACTGCTGTGCTATCGCTCCAGTCCAGTTTCATCTTATTTTTTAAAATTTTACAATATTGTACTCATAATCATCATGTTATGATATCTTCCTGGGCTAGTGATATAATACTCTCTGACTCTCCCAGTCAGTCACAAATCACAGTAAGAACCCACAGAGAAGCTGGAGAGAGAGTACAGCAGTAGGTTGCTTGCCTTGCACACAACTGATCTGGGTTTGATCCCTGGTATCCCATATGGTCCCCAAGCACCACCAAGATTAATTCCTGAGGGCAGAGCCAGAAGTATCATGGAGTTGTTTATAAGTGCCACAGATTGAACCTGGGTGGGCCATGCCCAAAGAAAGAATTCACCAGGTTTTTCCTTTTCGGTATGATAGTCAATAACTTACACGAAAATTTCAGCACAATCATTATAAAGTAGGCTTCATATTAGATGGCTTTGCCCAACTACAGAATTTAAGTGTTCTGACCATGTTTAAGATTCATGAGCCTAAATTACAATGTTCTGTAGGTTAGGTCATACTCCCCACCTCATCTCCCAAGATTAGATGTTTAACTACATTTTTAATTTTAAAGCGCGGCCAGCACTTTCCAAGGGAGTTTTCAGAAAGAAATTTCATTATAAACAGAGAACAAGCATTATTGCAATCAGTTTTATTAGAAAAAGTGACATTTTGAGAAGTAAAGGCCAAGGTCATGGCTAATACATGTCATGGCTAATATATGCCAACCTAGGGAAAGCCTTAAGTACGCCTGACCCCATATCTTTGTGGATATTCGTTAAATAACTTTTAAGATTTATATACGGTCTCTTGGGAAACATGCTTGGGTCACATTCTTTGGTCATTCATCTTTGTTATTCTCAGACTCAAGCTCCTTTATAATTTCATTACCCAGAGAGAGTCATTGATTATCCTTATTTAGGCCCTCTGGTTACTGCATCTGTTTTGGCTTTTCTTCATCTAACAAAATTAAGTGTCAGCTGAGCTCACAAACAAGATTTCAAGGAGATCCTTTGAGAACCAGAAAAAAATGGGTGCCTTCGAGGGGTGGAAAGCCACGGCATCCAAATCTGGGGTTTCTGGGGGCTAGTAGGGTGTTTGCCTTGCCCATCCCAGTTCTATCTGGGGCACCGGACCCCGCCAGAAAGCAGATAACCAACTCCCCGATGACCAACGGGGAGTGACCCAACAACAAATAACTCGATCACACATACAAGCAGCGGGAACGTTTACTACGTGATTCCAAAGTGAACTCCAAATCCTGAGCCGAAGGCGGGGCGGGGTGGGGGGCGGCGGGTGTGGCTCAGCAGTAGAGCACAAGCCTTGCATTGGCGGCCCTAGGGTCGACCCCCAGAACACCCACCCCACCTCCCCCCCAATTTTTTTTTTTTTTTGCTTTTTGGGTCACACCTGGCAATGCACAGGGTTACTCTTGGCTCTGCACTCAAGAGTTAATCCTGGTGGTGCCCAGGGGACCATCCATATGGGATGCTGGGAATTGAACCTGGGTCCCCCCAAATTTTTTCTCTTAAAATCCTGAGCCCGCGACGCCTATTTCGATCTTTAGGCTAGAGCCGTGGGCAACTTGCCTCGTCTTATGGTTCTATGAGGTACAGACGCACAGCACCGTCGTGTCACGGTCGTGCACCCTGGCGTTAACTTCCCAGTTACTGATTATTCTTCAAACACACTAAGGGCTCTCTGGCCGGGGTCACTGTCACGGGAGACCTGGGCCACGTTTTTTCTCAGTGATTTTTATCACCGGGTCTGGGTGAAGACACCGCTCAAGGTCCTGTTGCAGTAAGCTCCGGAGAGGGGGCGTCTCAGGCGTGAGGGAAGGACCGCGCGCTCGGGCACCCTCCGCCCGTCTGCGCTCCCGCGAGCACGACCACGCTCCCGGCGCGCCGGCAGCGTCCCCCTCCAGGCCCGCGGGGTCGGACTCCCTCCCCGGCTCGCGCTCGGGACACGGCGTTCGCGGGGCCGTCGGGCCAGCGTCCAGGTGGCGTGTCCTCGCACGAACCCCGGACTCTGGGCTTCCAGCTGCTGACGAGATCCCGACGTGAGCGTTGACGCGGAGCCACCGCGCCTTACCTGTCACCCCAGCCAATCCGGGACCCGCTCGGGGACGCCCCGCCCACCACGTACGCGCACGCAACACCCGGGACGGACTCCGGCCGGCTCCCCTCGCCGGCCCGGCCGCTGACTCCTGATTGGTCGGGGCCGGCCAGAGGCGGGACGAGAGGAAGCCGGGTCGGGCCGAGGAGGCGGGCAGGGGGCCACACAAGCCGGCAGCGGCGTCCGGGCTTTGGGGTGTCTGGTAGAGCTCGGGACGCGCGAGGTGAGAGAGAGGCGAGTGCGAACGCGGGTGGCCCCATCACGTGACGGGAAGCGGCTGGGTAACTCTGGGCCCGACCCAGAGCGGCTGGAGAGGGTTGGGGGCCGCGCGTCGGGGGAAGGGGGCGAGCGGGGTGCGGGCCCGTCCTGGAGGGTCAGGGTCACCTGGCGGCTGTTGGGGGGGTACAGAGTCTCTGAGGAGACGGAGCCGGAGCGAGCGGCGGCGTGAAACTTGACCGAGCGGGTGGAGTCCCCGAGGAATTGGGCGGGGGAGGGGGGACCCCGAGAAGGACGGGGAGGGGGGGACCGAGCCCCACCTCGAGGGGCCGGGAACCCCCCGCGCGTGGGCGGGGCCCGTGAGCGCGGCCCCCCGGGGTGCTGGGGAGAGGGTCGGGGGCGGGCCGCCGGCAGCCGAGTGCGCCAAGGTCACACCGGCCGGGAGCGAGAAAGGTTGCGCCGGGCAAAGAGGGAGCGCGAGGCCGCGCCCGTCACGGCGCTAAATTCTTACCACAGCCCCCTCCAAAAAAAAAAAAATGCGCCCCCCGGTTCGGGATGAGGAGACGCTAAGTGTGGGTTTAGCGTGGGGCGCAGCGCCACCCAAGGGTCTGGCGACCGTGCGTTCCCCCCACCCCGGAGGAGCAGTGCGGGCAGCGGCGCCTGGGGCCTCGCCGGCCCGACGGGTCTGAGGCTGGCTGGGTTCGTCGCTGCTCCCGGGCCGGACGCGCTCGCCGGGTGTCCACCCTCGCACGCACGCACGCATCGGCGTGGGGGGCTCCTCTCTGGAAACCCGGGTTCTGGTTCCGAGCAGCGGGATTGCAGAGAAGGGAGGTGGTGCTGACCACCCGGTCCAGGTGCCCGGCTCCGCGCCGGCTGCGTAGGAACCTCGGGGTGGGGCCCTGGCCGCCGTGTGTAAACAAGCCCGGCTGGTGGATGCTGAGGGGATTTGGGCTCCCCCTCCCCCCAGCCCCGCGTTGTTTGAGGCGGCACCAGGGGGCCCCAAAGGGCAGGTTCCCAAGAGCCTCCCGTGTCACATCTCCGGTTCGGGGCAGCAGCCTTTCCACTGGGCCTGGTCCAGCTTCCCCGGCGTGGTGGGAGTGTCTTCAGTGTGGCCTTAAAAAGGTGACGAAATAATCCGTGGTTTCCACATGGGTTTTCAATATTGGGTTGTAGGTGCTTCTTTGCACGTCTTCGGCTTTGGGATGGAGAGCTGAGTCAGTTCCCCGGGGTGAGAGATGAAAGATGATGACGGGAAATCTAGACGTTCTGCTACTGAAAAGATAGTTTTCTAGTCGCGGTAGAAATTGTTTTAGGTGAGTTAAGTTACTGGAGGGAGAGAAAATCTCTCGGTCATACCCAGAAATGCACTGCATTTTTGGTATGATGAACGTATTTTAGAAATCGATTCCTCTTCCTGTCTCCCTCTTATTGGGCGGGGAGGACTGGGTGGGGGGGGGAGGGTGGGGAAGGGTGTCTGTAAAAGGGGAATGTTAACACTTGGTTATGGCGCTCCCGCGCGGTTTTGCAGGGATGCACGTTTGCTTGTGGCACCAGGGATTCCAAATCGTGGTGCCTTGGGACAGTACCCGGGATTGAGCTGGGCCTGGTATCTGTGCTCTGCCACTGGGCTAGATCTGGGGTATTAATGTTTTTCACAGTTCAGATAGAAATACTGTTAATAGATGCAAATATTTTTTTCACGTTATATAAAAGCATCATTCGACTTGCTGATCTCGGGGTGTATTGTCAATTGTTCTGGATAAGAGATTATCATTAGTCACTGTATTTGGTTTTGCTTGGGGGATCATATTCAGGTGCCCGGGGCTTGCTTCTGGCTCTTGCTCCTGGTTCTGGAGTTCTGTCTCCAGATAGAACTCAAAAGGACCATATGTGGTAAGATCCTAGGATTGGCTGCGTCCCTCTGTACTCTCTCCAGCTCCATCACTTTATTTTCATAGGGGCCACTTCTGGAGGTGGTGGTAGACGAGCTGGTGTAGCTCTGCTATGTAGTTACTGAAATCAGCCTTAGGTCCTCGTGTTGGGTGTGTCTTCTAATTGCTTGAGCTATGTTAGTCATTTAAAGCAAATAATGTGGGCTCAAGTGATAGCACATCGGATAGGGCATTTGCCTTGCACATGGCCGACCCGGGTTTGATTCCCAGCATCCCATATGGTTCCCGAACACCACCAGGGGTAATTGCTGAGTGCACGAGCCAGGAATAACCCCTCTGCATCTCCAGGTGTAACCCAAAAAACAAAAATTAATAAATTTTTTAAAAATTAGAGCAAATAATGACCCTATGGCTTCCCTCACTCAGATTTAACCTGAGAAGTCCTCTGAGGATTGTTGAGAGATCAGAATTTTACTGATGCAGATGTGAAATTCATGAAAAACGTCCAACTTTGTTTTAATGAAGTACAATTTAGTAAAGAAACATGAGAGGGGAGAGAAAGTATTATGAGGTAAAGACATGATGCACCTCAGATGGGATTCAGCAGCTCCAGAATGGAGTGTCCCCAACTTTCTTGCTTTTAAAGACAATTTCCAAATAGATGATCTCTTAAGATTAGGAATTATGGCAAAGGAAGAAAACATGTTTATATCTGCTAAGAAGTGAGGCGTGTAATAATTTCATTTCATGATTACAAGGAACCAAGACTTTGGTTATTATTTCTTCATTAAATACAATATAAGAATTTGAAAAGAAACGTAGATACTGGTGGCCTTTCTACAAATATATATGTAGCACTGTCATCCCGTTGTTCAATTTGCTTGAGTGGGCACCAGTAACATCTCCATTATGACACTTGTTGTTACTGTTTTTGGCATATCAAATATGACATGAGCTTGCCAGGTGCTGCTGTGCGGATGGGATACTCTCAGTAGCTTGCCGGGAGAAGGATGGAGGAATCGAACCCAGGTTGGCCGAATGCAAGGCAAGCGCCCTACCCGCTGTGCTATCGCTCCAGTCCACAAATATATATATATATTTACATATATATTTGACAAATATATATAAATGTATATATACATATATATAATTGTTTTACAAAATATTTATAAACTACCTGAGGATGGGCTGGAGCCATAGCTCAGCGGGTAGGGCGGCTGCCTTGCATGTGGCCGACCTGGGTTTGATTCCTCCATCCCTCTCAGAGACCGGCAAGCTACTGAGAGACAGTATCCCGCCCACACCGCAGAGCCTTGCAAGCTCCCTGATGCGTATTCTGTATGCCAAAAACAGTAACAAGAAGTCTCACAATGGAGACGTTACTGGTGCCCACTCGAGCAAATCGATGAGCAATGGGATGACAGTGATACCTGAGGATAATTTTAATTGAAAAATTGAGGTTTTGTATATGTTTTTAATGTGTTTAGCAGATATTTTGTGGTATGCTTTTACATGCAAGGCATCATGCCAGGCAGTGGAAATGCAAGCAAGGTAGTTGCAACCCCTGACTTAAATGATTCTAGCAGAAGAGGCTGGAGAGATAATGCAGTGGGTAATGTGTGCTTACCTTGCATAAGGGTCCCCCAGCACCTCCAGGAGTGATTCCTGAACACTGGACCCAAAAGAAACAATTCTAGCATGAGAAGCAAAACACATTTAAAGAAAAAGTACAGGCCCAATTTAGTAGATTGCATAACAAAAAAAGTATTTAGCAAAGCCTTTCTAGAGGAGTTCAGTTAAAATAAGAATAGGGTGCCTTGGGCTGGGCGCTTGTGGGCTTACCCTTGTGGGCCTACCTGCTTTCTGATTCCCCTAAATCCCATATGGTCCTCTGAGCACTGCTGAGAGTAATTCCTGAGTGCAGAGTCCGGACTTAACCCTGAGCATTGCCGGGAGTGGCCCACAAACAGAAAAAGAATAGGAGTTATTTTTTTTTTCTTTTTGGGTCACACCCGGTGAGACACAGGGGTTACTCCTGGCTCATGCACTCAGGAATTATCCTGGCGGTGCTCGGGGCACCATATGGGATGCTGGGAATCGAACCCGGGTCAGCCTCGTGCAAGGCAAACGCACTACCCGCAGTGTTATCGCTCCAGCCCCAGAATAGGAGTTTTGTGCAAAAACTTGAAAAAGTATAGAGAGTATCTCTAAAAGTTTTGTTTATTTGTGGAGGTGGCTAGGTGCCACATCTGGGTATGCTTAGGGGTTACTCCTGGTTCTGTGCTCAGGAACCATATGCAGTGCAGGGGATCTAACCCAAGTCAGCTACATGCAAGGTGGCTTACTCACTGTACCACCTCTCCAGCCCCTTATGAATTTTAACTGGGTTGGGTTATAGTAACTCAGCTGTAGAACACTTGCCTTGCCAGTGTGAGTCATGCCCTGTGCTTGAACCCTGGTCTTCCCTCACTCCCCAAAAGGTGATTAGACCATGTGGTTGGAAGGGAGGTGAAGGAATTTGTGATAAAACAGATAGGATTTTGAGAATTTTAGTTATGATCAAGTATCAAGTGTAAGGTATCACTCTCTAAATTCAGTTCTCATTGTCTTTGTTGTATAATAACCATTATTATTTCCTTGTTTATGCTCTATTTCTTCAAATACATAGTGACTGTCTTGAACCTGGAGCTTATTGAACCTTGTATTACAAAAAGCTCAGCAAGTGGGAGTTTATTCCCTTAGAAGTAATGAAGTCTAGTTATAAAAGGACATTTTCACCCATCTCACCAATACTGCACAAATTGTCTGGATTAAGGTTTTGTTCTATCAGGTGACAGAATTATACTCTTGCTATAACAGGGTTGGGGTCTTGGAGGGATGACTACACTTTTCAAATGAAGCACAAAGCCTCTCTAGAGTTGAGTTTTATTTGCGGGCCATTGCTGCTAATACCCCTTATTAGAAAAATGTGGAGCTATTATCTAAGGGAGTAAGATACATATTTAAGAGAGAGAGAAAAACGAAATTGGGCCTTCTTATGTGTAAGTGACTTATGTTTAGAGGACAGACTATCAGGTGGGACCAATCCCTGGTCTAGGGGTGAGCTCTGGTGGAGCAGTACTGTGGATGGGGTCCCAGCCCACCTGGCGTGTGGCTGCTCTGAGTGGGTTTCTATGGATAGTGACTTGAGTTACTGTAATTAACACTAATCAGAGACATATGTACTTACATACTGTGACTTCTTTCATTTTATCTCTGAATAAAGTTAGCAGGCAGTTCAAATCAGCTCAATGCAGAATGAGTGTATGTGTGTGTGTGTACACATAGTAACTGTGACTAAGGTGAAAATGGATTTGTTATGGCCTCATTGTGGTAAAACACCTGTTGATTTACTGTGTGAAGATAACTGAAAGAGGGGCTGGAGCGATAGCACAGAGGGTCTGGTGGTTGCCCTGGGTTCAATTCCCCAACATCCCATATGGTCCTCTAAGCACCCCCAGGATTGATTTTTTTTTTTTCTTTTTGGGTCACACCCGGCAATGCTCAGGGGTTACTCCTGGCTCTGCACTCAGGAATACCCCTGGCGGTGCTCAGGGGACCATATGGGATCCGAACCCGAGTTGAACCTTGGTCAGCCGCATGCAAGGGAAACACCTTACCTGCTGTGCTATCACTGCAGCCCCAGGATTGATTTCTGAGTGTAGAGCCAGGAGTAACCCCTGAGCACCCCTGGATGTGGCTCAAAAAACCAGAAAAGTAAAATAAATAAAAGATAACTGAAGGGAAAATGGGATCTTTGGTCCCTATGATAATGGAAATTACTTTTATTCTCTGCCACTTTTATTCATAGAATTATCAAGCTAGTTCAATTTTTTAAATACTATTTTAAAAATTTATATATAGTAAAAGAAGGTAGAGAATTTTAAGAGGGAGTTTTAAGGGTCTAGGAGAAATGTAAAGGAAACTAGATCAGACATTTAGAAGATATCCAAAGTCTATTTTATGTTCAACTGAACGTTTATTATGTTTTTAAATAGAAGCATTTTTAGCAATGTTTTATATAAAGTCTTTATCCTCAAAAAAAGTGCACAATGAGGGGTCAGCAGCATAGTTCAACAGATAGGGGTTTTGCCTTGCACATTGCTGATCCCAGTCCATCCCAAATACCCCATATAGTCTCCAGAACCTGCCAGAAGTGATCCCTGAGCACAACTAGGTGTGGACCCAAAAAAGAAAAAAATATTTGTATGATTTCTGACATGGTATTAAAGAGGCAAAAAGAAGTGGTGGTTTGATTTGAATAATTAAAATGGTTCAATTTGATTAAGGATGAAAATAGCCAAAAATTCATAGCCTATATATTTTAATGGATAAAATGGCTTCAATTAATTTTTTAATTGTTTTAACAATGTGATGGAATTAAAAAGGGAATTGGTAGTAGGTATGAGTTCTTGGATTCAGTTCCTGGCATCAGAAGAAAAGGAATTAAATACATGAAGGATCAATAAAGAGAACAAATACTTTGTGAGTGATTCAAATAATTGTCATATAAACATAATATTCTCAGTCTTTGTGAAAATAAGATTTAAGTATAGGCTGTCTTTTAACACTCTAAGCTGTGAGATCCCAAACTTACATGGTCTACCACCCTCTTTTCCATAAAACAGTCATTCAGCATCTCTCTACCTTTAAGTTACAAATGAAAAGGGACTCCTAGTCGCATCTGCAACTACTGCTACTCTCCTCCTACCCCCCACAGTCATTCAGCACAGCCGCTCACTCCCCTCCATAGTATCAGCTCTTTTGGGAAACATTGCTCTAGATGGTCTCAGTTGTAGAAACTCATGGACATTTTCTTTCAGGGAGAGACTTCGACCACAATGTCGACCAACCCGGATATTTCTATTTCTTCGTATGATGAAGGTCAGGGATCTAAACTTATTCGCAAAGCTAAAGAGGCACCATTTGTCCCCATTGGTAAGTTTGACTTCCGTGATCTAAAATGGAACTAATGTAAACTTTAATTCAAAAGTGGTCAGTCATTTATCAAGCACTTTCTGAAAACATTTTTCCAGTATTTTTATATGTTGATCTTATTTCAGTGAATGTTTGGGAGACTACCAAGACCATCCTGTCTCCATGCTTTGCTCAGAGAACTCATAGCACTCAAAAAAGCTGTTTAAAAAAACCTCACAGTTACAAAATAATACAGACTCTGCTATATTAAGTTCCTTCATTCAACCAAGTTGGACTAAGAGTTCCCTGCACTGTTATTGGGTTTTCAGAACACTCTCAGGTTTGGGAAGGTAGCGGGCCCTGTTCTACATACAAAACGTGCATTCAACCCATTAAGCTCTCTAGTCTTCCTGGTACTCTTTTAAGTGAATTTATATACGGAATCCACAAACCCACAATTAAAAGAAAATCTTAAGCTGGCCAAAGAGTTAGTATAGGGAGTAAGGTACCTTGCTGTGATTAACCCCAGTTAGATCCCTGGCACCACATATGGTTTCCCAAATGCTGCCCAGAGTAAGCCCCTGAGCACTGCTGGTGCTTCCACTCCCCCACCCCCAATTAAAAAAAAAAACAACCCAGCAATTTACTATGGGGCTCTACTATTTGCTCCCAATTATGGATTGTTCAGGGTTGAGGCAAATAAAAAACTCAGATTGTTGTGTAGGCTAACTAATGTTTTAATATTAGCATTTTTATAAGAACAATTAATGATAAATCTTTTTTTGTTGTTTTTCTTTCTGGCTCACACCGGGCGATGCACAGGGGTTACTCCTGGCTCTACAGTCAGGAATCACCCCTGGCGGTGCTCAGGGGACCATATGGGATGCTAGGAATCAAACCCGGGTTGGCCATGTGGAAGGCAAAACGCCCTACCCACTGTGCTATTGCTCCAGCCCTGATAAATCATCTTGATTACCTACCTTTGCCCATGTAATATTTATTTGAGACTATTTGTTTTACAGGCATGGCGGGTTTTGCAGCGATTGTTGCCTATGGATTGTACAAATTGAAGAATAGAGGAAATACTAAAATGTCGGTTCACCTGATCCATATGCGTGTTGCTGCTCAAGGCTTTGTTGTTGGAGCAATGACTCTTGGTAGGTTCCTACAAGACATTTTCACATTTGTTATTCCCAGTTAATATTTTCCTTTGCAAACAGGATAGAAACTTTTAAGTGATTTTGAGGAGTTTCAAGATCTGTTATATATTCTCTTTCCATGTAAAAACTGAATTAATAGGGGCTGGAGTGATAGCATAGCGGGTAGGGCGTTTGCCTTGCACGTGGCCGACCCGGGTTCGAATCCCAGCATCCCATATGGTCCCCCGAGCACCGCCAGGAGTAATTCCTGAGTGCATGAACCAGGAGTGACCCCTGTGCATTGCCGGGTGTGACCCAAAAAGCGAAAAAAAAAAAAACACAACTGGATTAATAAAAATTCAAATAGTGGACAAGGGTCAAGGGTGTATCTTGGTGTGTGAAGGGACCTAGGATCACCAAGTATAACCCTGGAGGTCCTCAAGGAATCCTGGGATGGTCTGCTGGACTGCTAGCATTGAACCATAGACCTGGAAGTGACACTCAGGCCCCCTGAGCACTGCTTGGGATATACAGGAGGGGAAAAGAAGGAAGACTCTTTTCAATGAGTTTATAATTTCATTGAAGATTCTAGACATGCAAAAATGGTTAGAACTGTGGTACAGTATGAGTTTATTTCTTTTTGAGCTCACCCACCAG
Organism: Sorex araneus; assembly: GCF_027595985.1. Taxonomy (NCBI): domain Eukaryota; kingdom Metazoa; phylum Chordata; class Mammalia; order Eulipotyphla; family Soricidae; genus Sorex; species Sorex araneus. The sequence goes on along the minus strand of NC_073305.1, from coordinate 40,619,120 downwards.
TGCCTACGGGACCATATGTGGTGCCTGTATAGACCCAGGGTTAATTGTATTCAAAGCAAGCGCCTATACTTATCGCTCAGTCCGCCCCAATTGAGTTTTTAAATATGGGACTTTGTTGACTTAATCTGGTAATATGTAGCAAAAGTAACTACTAAAATTGTGTGGTGTTGGTTATCTTCTAAATATTTTAGTCGTCTGAGCTAGTCATACTAGACTTGAGGTACACTGAAGGCAAATCATCCTAGGGTCAATATTTCTTGTTAGCAATGGTCCTACTCTTAGCTCTTATAAATTGTTTTCATAATATTGAAGAAAAGATTTAAATGATTAATAAGCATTCTTTTTTTCTTTCTATTTTTTAGGTATGGGCTATTCCATGTATCAGGAATATTGGGTAAAACGTAAACCTTAGAAGAAGAAATGCTGTTTTGGTCTTGGTGGTAATTGTTTTAGTTAGATATCTCATATTGAGGTTATATTTTTATGGCAAAAGTAAATTATTTGAATCAGACAGTAACATAATAATTTGAATATTGGCTTCCTTTCTTGCAGGCTTGATTTGCCTGTTGATAAAATTACTGGTGACAAGTTCATTCAGGGGAGTCAGGTTAACACAAAAGAAATGTGTCATTCAAATGCATTTGATGGTAAAATGTACATCTTCTTAAATTTTTTTGTTGAAATCAGTTCTAAAGACAGCAGTCCTAATTTAGAAATACTCCAGGTTGCTGCAGCCTATCACATGCTTTCTATGAAATATAGGAGTCCTATTAACCTTGGTTATGTTACTTTTTCCTTCTTGATTTATGTACTCTTTGAATACTTCAGTGTTAAGGACTGGCTGGCTCTTTAAGAACAATGCATGAAAATGAAAACATATGTCTCCCCATAATTCAAAATGTGTGTATATGTTAAACCAAACCTACAAAGCTAATAACAGAACTGTTAAATACTTATTTCAAAATCACACCTATACTTGTTAAACATGAGTGTAACATTCTGCAGTTCAGTTGAATTCTTTATAATTGCAGAATTTTATTTTTGCTGCTGTTACTAGAATAATTTTTAAATATTATTTTGAAATAAAAAATAGGTATTTTAAGAGCTAAAACAAAGGTAACTTGGTACTTCTTAATGTGTGCATTCTGTTTATTTTCTCTGTAATAATTATAAATGTTAAACTACCTAAAATAGAAATGATGATTGATGAGCAGGCTGGTTTGGTCAGACATTTAGGCAGATTTTGTTATACAACAGAATGTTTTACTGAACTTGTGAAATTCTTTTCTAACCTCATTTTACATTCCATGGTGATACATGGCAAATGTAATATTATTAAAGTGAACATGTCATATCTTGCTTTTGTTTTTTAATTGGGAAAAAATAATCCTCAGAATGCCATAAAAATACATTTTCAAAAATGGAAAAAGAACATTTTGTACCTTGGTACAAACTACAGTCAAAAACTATCTACCTAGCCACCTTCTCTTGTCAGTTACTGTGTTCCACATACACTGCGCAGTACCTCATGTCACATGTGAGCACCACAGCGACCCCTGGTGAGCTATACAACTAGAATGTGTGTGCAAGTCCCAGAGCTAAAGGAGTGTAATCCACTGAGAATCTGTGCAAGCACCACAACGAAAGCATCCCTGTTGAACACAGTGCTTCAGGGGATGGCATTTTTTATTTTCACCTAGTACTCTTAGTATCTTTTGTTTTTCCTTTAGTGAAGCAAGATAGTGTTTAAAAATAAGTATTTAAAGATATTTAGAGAAATAATGTGGCAAGAGAAAGATAGGTATTCAAGAGAGAATATGGGCTTCTCCAAAAGGGCAGAAGCCAAGAATACATATCCAAGTTAAGATACAGTCCAGGGTAGAGAATGAGTATTTTGGGTTTTATTTGGTTTCAGTTTTTGTGCCATGACTGATCTGTCTGACTGCCATTACACCTGATTCCGCACAGGGGTCACTCCTGGTGATGTTCAGGGGATCATATATAGTGCTGGCAATAAAACCTGGGTTGGCTATGTGCAAGGCAAACACCCTACCCTCTGTACTATCACTCCAGCCTTAATATGGTATGTTTTTGGAATATTTGTATATGATTCCTCTCAGACTTTTCTTCCCATTAGACTTCTCTTTCCCATTAGTCTTGAGGGTATGTTCTTTTTCATTCATGGTTCCTGGCACTGATACCTGGATCATGAGTGTTCAATATTAAGAACATCAGAATAAGTTGGTATATATATATATATATATATATATATATATATATATATATAGGGTCATACCTGGCGATGCTCAGGGGTTACTCCTGGCTCTGCACTCAGGAATTACTCCTGACAGTGCTCGGGGGACCATATGGGATGCCTGGAAACGAACCCGGGTCGGCCGCATGCAAGGCAAATGCCCTACCCTCTGTGCTATCGCTCCAGCCCCAGGTTGGTTTATATTTTATATGTGTAAACATATGGTCCAAAGTTACTATTTCTAGTTTTTGAGCAAGAGTGACATCTGGTGGTGAGAGCTAGAATTTGACTTCGCACTGCTAGAATTTCCTCAGAAGTACAGTCCATTGCGACAGGGACATCTGGTGGTTAAGGCTAGAATTTGACTTCAGACTTGGTAGAATTCCCTCAGAAGTAGAGTCGTTTGTATCAGCCAGAATTTTAGTTTTGAGATTAGTTTTAATTTACTATTGCATTTGTTTTTGGGCCACGCCCAGTGGTTTTCGGTGGTATTTGGGGAACCACATATATTGTGCCAGGGACTCAACCAGGCTTTGTAAAAGACAAGTGTCTTACTCAAAGTGCTGTCTTCTCTCCCTGGCCCCTAAACCAGACTTCTTGAATTTTTTTTTCTCCCTTAACCCTTTTTTTGCCCAAGAGATGAAGAACAGGAATGTGCTACCAGATACACTTTGGATTCATTATAGTTTATTATTTATTTATTTTGCTTTGCTCTTTTGGGTCACACCCAGCAATGCTCAGGGCTACTCCTGACTCTGCATTCAGAAATTACTCCTGTGCTTGGGGGACCATATGGGATGCTGGAGATCAAACCTGGGTCGGCTGCATGCAAGGCAAACACCGTACCCACTGTACTATCATCCTGGCCCCTATAGTTGATTTTTAATAACTTTTTGGTCCTTGCATGCTCAGAAATCTTTCAGTGTTGCAGAGTTTTTTACACTTGTCACATTCAGTTATGTGATCCCATATAGGGTCAAGCCCAGTGTTTGAGAAACTAGATTAGACTTCCTCACAGATGAGGAAATATTGCTGAGACAGTTTAAGAAACTGGAAATTTCCATGAAGAACATATAAATCTATACTCTTATCCCAGCATCTAGTAGAATGAGGAAGAAAGCTGAATTCACAAGAGGAATTTTTAAAGTTACTCTAATTCACTTAGTGGAATCTGTTACACAGTGTGTGTAAGCTCTTAAGATGGAGTGGGGAAGTGAGAAAGGAAACCAGGTGTGCCCCAGGACTGACTGGATTGCCATTTTCTCAGAATGGTTTACCTGATATAAAGTGGTAGAAGAACAAGTATTTCTCATGCTCCTGGCCTTTATTATTAGAGGTTATTTTCACCTTAGCCACTGAAATGAGGTAAAAGAAATAATTTGTCTTCAGCATGACAGAGGTTGGATGTTTACCTCTAAGTTTCAGTAATGGGGAATGATTCTAAAGTGGAGGCCAACGCCTAATCATTGGTCCCATTGAGGAACTGAGAACAGGTCCTCTAAGTTTGGTCTTTTTTTTTTTTTTTTTTTTAATTTTGTTTTTTGGGTCACACCCAGCAATGCTCAGGGGTTATTCCTGGCTCTGCACTCAGGAGTTACTCCTGGTAGTGCTTGGGGGACTATATGGGATGCTGGGAATTGAACCTGTGTCGGCCACGTGCAAAGCAGGCATCCTACCCACTGTGCTATCGCTCTAGCTCCTTTTTCTTTTTTTTCCCCCAATGTAATTTTAATTTTGGGGCTACACCCATTTATGCTCTTGGCATAAGCTCCTGGGACTGCGCTCAGGGATCCCTCCTCGTGGAAGTCAGAGGATCATATGGGGTGCTGGGGATTGCATACAAGTCAGCCGTATGCAAGGCAAGTTTCCCGCCCACTGTACTATCTCTCTGGCCCCAGAATCCTGTTTTTAAACCTAAATCCTTCACTTCCCTTGCATGCAATTTAGCTCCCACAGTATCACTTTGGAGTATGTGGACCAAATACCAAAGCCTTTTGCTCACCACTGCCCCAACACCTTCATGCTCTACTCCTTTCTGAATGTTCCCTTGCCCATAGTCAGTGAAGAGCACATCTTAAAGACCCAACCCAAAATCTACTTTTGGAAAGAAAAAAAAACTAGGTTACCACAAATCTGTCATTTTTTCCAAATCTTGCCCTAGTGTGAAATTTTAATGCATGCTCTATTGTACTTTGTGCAGTGCTTTGTTGTATAGAAGGTGCTGTAAAACTTTTCCAGACTGTTTAACTGAACAAATTAGAGAAGAAACTCTACTATATATGTACACCTTCTTGCATATATACAGTAGAGTTTTAAGTAAGAAAAGGGGGAGGAGGAGTGTTGAAAATAGAGTTGGAGACACACTGGGTAAAGATTTCCAGACTGGTCTCCTTTCCACTGCCATAAATCTGCTTCATTCTTTTGCATCAGTAAGTTGATGAGTCATTTCCATGTTGTGCATTTGGGGGCAGTATCAAAGATTTCCCTCTATCCTGTCAGCGCTTAATGAGCTACCGTGGTGATGATTCTGTTGAAGATTCATTAAGCACCTTCCTGCTTCCTCTGCTGTACTATCATAGTTGTGGTAATAAACTCGAGTGTTTTGTGATGGCCTTAGAATTGTCTTCTCTCAAGGACTTAGAATTAAATATTCACTCTAACACTTAGATTTGTCTTCATTCTAGGACTGTATTGGGCACTGGAGCAGTCAGAAATAGTCTCCCAGCCCCATTGCTTGTGTCCAGAGGGTTTGGGGGAGGTTGGGAAATAGTGTTCTTAACTTTTATAGAGAATGATCCTCTACTACTGCCTTCTTGTAAGACTAATTCCTCAAAGGGAAAGGAGGTACCAGGGGAACAACAGCCAAAAGCAACTGTTTGATTAGTCTTCTTTCCCTTATAATGCTGATAATACAATATACTAGTATTAATAACTTTAATGTTTGGATGGCTCTGGGTTTCCAGCACGAATTTCTGCTAACCTGTTTTTTTGGTCTGTGAAACAGTCAAGTATTTTTATATAATAAAATATAAAATGTATCTTCTCGGGAGCCTTGTTTAAGTATTTTTTTTTTGGGGGGGTAGTGTTGGGGAGGGTGGCACCTTATTCAGTGGTGCTCAGGAGCTCTTGGCTCTGTTGTGAGGAATCACTCCTGGTAGTGTTCAGGGGACACTATGTGGTGCTGGGAATTGAACACAGATAGATCAATCCTGGGTCAGCTGTATCCAAGAATAGTACCATATCCCCTGTACTATCTCTCTGGCCCTAAAATATTTTTTATTATTATTTTGTTTGCTTTTTGGGTCACACCCGGTGATGCACAGGGGTCACTCCTGGCTCTGCACTAAGGAACCACCCCTGGTGGTGCTCAGGGGACCATATGGGATGCTGGGAGTCAAGCCCAGGTCAGCCTCGTGCAAGGCAAACACCCTACCCGCTGTGCTATCACTCCAGCCCTGCCCTTAAATATTTTTTAACTCTGTGTCCATGGGGCCAGAGAGATGGCTGAACAGACTGACCACAGGAAAAGCATGAGAGAGGCCCAGGTTTGATCCCCAGTACCACCCAGTCTCCTGTGTATTACCAGTTGTGTTCCCAAAAAATGAAATAAAATGTGAGCCCACTATCTCCTTATGGAAGAGGATTTGTATAATTTAAGCATCATCATAGTGCTATATTTTAAACCTAAACAGAAGCTCAAAAATAAATTTAAGTGAGCAGTGTTGTATGTAAAAATAAAGCTATTGCATTACTTGCTTACAAAAGTTTCTTAGCAAGTTAACTGTGTTCTTAACTTTAGCAGTGAGGTAAGTATAATTTACTCAAGATCATACCTATCACTGAAAAATAGGAAGTAGGACTCAAATTCAGACTTTGAGCCCCTTCGTTATATGTAGAGTCTGTGATGGAAGGGAAGGCAGGTATAAAAAGTAATGCCTATTCAAGAGAGCCTGTTCTACCCTTTCCTTCATTTCCTTATATAAACACTCTCAAACTAGGTTCCAAATTCAGTCATACTAACTATAATTACTTTATCATATATTTCACATGCAAAGTCCCTAGTCAATATTTGTTTAGGCCTTTATAAGAAGAAAGCTTAAGAGATCTTTACTTACTGTGAAACAATAGTACAGCGAGTAGGTGTTTGCCTTGCACACGGCTGACCTGGGCTTGATCCCTGGCACTACATGTGATTCCTTGAAACTGCCAGGAGTAATCCCTGAGCACAGGATCAGGAGTGTTGAATACTATTGGGTGTGGGCCTCTGCAGCTCGCCAAAAAGAGTTCTACTTACAAAGGGTTCTTTACTATGGGAATGGTGAATTTAAAACTAACAAATACACAAGCCACTGGGGACTTCATCAACAGGGCAAGAACCGGTATCCATCACTGAGATGAGGCGACTCATCCTAGTGTTTTGAAAAACCTTGACATGAGCCAAGAGCGAAATTGAGAAATATGAGAGAAATGGAGAGGTGGGAGGGGGGCGGGTGTTCAATATAAAATATATCATCCTGTGCTGAAGGTTTGGAAAAGAGTCAGGATAAAAACCATCACAGAGAGGTCCTTGGAACTAAAGACATGAATCTTGGCAGAACATTAAGTTTTCTAATAAAATTAACATACAATGAGATCACTGTATGTACAAATAGGAACTATAACCAAAATGACTGTAACCACAATGGTATGAAGCTAAAAACAAAATGTACTGAGGAAAGTCTGGAAGGATAGTGGCCAACAAAGAAAGGCCATGTCCACAGTGAGTTGGAGAGAACTGTTGCATTCAGAACCTTCCAGCAAGAAAGAACTTGAACTTGTAGAAAATGAGCAATATTTTTTTAATGTGGCCAACTCTCAGTTGTGAAATGTATTTAATAAAGCCTAACCAAAAATATTTTAAGGCAGTCTGTCTGTGCTTTTGTGTTAACATCTTTCTCACTGTTGCCTTCATGATCATTTGATTCTGAGAAGAGAGGTACTATGTATATGCACCATAGTCCACTACTTCAAACTAGTGGCTTAGTCTTCCAGTTTACATGTCAATCACAACTGGTATCAGGAGACACTTGGCATATTTTTTTTTCTTTTTGGGTCACACCTGGCAATGCACAGGGGTTACTCCTGGCTCTGCACTCAGGGATTACTCCTAGCAGTGCTCAGGGGACCATACGGGGTGCTGGGAATCAAACCCGGGTCGGCTGCGTGCAAGGCAAACGCCTTTCCTGCTGTGCTATTGCTCCAGCCTGACACTTGGCATATTTAACCAAATCAGATTTGGATTGCAAAATTGACTGCAGGTGGAGAGTTCAGAAATGGAGAAAGCTCAGTAGAGCCTAATTGTATGCTACTGTCACTGTCACTGTCACTGTCTTCGTAGTCCCATTGTTCATCTGTTTGCTTGAGCGGGCACCAGTAACGTCTCCATAGTGAGACTTGTTACTGTTTTTGGCATATCGAATATGCCACGGGTAGCTTGCCAGCTCTGCCATGTGTGCGAGATACTCTCGGTAGCTTGCCAGGCTCTCCGAGAGGGGCAGAGGAATCGAACCTGGGTTGGCTGCGTGCGAGGCAAACACCTTACCCACTGTGCTATCGCTCCAGTTGTATGCTACAGTAAAGCTAGCTTCATTCTGAGGCAAAACAGCTAACTCTGTAATAACACATGGCAACTGAAGAGCATGTCAGGTTTGCAAAAGTACTTTTCATGACCTCTTTGATTATCTTGGTATCTGAGCCTTGGTAGTAAGGCTGATATCTTGTTACTTTAAGAAGGAAGTTGAGATTTGTGACTTAGATAATGTCAAAGAAGAGCAGATAGGATTCTTGCCTTCCATGTGGCCAACCTAGGTTTGATTCCCATATGGTCCCTCCAGCCTGACAGGAGAGATACAAAGTCATAAGTAGGCCCTGAGTACTGCCAGGTGTGACCTACTTAAAAACTAACAACAATAATAAAAGAATACACAAAACTTGGATGAATAGGTTATGTGGCATATGTTAATTCATGTATTTAGCAATTTTGAAATGACATTTGGCGGAACAAAGTAGTTGTTACCAGGACTTGGGGAGGGAGGGAGGCAGAGGGAGGAAGGCGTGGTTATAAAAGCCCAACCAAAAGAATCCTTGTGATTACAGTATCCTGACTGTGATATAGATGAAACTTAACACTGGACAAAAATATACATAAACGTACAAAAATTAATAAATATTTTTAAAAAATCTATACTGGTAACAGTTTTTTTTTTAATCTGCATAAAGTAGGTAGATTGGGAAATTGTCAATATTCTACCAGGTTTTGTTTTTGCAATGCCCGGATCTGACCAAGAACCTCACACGTTCTGCTGAGCTATAGCCGACCCTCACTGTCCGTATTATGTTTCTATAGAGTGGTCTCGCAAAGTATGGTTAGGTGCCTGTCTCTAGGATAAATGTGTTATGAGGGGGGGGGGAGCATGAACTATTTAAAAATAACAAAGCCCTGAATAAATATTTGAAAGCTCCCTTAGCTCACCCCCATGTAGCCCTGCTGAACATAATAGTGACTGTAGCCACCCTCCCTCCCAGCGCGCCACCCGGCTTCCACAGTGCCTCCGACTGAGCCTTCTGCCTCTACATCACTTGCCAGCCTCCCGGCCCCCGTAGTCAGGCGATGACGTCACGAGGCCGGCGTGGCCGGTTTCCCTGGTGACGGTTGCTAAGGCAGCGCGTGCCGGCGTCCAGCAGGAGTGACGGAGCCGCGGCGGCCGTAGAAGGGAGGAGCAGAGTGACCGCTGTAAGTGCGGGGAAGGGCGGGAGGGCCGGCCGCCGGGGGTTCCGGCCCGGAGCTGGAGCGCACTCGCTGGCCGCTGGCCGGAGCGCTGGCCCCCCGCCGGACGCCCTCTGCACGCCGGGGCGGGAGCACTCGCCCCCCTCCAGCTCCGGACCTCCGCCCGCAGCAGCCCGGCGCGCGGTGCAGAGCTTCGTTAGGCGCAGCGGGGTGGGTCACCCGCCGGAGTCACCAACTACTGTCGGAGTGACTCGGTTTCTTCTGAGCGACGCCCTCTTCTGGCCGCTGCCAGGAGCCCGCTCGCGCCCCGCTCGGGGTACTGAGCGGGAACCACGCGCCAGGCGGTATCCACCTCCGGAACAGCCCCTTCCTCCCCAAGACCTGGAGCTTTATTTCTTTTCTTTTTTTTGGAGGGGGGGAGGAATCACACCCGGCATTGCACAGGACTACTCCTGGCTCTGCACTCAGGAATTACTCCTGGCGGTGCTGGGGGACCATATGGGATGCTGGGAATCGAGCTCGGGTCGGCTGCGTGCAAGGCAAACGCCCTACCCGCTGTGCTATCACTCCAGCCCCTTTATTTCTTTTAGAGCGGTTTTCAAGTTGTATAATTCATAGCAAAAAAAAAGACAAAGCGCACAACAAGATTAAGAGGAAAGAATAGCGTACTGGTTACTCCGCACTACACACGCTCAGCCTCGCTCCTACCAACATCCGCCACTAGCGTGGCCAGTTCATCACAGCTGAGGAGCCCCTCTTGCCACATCATAATTCCCCAAATCCACATTTTGCAGGAGGGGCGCTGTCGCTGTCGTGCGTTATTTGGGTCTGGATAAATGTATCATGAAGTGGAGCCCCTATCCTGGTGTCCTACCAAATATTTTTACTAACCCTGAAAATCCTGTGTGCTCCCATCTTCTCAACCCGCTCCCACCCCGATAACCACAGACCTTTTAACTGTCACTGTGGATTTTTCTTCTCCAGAATATCATATAACAATACAGTATGAGGCCTGAGAGATAGTACTTGTGCAGGGCACTTGTCTTGCATGGGGCCAACCTGGGTCTGATCCCCAGGACTCCTTATAGTCCACCAAGCCCCTTCAATTTTCAGTGAAGAAAATTAACAAGTCAGGGGAAAAGTGCATGTGTGCATATTGTTGAGAAGCAGTCTTGAAAGGGCCTCTCTCTCTCTCTCTCTCTCTCTCTCTCCTCTCTCTCTCTCTGTATATATATATATATGTATATACATATATATATATATGATGGATAACATTTGGGGTCATACCTGGGGATGCTCAGGGCTTACTCCTGGCTTTGTGTTCAGGGATCACTCCTGTCAGGGCTCTAGGGACCTTATGGGGTGCTAGAATCAAAACCAGATCAGTGGCATGAAAGGCAAGCTCCCTACCCACTGTGCTATTGCTCCAGCCCCAGGGACCACATCTTTATAGGCTCAACTACTGATGAGCTCTTATGTTGTTTCCAATTCTTCTTTTTTTTTTTTTTTGTTTTTTTGGGTCACACCTGGCGATGCACAGGGGTTACTCCTGGCTCTGCACTCAGGAACCACCTCTGACGGTGCTCAGGGGACCATATGGGATGCTGGGAATCGAACCCGGGTCGGCCGCGTGCAAGGCAAACGCCCTACCTGCTGTGCTATTGCTCCAGCCCTGTTTCCAATTCTTGACTAAGTGAATAATGCTGTGGTGAACATGGAGGTGCAAGCATCTCTTCAAATTCATGGCTTTGTATTCTTTGTATGCTGGATTGCATGGTAATTCTATTTAAGATATTTAGAGAATTTTGAGTATTTTGATGTTGCATTTAAAATAATTATTTATTGGTTTTGGGTCAAACCTGGCAATGCTCAGGGTCTAGTCCTGGCTCTGTCCTTGGGGTTTTTTCCCAGTGGTGGTGGAGTGGGGGGTTGTGTATGCAAGTGCTGGGGATCAAACCTGGGCCTCCCACATTCAAAGCCTGCGCTATAACTCTTGGAGCCATCTTCCTGATCTCAAATTTTATATTTCAGTCTCATTATTATTTTTTTTCTGTTTGATTTCAAAACTCAAACCCCAGCTTTGGGATTCAGTATTATCACATTTTGATAGTGCAACAGGATCATTGATTAAAAGAGAGCTGGAAAGATTTGCTTGTTCAGAATAAATATTATTATGCCGGTGGGATTCTTGGACCAAGCATGTGACTTGAATGGTGGGCACCTGGTGTCCGTCCCTGTTAGCACATCTACCTGGACACAGCAGGGAGGAAATCCAGAACATACCGCCAGGAATAATAGGCTCTTAGCCTCAGTGGGTGCTAAAATCTGTAGTTCTAAGATTGAAAGGAGTTCTATTATTTTAAATATCAAAATAATACTGTGATTTTTCCTTTTATAGAATGTAAGCTGGAGCAATAGCACAGCAAGTAGGGTGTTTGCTTTGCACACGGCCGATCTGGGTTCTATTCCTCCGTCCCTCTTGGAGAGCCCAGCAAGCTGCCGAGAGTATCTCACCCACACAGCAGAGCTGGCAAGCTAACCGTGGCCAAAAACAGTAACAAGTTTCACAATGGAGATGTTACTGGTGCCCGCTCGAGCAAATCGATGAGCAACGAGATTATTTTCTTATTATTTTTGGATCACACCCGGCAATGCACAGGGGTAACTTCTGGCTCATGCACTCAGGAATTACGCCTGGCGGTGCTCAGGGGACCATATAGGATGCTGGGAATCGAACCCGGGTCAGCCGCGTGGAAGGCAAATGCCCTACCCGCTGAGCTATCACTCCAGCCCGAGATTATTATTTATTTTTTTAGAAGTAGATGTAGGAGATGTAGAAGGGGAAAGTCCTTTTTTTTTTTCTTTTTGGGTCACACCTGGCAATGCTCAGGGGTTACTCCTGGCTCTGCACTCAGGAATTACTCTTAGCAGTACTTGGGGGACCATATGGGGATGCTAGGGATCGAACCCGGGTCGGCCTCATGGAAGGCAAACGCCCTACCCACTGTACTATCACTTCAGCCCCTAGTCTCTCATTTTTGGTGTGTAGAGAAGTAATTGGCTGCTATATATTAATCTAGTGTCTTGCAACCTTAGCTATCGGTTCTTAGTATTTCCAGGGTTGGGTTAGTTTTGTGGTATGATTGTCCTTTCTTTAGGAGATTCTGGGTTTTTTGGTCTTACCTTTCTAATCTACACGAATGAGTTTTGCTCTTCTGCTGTCAGAAGTAGCAGGTGACTGGCCTCTGATCTTCACAGGACCATCTGGTAGTGCCGCAGAAATAAAATCCACTCCCTCATGGGAGCACTTGCTTAGGTCTAAACCACCTGCAGTTTTTAAACTCTCCAGCTAATAATGCAATCTAGTGTCCAACAATTCATCAGTTACAGTTGCAAATGTTTTCCCTGGCACTAGCTGCAAACCTCACACCGAGGCTTCTGCTCCAGGGCATGCTTCTGTCTTCACCTGTCTCTTCAGTTCTTCAGCAGTTTGTGACCTCAGGTCACTGCTGGATCTAAGCTCCACTCATTTCCAGTTATCGATTTTCTGTTTGTTCCCTTTCATTTCTTGTTATGAGGCTGTGTGACACAGTTTCTAAACTCTGCATGTTGGATGTTCTTTTCAGCCTTACTGTGGCCCTCTGTCCTTCTGCTAATTCTGCCTACATCTAGAGCAAGTGACAGGACCTTGGTCATGCCCCAGAGCACCATACCTAGAGAGCACCCGTGTTGAGAGGGGTTTTTTTTAGAGATAAAGGTTAAAGCCTTTGTTACAATGACTTGTGACTCATCTGTTCACAGAGATACAGCAGCATGCTCCAAGGATGTTTGGACGTGATTCATTCATTTGTTCCAGAAATATTTACTGGTCACCTACTGTGTGCCCAGTGCTGTACCCTGTTTGTAGAAGAGATTTAAATTAAATGTATTAAAATGCATGTACTTACCTAATAACTTATCTACAGACTAGTGGGAGAAGATAATGATGCAGAGTGCAATGGGAAAAAGTGAATGAGGGTGGGGGTCGCAGGTGCTTGTAGGATGGGAGTCAGGGGAGGGACTGGAGTATTAAAGAAAGGGACCAGCGGTTGTCTCCCTGAGAGGATGTATTTTAAGAAGACCTGCAATCTAGGACAGGGAATGACTGTGAATACTTATAATATTCCAGGGAAAGGAGCAGCCAGTATATAAGACTGTGACTTTTAGGGGTGGGCAGACTGCTCCAAGGACAGCTGCAAACTATAGTTTGCATGTAGGAGGTCAGGGTTCAGTGGCCAGTACCTCAGAGTTTTCTGAGCACTGAGCCAGGAATAACCCCAACCCTGCTGAGTATAGCTCCAAAGCAGAACGGAAGAGCTGTAAGTACTGAAGCTTCCATCATAATGAAAGATGGGTCAGGAAGTCTGGCTCGTGTTAACACACAGAGGGTTGATTGATTTGTTCAGCACAGTGTGTGGGATAGGGCCAGGGCAGATGCAGGGGAATGAGTTAGGGAATGACCTGAGTAAGACACAGCCATCCTTGGTCTAGGGCAGTGTTTCCCAGGGTGGCATCATGCCCCAAGGAGGGATGGAGTGTCCAGGAGCTTTGCTTCAATGGGCTGCTTTCTCTTTGGCTTAAGAAGGTAGTCTAGGGGCTGGCATGCAAGGCAAATGCCCTACCCACTGTCCTATTGCTCTAGCACCCACACACCCACAAGGATGTTTCATGCTTATTATTATATATATTTTATTTGGGGGCCACATCCAGCTGTACTTAGAGATTACTGCTGACTCTACACTCAGGGATCACTCCTGGTGGTGCTTGGAGGGTATACGGGATGCAGGGTATTGAACCTGGGTTGGCTGAGTACAAGGCAAGCGCCTACCCACTGTACCATCGCTCCAGCCCTATATATATATATATATATATATATATATATATATATATATATATATATGCTCATTTGAGCAAAATCTGTCACCTCCACCACACTAAGTATTGCGTAAGGACAGAGATCCATCTGTAGCGCTCTGTGCCATGCCTACAAATCTTTTCCGAGGGATTGTTTCATGAGCCAATGACCCTCAGTTGCGCCCCACTAGTACTGTTGGTTCTAGGGTCACAATTGCTCCTGTGATCTTTGTTCGTTCATTGGTGGCCCAGATGGTAATTCAGCCCCGGCTGTGCACACGTGCTAGAAAGTGACAGTTTCTTCCTTCAGCACATACATGGAAAGGGGCAGGTTTCCTTCAGTCATCTGGACCCCCCAGCTGAAAGTACATTGGAGTGGATGTCCGTCACAGTGTCACGGAGTCGTTGGGAATCAGAGAGGAGGCACCCAAGAACACTTTGAAAAAGTCTCACTTTAACGTTATGACTATGTGGAGGGTTTTCTTTGTTTGTTTATTTGTTTGTTCGACTGATTTCATGAATACATGGTTTTAATAAGCGAAAGTTTCCTTTCCAGTTCCTGGACCTCAGCCTGGCCATGGAGAGCCATGTTCTGGGTCAAGGGTGAGCCCTGACAGGCAACTAACTGAGTTACCTGGGAAGATGGGGAGAGTGTGCTCAGGTGACCTGCTCAAAGGGCCTGGGCCGGTCCTCCCACACCCCTAACCTCATTCCTGCCCCAGGCCTCTGGCCCAGTCCGTGCTCTGCCTTGCCTTTGCTCAGACCCACACATCTGTCTTCACACCGTCTGCTCAGTGACATCCCTCACCTGTCTGCTCCTAGCCGTCTCTTCCGCCCTCCGTCTTCCCACCCTGCACCCTCTCCCCACACTCCTCTCTCTACTGCCACACTCAGCACCTGAGGCGCATGGCCAGGCTGCTTACAGGGCCCCAGACCCACTTAGTCCTCAGGCTGCCTGACACATTGTTACATAAGTGTCAGGGACTCCCAACCCGTCCAGTGCTCCTTGACCAACCCCACCATCTCCCCAGCCACTCCAATCCAAACTCCCCAGGCGCCCACCCCTCCACCCCCACACCCACATCTGTGCTTTCCCTGCCCACCAGACCCCTCCCACTAAACACCAGTGTCTCCCCTCACCCTGTCCCAGCCCCACAGCCTTGGCTTGGGACCACATATCTTCCCTGAATGATTGGGCCACCTAGACCCTTGCCTCTAGCATCACAGAATGTCAGTACTGCAGGATGGAGGTCAGAGAAGACCTTCCCATTCTCCTCCTCTCCAGGTCCCCCCCAGCCCTCTGCCCTGCCCTCGGGCCATGCCCACCCTTTCTGTTCCCTACCCTCATCATGTTTTCTGCAGGTGCCCTTTTGGCAGGAAAACCCTCTGTGTCCCTACAGGCTTCTGCAGGGCTCCCCTGTCCACCTCTTCGAAACCTTCACCCCTTGATCTCAGACCTGGTGTTAAGTTCGAGTTTCAGATCCCCAGTCACAGAGAGACCGAGTCCACACATGATAATGCAAAAGCAAAGGCACTTTATTGCTAGCTCGAGCTAGGGTCCTAGTCTCATCTAACACAGTGAAGTCTTTTTTTATTTTATTTTATTTTTTTGCTTTTTGGGTCACACCCGGCGATGCACAGGGGTTACTCCTGGCTCTGCACTCAGGAATTACTCCTGGAAGTACGCAGGCGACCATATGGAATGCTGGGAATCGAACCCAGGTTGGCCACGTGCAAGGCAAATGCCCTACCCACTGTGCTATTGCTCCAGCCCCAACACAGTGAAGTCTTGACAAGAACCAGGACTACAAATCACAAGCCCTTTATATAGGAAACAAGCACTATGGCAATAGTGATCAGGCAACAGTTAAATAGTTTCCAGTAACAGTAAGTAACAAGGCTTATGATTACATAAGCTACTCATTCCTTAGGGTTAACAAGAGATAATTTCTGGGGCATTTTAACTGGGGCATAATTATTGACTGAGCCCATTTATTGGGCCAGGAACTTCCTAGGCTGGCTCAGGTTGGCTAGTTACACATTGTTTCATTGCTGGGAAACTGCATCTATTTCAGTCCCAGGAACTGAACCTGAGGCCTACCCGATTTTGCTGATTTGGCTGATTTCTGTGCCTGCCATGGCATCAGTTTCACCCTTACACTAGTTCCTCATTACACTCACAAGGGAAGCTTCACAGAGACACAGGGCCCCATCAGCGTGCTCATGTGCCCGGCCCAGTGGGACTGCAGGTATCTTGCCTTCTGTTGGCATCTCAGTCTGGAGAGGGCTGGTGACACCCCATCTCATCTAATGAGAGAAAGACCAAGAGCTGAACCAAAGGTGCACTCGCGTGCCAGGCATGGGTTCACGCAATCCCTGCAGCAGCTGTGCACCCGCCTCACACACGAGGAGACGAGGAAACGGAGCGGGCGCCGGTGGGCATTCAGGGCCTCCGATCTCCAGCCACCTCAGGCCCACATTCGCAGTCGAGAAGGAAGAAGGCTTTACAAATGACTCTCATCATTTATCTGGTCCTTTCCTCATTCGTTCATCCTTTCATCCTTGGACATAGCCTACATTCATTCATTCATTCGAATATTTGTTTTTTTTTTCTTTCTTTTTGGGTCCCACCTGGCGATGCACAGGGTTCACTCCTGGCTCTGCACTCAGGAATTACCCCTGGTGGTGCTCAGGGGACCATATGGGATGCTGGGAACTGAACCCGGGTCTGCCGCGTGTAAGGCAAACACCCTACCCGCTGTGCTATTGCTCCAGCCCCATTCATTCGAATATTAATGAAAGATATTCTGTTTTGTTTTGATTTGGTTTTGGCAGCCACACCCAGCAAAGCTCAGGGGTTACTCCTGGCTCTGTGCTCAGAAGTCATTCCTGGTGCACAAGAGACCATATGGATGGATGGAATCAAACCCTGGTTGGCTGCGTAAAAGGCCAGTTCCCTCCCTGTAGTACTATGCTCTGTCCCCTAATGAAAGCTATCCTGCGCCAGATATTGGCAACCAAAAGTTTCCTGTCCTTAAGAATCCTCGTAGGGCCCAGAGAGATCAAGCAGGACCAGAGAAAGAGATTGCTTTGCATGATGATACCTTTAAGTAACTTTCTTGACCACGGCAGGGGATGTTCTAGCAATTCTAGCAATCTGCAGATTACCCAGGGGAATCCAAAATGCTAAAGGGGGAGGGAGGGGGGTGGTGCTCTGAAAAGGGGAGAGAGAGGCCTCTGGGAGGAAGGCAAGCAGTTGCAATGATCCTCAGCTATTTGAATCCAAACACCTGCCCCCCTCCCCCACCCCTCCACCGCCCAAGGAAGGGGCTGAGTCCAGCAGGGAGAGGAGGGAAGGAAGACCAGCAATACTGGGCATGACAACAGGCAACCAGCCAATAGGCCCAGTGCAAAAGGAAGGGACAGTGGCCTAGTGAAAAGAACATTCCCATCCAGGGGGCAGCCTCTGGCCCTGTGGGCAACAGGACCCAGGCACCGCCTAACCCAGTGTCCCTTCTGAAGAAGTAGCTGGGACCCAGGATCTCCCTGCACTCCACAGATGCTTGAGGGCCAGGCAACACATTCACACCCTGAATTTTTTTTTAAAATTTTTTATTAGTGAATCACCATGAGGTAGTTACAGACTCACAACCTTTCATGCTTGCGTTTCAGTCATACAATGCTTGAGTACCCATCCCTCCACCAGTGCCCCATTTTCCACCACTGATGATCCCAGTAGTATCCCTCCCACCACCCACACCCCATCCCCTCCACCCCATCTCACCTCTGTGGCAGGGCATTCCCTTCTTTGCATTCTGTCTCTGTCTGTCTGTCTGTCTGTCTGTCTGTCTGTCTGTCTGTCTGTCTCTCTCTCTCTCTCTCTCTCTCCTTTTGGGTGTTGTGGTTTGCAGTAGAGGTATTAAGTGGCCATCATGTTCGGTCTATAGTCTACTTTCAGCCTGCGTCTCCCATCCTGAACGGGCCCTCCTAGCACCCTTTACTTGCTGGTCCCTTCTCTACCTGAGCTGCCTTTTCCGCCAGCATTCGAGGCTGGCTTCTAAGCTGTGGAGTAATCCTCCTGGTCCTTATCTCTACTGCTCTTGGCACACTCTGAAGGTAGGACCCACACAGAAATGCCTGTGGAGGCAAGGCTGCCCATGGGTCGTCGGCGCGTCCTGGAAGGAAGGGTTCCGCCGAGGACGGTCTTAGAGGGTCTGTGCAGTGTGGGCTGGAGGAAGAGAGGCTGGGAAGCAGGTAACTGAGACAGAGAGCAGAGGAGACCTGGTGAGGCGGGGCAAGGGGTGGAGCAGGGAGAGTCAGGGGTCAGCAGGGGCCAGAACGGGCAGCAGGAGGGGCGTTCGACCTTGCTGTCTGCAGTCACCCTGCAGCTGTGCGGGCAGAAGCAGCCAGCTTGGTCTCTTCTTCCTGCTGTGGGTCTCCAGCATCATCAAAGTGCTGCCAGGTGTGGAGCAGGAAGGGCGGCAGGGAGCCCACTAGGAAGGGGGGGCAGCACTGCCATTCTGTGTCCGCAGTGCCCCCAGGCTGGGCACGGCTTCCTTTGGGTGCCCTTCACAGGTGCTTCTGCCCCCCACTGCTCCTCCTGCTGAAGGGGGCCTGCGCCTCTCCTAGGAGCCCGACCAGCAGGCGTCAGAGCGCCCGGCTCCCTGCTTTCCCGGCGCTCTCAGCCTCCAAGGTGCCTTTCCCATCACTGCCGGCCCCCCTTGATGACCCCGAGCCCTTCCTCCACGCTCCAGTGCAGCCAAATGTGGAAATGCTCGTCCCTTCCTAGAGGAACCACGGGATAAAATAGCCTAAAGACACCTTGTAGAGTGACCCCACCTGACAGTGTTTGGCCTGGGGACCACCAGGACTACAGGGCAACATCCGATGGCATTCAGCAGGCCATCTGCTGCTGGGGGTCTGGCTCTGCGCCCGCATGTGTGGGGCACATGCTCTGTCGCCTGAGCTCTCTCCCCACCTCCAATAAACTCACGTTGAAATTGTGCAAGTTGCATTTCCTAGTGTTAGGCTGGGGTTCTCTTCAACCACTGAGCACCATTTCAAGTGAAATTCCGAGTCCTCAAACTAAAGGGTCTGTCTAGATTCACCTCCTTTAAAATAAAGGTTTATTGGAACACGGGCGTGCCCACTCAGTCAGCTGCTGTCTGTGGCTTCTTTCCACTCCACCGGTGGCAGCAGAAGCCAGATGGTCGACAAAGCTGGAATATTTACTATCTGGTTCTTAGCCTGAACTTAAAGCCTGGAGTTGGATTATTAGTTCCCGGAGGTGCCCGGGTACCCCGTCTTTGGGGACACTCTCTGGCGGGGACTTGGCTGTGACTGTTGTACATTCAGTAGAGCGTCCAGGCCTTCCTGCAGCATGGGGGCCCCAGGAAAGAGCTGCAGTTGCTTGAGGGAAGCTCGTGGAGTGCTCGGAATAGCCCTCAGGTGCAGTTCCCCCAGGTTCAGACTCCGGCCAGCCAGGGCGGCGGCACACTGGGCAGAGTCCAGTCACCACCAGGCCCACCTTCCCGTGTCCTTCCTCCTCACTGGGACGTGAGTGTCCTCTTCTCTCGCAAAAGCACATAGTGGTGTTCAGAAGATCACTGGCAGAGAAGCTCCCCAAGTCTTCCTGGTGTGTGTATGTGTGTGTGTGTGTGTGTGTATGTGTGTGTGTGTGTGCTTGCGTGCGCAGTGGGGATTTAATCACAGTGCATGGCTGATGCCTGTGTGTCTCCCACCCCTCCTATGGTCAAACCACAGGGCAAAGGGGAGAAGAGAGGGACCCAAGGTCTTCCTTGTGAAGTCACTTTTTTTTGGCATAGGCTTTCTGGAGTGGCCCCATTAACCCGGGTAAAGAGAGACTCGAGTCAGGGATATTCTTTTTTTTTTTTTTCAATTTTTTATTAGTGAATCACCGTGAGGTACAGTTATAGACTTACAAACTTTCGTGCTTGTGTTTCAGTCATACAATGCTGAGTATCCATCCCTCCACCAGTGCCCATTCTCCACCACTGATGATCCCAGTATCCCTCCCACCCCCTCACTCCATTCCCCCCAACACACACCCCACCTCTGTGGCAGGGCATTCCCTTTTGTTCTCTCTCTCCTTTTGGGTGTTGTGGTTTGCAGTAGAGGTATTGAGTGGCCATCGTGTTTGATCTATAGTCTGATTTCAGTACGCATCTCCTATCCCAAACGGGCCCTCCATCCACACTTTACCTGGTGTTCCCTTCTCTGTCTGAGCTGCCTTTTCCTCCAGCATGTGAGGCCGGCTTCCAAGCCGTGGAGCAAACCCCCTGGTACTTATCTCTACTATTCTTGGGTGTTAGTCTCCCATTCTGTTCCTTAATATTCCACAGATGAGTGCAGTCTTTCTGTGTCTGTCCCTCTCTTAAAAGTCAGGGATATTCTAACAGCTTAGAGGTCGTTGCCGAGGAGGAGGCCAAGGGACGAAGCTTTCTGGGAACGTGCAGGACTCACTAAGCTCCTCTCAGGCCAGGCTGCAGGTTCGGTGCCTGCAGGTGCCATATAGTCACCTGGGCAGCACAGACCACTCAGTCCCGGTCTCCACTGAGAAGGAAATGTGACTGGGTTCTCCCGGGGTGGGGTGGACATGGGTGGTTTTAGATGGTTTCGCTGGATGCTGGATATTGAGGCGGTTTATCCAAGCACAGATACAATAACACTGAAAACCTGAGATCTAAGCTGCAGCCACCAAACTTTGTACTGTGTAAGATGGTGGGTGGGGTGGGTGGGGGATGGGGTGGAGGATGGAGAGAGGGGTGAAGTATGGGAGCAGTAGTGGAGGGAAGTCGACACTGGTGGTAGGATTGTTGTTGAATAAATGTATAAAACTCAACTATCAATAACTTTGTAAACCTGTTTTTATAGATGCACGTGTATAAATATATATACATATGCATATATGTATATATATATATATATTTTTTATTTTGGGTCACACCCAGCGATGCACAGAGGTTACTCCTGGCTCTGCACTCAGGAATTACTCCTGGCGGTGCTCAGGGGACCATATGGGATGCTGGGATTCGAACCTGCGTCAGCCGCATGCAAGGCAAATGCCCTACCCGCTGTGCTATCACTCCAGCCCCATATATATATATATATATGTATATATATATGTATATGTATATATATATATACTTTTTTTTCTTTTGATTTTTGGGTCACACCCGGCAATGCACAGGGGTCACTCCTGGCTCATGCACTCAGGAGTTTTCCCTGGCAATGCTCAGGGGACCATATGGGATGCTGGGATTCAAACCCGGGTCGGCCGCGTTCAAGGCAAATGCCCTACCCGCTGTGCTATCACTCCAGCCCCTGCCCTCGATATATTTTTTGAAAAACTACTGAAAGGCGCCCAGAGCAGTGGGTAGGGCATCTGCTTTGCACAGGGCTGTGTTGAGTTTCATCCCTGGCACCCTCTGTGGTCCCCGAGCCCCTCCAGGAGTGATCCCTGAGTTGCAGAGCCAGGAGTAAGCTCTGAACACTACTGGTGTGACCGAAAAATAAATAAATATATATATAAATAAAAAGAAGAACCACTGAGAATAGATTGACTCTAGAATGCTGTCGTACCCTCACCCCCCCTCCACACACTTCCACAAGACCCGGGGAATCGGTTGGAGATAGACTGGAAAGGTATGGGTGGAGCAGCAACATGTGCGGGGGCGGGGGGCAGGGGATGACTCTCTCTAGAGGGTCCGGAGTGGACCTGCTGCACATGCCAGGCCTGGGAGAACCCGCAAGTGTCGGGACAAAGGAGCAAGTTGAAATGATTGGCTGGACCTTGGTGTTACGGAGGGAGAATGGGCTGGGAGGGCAGGTTGCGGCCAAGTCCCTCAAAGCCTTTAATGCCTGCAGACTTGTTTATTTGTGGCTAAGAAGCGTCTACTGAAGGGCGTATCAGGCAGTGCAGTGTGCTCAGAGAACAAGGCCCCGGCCAGGGAGGGTGGACTGTGAGCCGGGAGGGCCAGGCCAGTGGATGTTTAGAGTGGCAGCAGCTGGTGTGGGAGAGTCAGGGAACAGAGCCCCGTGTCAGTTATTCACCGATTAATTATTTTCTCATTCCTGCTCCCCACTGGGCTCTGACAGAGCCTGCTGCAGGGATGGGGACTGGCAGGGAAGGAGAGGGACAGGCGGGACAAGTGACAGACAGACGCATACTGTGTCGGATGTGTCAGATGATGCAGAGTCATATAGAGGAAGGGAAAATGGGAAGGGAAAGTGAGATTCCACCCGGACACGCATGCACGCCGAAGCAGGGAGCCCCAGCACTGACAATGTGGCCACACTTTGTGGAGTCAGGCTCAACTCAGGCTTCTCGTCCCCCACCCTGTCCCGACCCCCCAGAATATGATGGCGACGGACGAGACGGCGCAGGACACTCTGCGGCTGCAGTTCCAGGCCATGCAGGAGATGCAGCAGAGAAGGCTACAGAGGCAGATGGAGAAGCGGAGGGACAAGGAGCTGAACCTCAGAAGCATCGTGGAGGACGAGAAGGAGCCCCCGGGGGTGTCTGCCGGCCTCAGCGTCCTCCAAGCCAGGGAGCAGAGTTCACTCAGCAGCTTCCAGCAGAGGTAAAGAAACGCAGGTCTGGACTCTCCCGGGCGCATGGCCGCGTGTCCGGGTTCCCAAGGCACTGGCTGGCCAGCTCCCGTGCTCACAGGGGGCCGCTGCGTCCCTTTCACCAGGATTGTTCCCCTGTTCCCATCACTGAACCACACGTAGGGACGCCCGCTGCCGGAAGCTCTGGGGGTGGGGGGCGGTCCTGGCTTTGTTACTGTCAGTGAAAGAGGGGAAGGTGGCCAGTCACTTCCCCCTTTTTCTCTCAATTGGGTGATGCTGCCCAGATACGCCTTCCTTTATGTAGGCTATCGAGGCAGGGAGGTATTGATATAAAATTCTCTGCTGGTCATTCTAGTTAAATATCACACCAGCTGGGCTGTCTCTTTGCTTGTTTCACCCAGAATCTGTTTTCTCCATCTCTGAATTCTACTTCATATGGTTTGTCAATTTTCAAAATGTTCTTCTAAAAAAAAAAAGCAAGCAGCTAATTGTAGGGGAAAAAAATTAAGCTTCCTTGATGGTTGAAGAAATTCACATGGCTTCTACATATTTACCCTAAGTTAACCCCAGACCTAGTTCCCAGAGACCTTTGCTCAAATCAGAGCAACTAGAATTGATGGAAACGTGACTTACTGATGCAATAATAACAATAATAGCGACAACAGTAATAGCAGTTAACTAGTAATTGTTGTTACCTAAACTGCTGTAACTTTTCTGAGCAGCTGTATCTGGGGGCTCAGCACAGGACTTTGTGTTGAACAGAAAAGAGATCATGGATCCCCCGTCATGTGTCTCTCATGATCTTAAGTACAGAAAAGGGCCTTGCAAGGCAGCTCACCGTGTGCAAAAGCAGCCTCCTCTCTGGTTTCCTGAAGCAATGCATTGTTTCATAAAAATACATGTTTCATGCATTCTAAATCCTCCTGTTCTGATTTCCTCTTAGCCCCCAAATCATTTATGAATATGTGTTTTGTTTGTCTCATTTTATTTCATTTCATTATTTTTTTTGGCCATATCCAGCGATGCTCAGGAATTATTCCTGGCTCTGCACTTAGGAATTACTCCTGGCAATGCTCGGGGGGACCCTATGGGATTCTGGGGATTGAACCCAGCTATCAGCCACATGCAAGGCAAATGCCCTACCCACTGACCTATCTCTCTGGTTTGGAATGGGTTTCATTTTTTGTTGTTTGTTTGTTTCAGTTTAAATCGTATGATGTGTTTGAGTTTTTAATTTTTTTTTCGTGTCACCTTTTTAGTATTGATTCCTAAGGTTAACCAATTCCCATGAAAGTAACGTGGTTGGTATAGTGTCCACTCAGTGGAACTGCCTGAGCCCAGCTCCGTGACCCCTGGTGAGTGCATTTCAATGCATAATCCATGGATTCTTGGAAGGAGCCTGGATTCTCAGAGCGGGGGAGTTTGCATCACTGCTGGTGTAAACTTCGCAAACACATTTCAACCTTTCTCCTTTCCCTTGCTGTGCGCACAAACACATGTCCCTGCTGGGTGCTCTACTTTGTTTACAGTTGCAAGTCTCCTGTTGTTGCTTTGTGCAGACTCGTCCGTATTTCCCAGTACCTTTTCTGGGGCCTCAGCCCAGCCCTGCCCCCTTCATCCCTGTGATTCGGCCTTGCCTTCACTTTCCAGGGTGTTTGAAGACGAGATTCAACAGCTTCGAGATCAGCTCAGGGAAACAGCGGATGAGAACGGACGGCTCTATAAGCTGCTGAAGGAACGGGACTTTGAAATCAAGCACCTCAGAAAGAAAATAGAAGAGGACAGATTTGCTTTCACAGGTGACCCTCTCCAGGGGTCGCTGCCCTGGAGCTGGCCCAGCTGCCATGGGGTCTGCGGGGCAGGGTGGGCGTTATGCTCCAGCGCTCAGAGCCCAGGGTCAGCTGTGGCCATCTGGTTCCTGGGGGCCTGGAAATGAGGGAAGGAGGTGGGGAGGGGAGGAGCCCCACACAGGGCAGAGGAAGAACAGAGCATCGAGACAGCCCAGCTGGGCTGTGCAGGGGCTCCTTGATGCCTGTCACGTGCTCAGTGGGCCAGCAGAGACTCTCACAACTTGGTGCTCTGCTCAACACTTGTGTTGCAGATACTGGTGTTGCAGCCAGGGAGAGGGCCCAGGCCATTTCTGACCCCCAGGCATGGCTGCTCCAGGAAGGTAGACGGGGCAAGGAGTCAGTTGTCCCAGGAGTCTTCCAGAGACCCCGTGTCAAGAATGGGCCCTGGCCTTTCCGTTCTGGGATGGCCCCCGGGACTTCCTGCTCGGCGGGCGTGGGGTGAGCGAAGCCCTTCACTGGTTCCCATCCTTCCAGGGACGGCCGGTGTTGCTGGGGATGTGATCGCCACCAAAATCGTGGAACTGTCCAAACGGAACAGGATGCTGATGGCCGAATCCGAGGGCGCCAAGAGCAGAGTGAAGCAGCTGAACCATCGCATCCAGGAGCTGGAGCGGGAAGTGAGGGGCCGAGGGCATGCCCGACACTGCAGGGACCCCTGGGGCCTGGGGAGCCACGCTTAGGTGCTCTGGGTCCTTCCGAAGGGCCCCGCAGATCAGGGTTTGCGGCAAGTGCCTCTGTCTGTCTCACTTCCCCAGAGGGGTCGCAGGGGCCACTCAGAGAGAGACCCTTCCCCCGAGGGTAAGGACTGGGCCTTGGAGCCCCGCTGCCCGGGTGAGTGTCTCAGACCCGTCCCTCACCTGCTCACGGCTTTGAGCAAATTGTATGTTTTCTGTGCCTCGGTTCCCTCTATCTGCCCCACAACAGTTAACATGGGTATTCCCCGCTGAGACCCTGGGAGATTTGCGTAGTGGCAGAGGAGAGTGAACTTTGTGTTTTTTTTTTTTGGGGGGGGGTCACACCTGACGTTGCACAGGGGTTACTCCTGGCTCATGTACTCAGGAATTACTCCTGGAGGTGCTTAGGGGACCATATGGGATGCTGGGAATCGAACCCAGGTCAGCCACATGCAAGGCAAATGCCCTACCTGCTGTGCTATCACTCCAGCCCCAAACTTTGTTCATTTTAAGGCGTACTCAGAATAGTACCTGGCGCTTTTTGTGACTCTATTTGTCACCATTGTGACAAGTGACTCCTTGCCTTATCTCCCTTCCCGGAGCAGCTCCAGCCAGGACTCGAGAGAAAAGGCCTGCCCCTACAGGCACGTTCCCACGTACACCGTTTGTCTGTGAGAGACCACTAGTGGGTCTCCCTTATCCCTCCTGTTCTCTGCTGTCCCCCTCCCCCAGCTGACCCCAGAGACCCCCCAGCTGAGCAGGAGCCCCTCCCAGCGGTTGGTCCTGTGGGAACGGCTCATTGCGAGTGGGTGCGAACGTGGCCTCTCCTGAAACAGCAGACGGGGCTGAGTCTCACAGAGGCGCGGGCGGGCACGTGACGTCCAAGACCCCTGTCTCCGGAACCTTCCTCCGTCTTTGCTCAGGCTCTGAGTGGGGGCTTTATTCTAAACATGTGCTTGGAGAACCACCTCGGGCTCTGGGCCAGCCCGGGAGCAAGTTCAGCCCGGGCCTTGTCCTCGGGGCCTCTGAGGGCTGGGGTGGGCTTGTTGGGGGCGGGGGAAGAAGTCAGACTCGGAAAGTGCGGCCAGGGCTTCCGTGCCCAGCAGGAGCCAAGGCCCTGAGTGAGGGCGAAGGCCACTGTGGCTGAGGCGGGCAAAACAGGTCAGGGATGGGGTGGGCAGCCCTGTCCCGCTCTGGCAGACAGGAGGACGGTCCTGCTGTGAGGAACAACTGAGGGGGGGTCAAGGTGGCTATATCCAGGGATGGGTGTGACCCCCCGGGCGGTGAGCACTGGGGCAGCGTTATCCACAGCACAGGGCTGTCCCCTCGTCCCTAACACAAAGCCCCTGGTTCCATTCCTCGCCACGTGCAAGGCGGCCGTGCATACTCGGGCCCCCAGGCCCCTCTGCAGTGTGCATGGCAGCCCCGGGTTGGTCGCTCAGGGTCAAACCTACCCCTACCCGTGTGGCTTACAGCGGAGAGCCCGTCCACGAAAGGTCCCTCGCACGGAGGACAGCCTTCCCCCCATCCGTAACCTGGTGCCCAGGGGCAGCCCCCACACTGGGAGTGCCCCAGAGTGGAACGTTGAGACCCGGTTTGCCTTTCCAGCTGCAGATGGTTCCAGCCAAGTCGCCAGCGAAGGGTGGCAAGTCTCCGAAGGCCCAGCTGGGAGACAGGATCTTGGTATGGACTCCCTTCCGCGTGGGCCGAGTGCGGGCACGAGTGCGGGAGCCTCTCTCCAGGGCCCGCGCCCACCTCTCTGCAGGCCCCCTCCCGCTGGCAGCACCTCAGAAGGAGGAAGTGGTGACTGAGGCCAGTGACTGTCCCATCAGCAAAAGAAAAAAAAAAAACAAAAAACAGAAAGGCCCAAACAGCAAACAAGCAGGAGACTGGCCCCAGGACCCCTGTTCAGTGCTCCCGGTGTGGCCAGTGCCAGCCAATGACTGTCCCCTCAGTGCTAGGTCGTGGGGCGGTGTGGGCCCACAGGGGCTCAGCCCTTGCAGGGGCTCTTCAGCAAGTTCACCTGGGCCTTGCAGGGGCAGGGGCTGTCCTGGCTCCAGGGGTCACTCCGAGCGTGCAGTCCCCGGAGGCCCTGACTCAAGTTTCTCTGGATGGGCAGGCAGCCGCTCGTGCTGACCCCCAGAGGATGCGCTGAGCCCTTGGACCGGAGATCCAGGCAGGGCCCTGCCCACGGGGGCGCCAGGCTGGGGTGTCTTCCCGCGGGGAGCCCTGCAGGCCCCTGTTCGCTAGTGTGTGCCCTAGAGCCCATGACAGGGAAAGGAGAATGAAAGCGCACACACACACACACACACACACACACACACACACACACACACAAAGCCAGGGAGGGGGAGTTGGGAGCTGGTCAGGGAGATTCAGGGCAGCCTCTGAGGGACCAGAGGACACCACTGGGCTGGGGCCCAGCTCATCAGGACCACCCATTCGCGGGGAACTTTGGACCCCCGGGAACACCAAAGCACGCCTCCCTTGTAGAGGACTGCGGGCACCCACCTACATCCACTCAGGCCCCACAGGCTACAGACACCCGGGGGAGTGGCCCAGTGCCCCCCACAGGGGCCTCAGAGGCCTGGATGAACTTGCTTCTTCTTCTCATCCTTTCTCAAAGGAAAAACAGCTCAGCCCAGCCCCCGGGCATGGCTGGCTGGAAGGAAGGGGGTGGGGACGGGGGGTGGGGGCAGCTGCCAGGCGGGGAGGGCAGGGCCGGGCCCTCAGTCAGCCTGCTGCCCACAGAGGCTCTCGCCAGCAGGGCTGCTGTCAGCCCACGCCCCAAGACAGCACCCCGAATCTGCGTTAGCCTGTCCCCACGGGGGGGGGCACCCTGGAGGCTGGTGGGGCACACCCCACTTCACAGGCAAAGACTTGGCCAGAGCTGGAAGACCCAGTTCCAGTCTGCGATCTCCTGCTCAGGGTCCGAGCAGGTCTCATCCACCCCGAGACTCCCACTGGGGCAGGGGGCGGGGTGGCGACGCTCCCAAGGGATAAGGGGTGACAGGCAGGGGGCGCAGCAGCAGAGAAGGGGGGGCAGGTGGGAAAGCGGATCTGTGCTCCTGTCTGCTCCCGCCTGGCCCGGGGCTCCGCCCCCTGGGGGTGCTGAAGGGACGCAGGACAGCTAAGGCCAGGGCTGTGGGACCGCGGTCCAGCTCAGTCTTCTGTAGCCAGGGGGTTTCACTGCGGTGCCTCTGCACCCACAGAACGCCCCACACCCCACTCTTGGAGATTTTGTTTTCGTTTTGGGGTCTCACTCAGAGGTGCTCAGGGCTTGCTCCTGGCTCTGCTGTCAGCCATCCTCCCTCCTGTCCGGAGACCATCTGAGAAAGCAGGGATCAAACCTAGGTGGACCGCGTGCAAGGCAAACACCCTACCCGCCGAACCGTCTCTCCCGCCCCACCTCCCCTCTGTATCTGTGCCTCACTGTGCCTCACTCTTGTTCCCAGAAGCCCTTGCCTTGCCCACTGAGGGACGAGCAGGGGCTCTCCCCCCCACACACACACAGACACACAGATGCACAGACACACAGACGCACAGACACACTTCCCCAGAGCCCAGCCCCCTGCCTCACCAGCAGCAGCCCTGTCCCGCCCGTCCTCTTCCTCATTGACCATGGACCCCCGGAGAGTCCTGCCCCTGAGGGGAAAGTTCTTCCCTCCCTGATGTTCCCGACATTTACCATTCCTGGACCATTCCTGGACGGTTCCAGCCGACTGCGAGTCCCTCTCATGCCCTCCCACCCACGAATCTCAGGAACAAAACCTACTGAAGACACAGAAACAAAACTGACCCCAGGCAGCCCCGCGTCCTGGCAGACAGCGCTTTCCAGGGCTGCCGCGGTTCCTCAGGTGGCCGGGCATGGAAACGCACCCTTGCCTCAGCCCGGGGAGCCCCAGGAGGGAGCCTGGGTGGGACCTTCTCCCCGGGGGTTGGGCAGGCCCCGCTGGAGCGCTGTCCCGCCCGTCCTCTTCCCCCCACCAGCCCGAGGCCCCCGTGATCAAGGTCCTGCAGGACAGGCTGACGGCGGCCAACCTGAAGATGAGTGAGCTCCGCAACCAGCTGCAGTCTGTGAAGCAGGAGCTCCGCATGGCGCAGAAGGTGGCGCAGGGTCGGGGCCGGGGGTGGGGGTGTGTGGGGGGGGAAATCCCCGGGTGGGCGGGGCCAGGGTTGGGGGCAGCCGGTGGGGTGCAGAGGGGCCGAGGGGAGACTGGGGGTGTGCCCATGCTCCAGCTCCAGAGCCGGTCTCCAGCCCGCAACACACCCCCATTTGCGGAGCTGGCGGGGCAGCCCCGCCGCCACCAGGGGGCCCTGGTCCCTGCGCCCATTGGCCCAGCCTTGGGCAGCAGAGGACAGCACTGTCCCCTCGGGAGAGCCCCTTCGGCTTTCCTGCGCAGTGAGCACCCCCTGCCACATCCAAGGTCTCTGCTCTGAAAGCCACCTCGGGCCTGGCCTCCGCCCAGGGCCTGACCACCCCCTCCCCCCACCCCCTGCCTCAGCACCCCCAGCACCCCCACTGCCCGGGGCACTGGCACCGGGTCTGGGGGATTAAAGGCCCTTTCAAAGGGAAAAACTCTGAACCGGGACACAGGCCCCGCGGGGTGCTTATTTATTTTTATTTACATAGAGAATTCTCTGGCATTTGTCTTTCCCTGCTAGAACCACGCAGACCAGCCAAAAGATTTCCCAAACAGTGTTCTATTGTGGAGACCAGCCCTGGAGCCCGGCACGGAGCTCGGGTTTCCGTGACAGGCCGCCAGGGCCCAAGCCTGCGCGCCCGCAGCCCTTCCACAGCCACAGAGCAGGACCCTTCCAGATCTAGCCTGTCCCAGCCGGCCGGCCGGCACCGAGGACCCTCCCCCTGGCTGTGCTCCAAGAGGGCCTTTCCCCAGAGGGCGGCTGCCCTGGGTAGGGCCCTTCCCCAGGCCAACCAGGAAGCAGCTGCGGTCAGCTTGGCCGCCAGCACATTTCCCAGGGCGAGGGGGGGTGGGGGGGTCAAGCCCTGCCCCTGGGCGCTGTCAGCTCCTCCGGGGCTGCTGGAAGCATCTCTGGGAAATGCCAGGATGCTGGGGTGGGGGCTTTCCCCCTCAGCCGGCCACCCTGACAGAGGGTCCTGCCTGGCTCTTTTCAGGTTCTGGCCAGCGAGGTGGGGGAGGACGTGAATGTGCAGCAGCTTCTATCCTCGCCAGGCACCTGGAGGGGCCGGGCACAGCAGATCCTGGTTCTGCAGAGCAAGGTGAGAGCTCGCCAGAGCCCTGTGCCCGACAGAGCAGAGCTGCAGATGACCCTCCTCGGGGACACGGAGCCCCCAGGGAGCCCCCCAGAGGCCTCTAGCAGGCCTTGAGGTACCGCAGAACACACTGTTGCTTTGTTATCTCCCCCAACAGGCCTGGTTTTCATTTGTGCTTTCACGGACGAGCTTTTATGTAATGCTTACCAGGCGCCAGGCCCTGGCTCGAGACCAGTGCTCAGGCTTAGCTTCACTCCAGGCGCGTCACCCTGATGCCCCGAGCTGGTGCCTGGCATCCCAGAGGCACTCTCTAGTTTGGTCCAGATGCTTCACGTCTCTGAGTCACCTACTAAAGCCCCAGCCTTGTCTCTCTCTTTCTTCTGGTTTTGGGGCCACACCCAGGGGTTCAGGGACCACTCCTTGCTCAGTGTTTGGGGACTGAGGCAGAGGCAGCTATAATCAGCCCCACTTTACAGGTGAGGAGTCAGAAGCAGTTCCGGCACCCACGGCTGCCACCACGGAGGCCTCACACAAACTCTTCACCCGCCCAGGTCACACACTGGGAATCACAATTTGGGGATGGGGGCTTTTTTCCACCTTTGAGCTTGGCTTCAAGAACCCAGCAGGATGGGCTGGAGCAATAGCACTGCGGGGAGGGTGTTTGCCTTGCATGCAGCCAACCTGCGTTCGATTCCCAGCATCCCATATGGTCCCCTTGAGCACCACCAGGAGTAACTCCTGAGTACATGAGCCAGAAGTAACCCCTGTGCATCGCCTGGTGTGACCCAAAAAGAAAAAAAAAAAAAAGAACCCAGCAGGAGAAGAGAACAAGTCCCCAGCTGGTCCCCCAAGCACTGGCAGGAGTATTTCCTGAGTGCAGAGCCAAGAATAACCCCCAAGCACTGATGGGGACTGAGCTCAGGGGACTGTCTGGGACTGGGGATCAAACCTGAACCTCTCTCCGTCCCTCAGGCCTTGTCTGCCCATTGAGCCATCTCTCCGGCCCTCATCTCCCTCGTTATGTTCTAAGCATTTCAGAGCATCCCTAGAAACAGAGTCATATGCTGCCTGGCTGCAGTCCCAGCCTTCCTCCGGGGCCTCTGGCTTCCTCATCTGCTTGCAGGCTGATGACAGGACCTGCCCTGCATGGTTGTTGGGAGACCCCAGGAGTGAAACGCTGTAGGGTCCCTGGCGTGGCAGAAACACCCGTATGAAGGCTGACTCTAGTGGGTTTCTCTGTTGGCCTTCAAGCCAAGAAAGGGGTGAGTGGGCGCGTGCCCCTCACTGTTGGCCAAGCATACCTCCATCCTTCCTCTTCAGAGACTTGACGTTAGGACTCCTGAGTGGGTGATTTTTGTTTTTGTTTTTGTCTGTTTGTTGGATTTTGGACCGTGCACCCTCCAGTCATGCTCAAGGCTTATTCCTGCCTTTGCACTCAGGAAATACTCCTGGCAGTGCTCAGGGGACCAGCTGAGCACTTGTTCTCTTCTCCTGCTGGGTTATTGAGACCAGTGCAAAGGCAAAAAGCCTCCCTCAAATTGTGATTCCTGGCCAGTGTGTGACCTGGGCGGGCAAAGAGTTTGTGTGAGGCCTCAATGTGGGCGCTGGAACTGCTTCAGACTCCTCATATAAAGTGGGGCTGATTATACCTGCTTTAACGGGTGTTTGAGGGATGAATTCAAATAACATTTGTAAAGTGCCCACTACAGTGTCTGGCCACAGTAACCCCTCAACATATCAGTAACCACGGTGATTGTTGTTGACTTATATAAATGATGAAAAATGGGGCCAGGGAGACAGTTCCAAGGGCTGGGACATATGCTTTGCCCATATTTGGTGTCCATCACTGCAGGGTTCCCCTGAGCCTTGCCAGGAGTGACCCCTGAGCTCTGAGCGGGAGCTAGCCCCCCAGCCCCCCTGAGTGGAGCGCCCAGAAGGAACAAAAGATGAAAAAGTAATCCTGCCTTGTTTCAGGTTGAAGGGGACCTTCCACATAGTGGCCACATGAGGGCGCTGGTGCGTGCTGCCTGTAAAGCTAGCCTCTGCCCTCTGCTAGGAGCCCGGTGAAGTAAGCCCCCAGTTCTGGCGGTTCACCTTGTCTGCTCCACTGTGTGGGTTAGGGCTGGAGAAGTTCAAGTACAGGGGGTGAGGCTCATGCCTCATGGCTTGATTCCTAGCATTCTGTGGTCCCCGGATGAAAGCACCAAGTGTGGTCCTGAGACCCTTCAAAAGTTGTAAGCCCAGTCTCCTGACAGCTGCACGGGAAGCCCCCTCCAAAAATTAGTATTTTAAAATTTATTTGTCTTTTATTTTATTTTATCAAAGCACTGTGATTTACAAAGTAACTCATGGTTGAGTTTTAGACAGAGAATATTGCAGCATCAAACCCACCGCCAGTGTCTCCTTCCCCCCCCACCAAGGTGCCCAGGTTCCCTCCCAAACCAAGACCCCTCCAGTCTGCCCCCGTGACAGACACCTCTCCGAGTTTGCTTGTTAGGGTTTGGGTCTCTTGATTTCAGTGTGGTTTGGATATTCGGTTCTATCATTCCTTAACACCACCTTTGTGCCTCATTCCCCTCCCAGACCATTGCTTCCCATCTGTCTTCCCCCTCTCCCCTCCACTTTCTTTCTTTCTCCTCCCTGTACTCTGGAAAAGATTGAACAGGGCATCACACACACACACACACACACACACACACACACACTTAAACCTTTGCATTTCCTCCTCCAGTTTTTCGCAATACCACCTTTGAGTGATAGCATCCTGTTTATCCTGCTTCTGACTTACTTCATTTAACATGATGCCTCCTAGTTCCATCCATGTTTCTGTGAATTGCATGGTTTTATCACTCCTTACAGCTGTGTAGTATTCCATTGTGTGTATATACCACATCTTCACAAACCACTGATCTATTGTTGGACATCTGGGTTGATTCCAACTCTTAGCTATTGTACTGAATTCTGCAATGAAGAGTGGTGTGCATACGTTCTTCTTCTTTTTGGGGTGGGGGGTCACACCCGACCATGCACAGGGGTTACTCCTGGCTCTTGGGGGACCATACGGAATGCTGGGAATCAAAGCCAGGTCGGCCGCGTGGAAGGTAAACGCCCTACCCACTGTGCTCCAGTCCCGCATACGTCCTTTTGAATGAACATTCTTCTGTCCTGAGGATAGATGCACAGAGTGGAATTGCTGGGTCCTATGGAAGCTCGGTTCTGAGCTCACTGAGTATCCTCAGCCTGTTTTCCACAGAGGCTGACAACATTCCCACCTGCAGTGGATGCAGGTTCCTAAAAAAAAAAAAAGATTTTTTTTTTTTTAAGTTAACAAGCAGGTTGCCAGTAAAGCTGTCGCTCTGAGGAGTGGCGCCAGGGCCTTTGCCTCGGAGCCCATGGGTGCTGACTCCGAGCTGAGGCTTCCCAGGGCCACCTCAGGACCCTTCAGGTTGCCTGGTCCTAAAAATCACCTGTGCCAGTTGTTTAAGATGTTCAGGTGGTGGAGCAGCATGTCTAGCATGCACAGACCCTGAGGTCATTCCTCCCTGTAGTTCCCACAAGTACCACCAGGTAGAGCCCAGCTGGCCCCCAGCAGCACCAACACCCCCAAACCAGCCTTCCCCGGGCCGAGCTCTTCCAGGAGTGACTCACCCCCTGCACCCTCAGGATTCACATGGTCCCAATCTTAATAATAATAATAATAACAACAACAACAACAGTAAATTAAAATAGAGGCTGGAGAGATGGGGCAGGGAGTACAGCCTTGCCTTGCACTCAGTCAACCTCAGTTCAGTTTCCTGTATCGCATAAGGCCCCCCAAACTCTTCCAGGAGTAGTTCCTGAGCACTGAGCTAGAAGTAAGCTCTGAAAATAGCCTGGTATGGCTCCAGAAACAAAAAAAAGAAAAGTGGGGGCAGAGAGATAGAACAACAGGTAGGGCACTTGCCTTGCCTTGCCCACCCAGGTTTGATCCCTGCCACCCCCTATGATCTGCTGGCAACACTAGGAGTGATTCCTGAGTGTAGAGTCAGGAGTTAGCCCTGAGCATCGCCAGGTGTGGCCCCCCAAACTAAAACAAATAAAAATAAATAAAAGAGGGGCTGTGGTGCCGCCATCAGGTCAACGTGTACCTGTGGGGCGAGTGCATCAGCAGCCAGATGGTGCCTTCAGGCTTCCTGATACCCCCACATTGCTGTTGTGCCTTTGGCTGGACCCCAACAACTTGAAACCAAGTTCACCAAGAAATTAAATGGCCAGAAATTAGATATGTGGGCGACACACCCACAAACCACCCCCGGCTCAGCTGTATAAGCTCAACACAGGCAGGGGAAGGCTAGGAACGGGGGTGGGGAGGTCAGCAATACTGGGGATTTTGGTGGTGGAAAATGTGTACTGGTGAAGGGGTGGGTGTTTGATGATTATATGACTGAAGCTCAAACATGAAAGCTTTGTAACTATCTCACGATGAATCAAAGGGGAAAAATAATAACAAAATAATAAAATTAACATTCAGAATAGAATTTTTTAAAAAAGTAATAAATAAAAGACTGATCCCGGAACCCTTCTGGGCATTTTGAACCAAAGTCACCCCAAGCTGCGTGGGGTGGAGGGGACGCCCCTCGCTCCTGTGGGCTCCGATACCAAGTCCCCAGAGCAGTGTCCGGCCTGTCCCCCTCGGCCATTCGCCAGAGCAGCGTCCCTGCTGGAAGGTCCGTGGTGCACACAGCGACACGGCAGCAACCTGCGGCCTGACCCTGCCTCCAGCCCTGCTCGGGGAGTCTGTCCAGCTGCTCCTCTGCCCGCACCTACCGTCCTTCCCCTCCCCAGAACCAGGGGTGTGCCCCGAGGCCCCTCCGAGACTAGGGGCCGTCTGGGCTCCAAGCTGCCCCTCGCCTCTGTCCTCCCGGCCCCTCAGTGCCATCTCAGACCCCTCCCGACTCCCGTCCCCTCCCCAGGGGCGGGGGCCCTCGGAGTCGCCCGCTCAGGTGGGTCTTCAGGGCATCCCCTGGGGAACCTGAGCCTTGCGTCCCCACCTTAGGTCCGCGAGCTGGAGAAGCAGCTGGGACAGACCCGGAGCCGGTCCGCGGGGACGGAGAGTGAGGTGCTGTCGCTCTACCCCGACACCCGGAAGCTGTCGGCGCAGGAGAAAAACCTGCTGCGGATCCGAGCACTGGAGAAGGAGAAACAGGAAGGCTGGGAGGTAAAGCCTACAGCGGGAGGTCAGCGGGGCCCGAGACCCCTGACAGGCAGGCAGGATGCGCCTGTGCACCTCACATCCTGTCTCCACGGCTGGCTCTGGGCCGCCAGGTCCTCCCCGGGAGGGACTCTGGATGGCCCCTCACTGACCACACGGAGACTCTGGGCCTGGAAGTGACCTTGTGGAAGGAGGGGCCACAGGGCACCCATGGCAGGAGGGGCCCCGGCCAGGGGAAGTGAGGGGCCGGCAGCTGGCTGAACGACTGTGCATGTCGGGACCAAATTCGCACAGAGGGGATGAGTGTGCCGGCCCCGGCAGGGCGTCCTAAACTCTCTCCACTCCCGATCCTTTTGTTTTTACTCTTTTTTTCTCGGAGGGTGGCTGTGGTGGTATTTGGGCTGCACCCGGCAATGCTCGGAGCTTAATCCCGACTGTGCTCAGACATCACTCGTGGCAGTGCTCAGGGAAGCGTATGTGATGCCGGAGGTTGGAGCCGGGCCAGCACCTGCCATGCCAGCGCCCTCCTCGCTGGACTGTCACTCCAGCCCCGTTCTCCTGACCCCGTCCACCCAAGAAGCACAGCCCGGCCGGGCGGGCGCGGCCTGGGGCACCCTGGTCTCACACTGCGGCTGATTTTGAGCTTGTCTCCGGCCCTGACACATTCACCATGCCGGCACCGTGGCCAGTCTCCTCACCGCCCTGCACGCCGTGGCATGACAGCCCCTGGTAGGGCGGTGACCGCAGGCCAAGAAGCTTTGATTTCGAGGCACACGAGCGTCGGGCGCAGACGGTGTCAGAACCTGGGGGGACTTGGCTGGTGCCCCTTTTTCCCAGGCAGAGTTGAGCTCTCTCTGTCCCGTGCGAGCAGCCCATCGTCCTAGCCTCTGTCCTCCAGCCCCTCCCCTGACAGAGAGCCTCTTGGTTCCGACCCAGACTTGCATGTTCCCCAGCCTGGGGCAGAGCGGTGCCTGAGGTGCAGGGTGCAGGGTGCCTGAGGCGCCTCCCCTAGGTCTAGGGGGCAGTCAGCCGGCCCCGCCAGGGCCTGAGGAGCAGGTGGAGGTGCCGTGTGCACAGCAGCCCCTCAGCACCCAGCCCTGCTTCCGGAACCCAGACACTGCGAAGCAGCAGGCCCTGAGCTCGGAGGGCCCGGCCTCAGGCACATTCCCACTTCCCCGCGCATCTCCATGAGGGGGTGGGGTGGGGGGAGGCAGGGGGTGGGGGTCATTGTGGGAGAGGGGCACAGGGTGCTGGAGGCAGAGAAATGCCTGGAGGTTTTCCCTTGTGAAGGGACAGTCTCATCAGGCCTGGGGCCACAGCTGGGTGGGGGGGTGGGGGTGGGGGGAGGCAGGTGCCAGGTTCCGGGGGCAGCATGACCACAGCCCTGCACCGAGACAGTCAGGCCCAGGAGGAAAGGTCAGGGGCGGCCGGTGAGAGGGAGAGGAGGAGAGATGCAGGATTGCAGGAGAGGGCGTGTCTCTCACGGCTTCAGGGATGCCGGGCTCATCGCAGGCGCCCAGGAACCGGCGAGGGATGGAGGCAGAGCGCAGCCAAGGGAGGCGGGGGAGACACGAGTGTCAGGGTGAAGCCCCCCCTCCCAGCCCCCTGCCAGGGAGAGCCCCGCTCAATGCTGCCCCACCCCCAGCCCCGTAGGGTTCTTCTCTCTTCCCTGGAGGGGGGCGCGGGGAGATAGCTGCCCTCTCACGAGGACACCCCGGGACTGGCCAGGCCCTGTCTCCTGCTCAGTGCCACCCCGGGTCGGGCTTGTGTGAGCGCAGGAGGGGCCGTTTCTCTGCTCGGGCCTCACACCCCCCCCCCCATGGGACCTCAGTGTCCTCCCACCCGGGACTCTCTCTGGCACGCGTGGGATAGCCCCGGGACTCCCCCACTCCACCCCCACCCCCGTGCCACTGCACTTTCCGTTGGCAGAAACTGGCAGGGGAGCGGGACGCCCTGCAGAGAGAGCTGGAGGAGACGAGGAGGAAGCTGGAGGCCGTGAAGTCTCGTAACAAGGTGCTGGCCGGAGAGGTGAAGACACTCAAGAGTCAGATGGGGACACTGGCGGAGAAGGGCAGGCACGACGACGAGCTCATCGACGCCCTCATGGTACGGCCCGAGGATGGGCCCCACCACCCACCCAGCCACCCAGCCTCCCAGGCACCTGTGCCCGGGGCCCAGAACCCCACTCCAGGGCCCAGAGCCGGGCCTAAGGCTCCCCGGGGCACATCGGGGCCACAGGCTGCTGGGTCTGGGGGCCCCCCCAAAGGGGAAAGAAGCGGATGAGGGGAAGGGAGCTGGGAGTACCCCAAGTTATTTTTCATTAAGTGCCAGTGCTGTCCCGTGCGAGCCGGGAGCGCCCCCTGCAGGCTCTCGGGGCACAGTTTCTGATGCTCAGATACCAAGACAGCAATGCTCCAATTCCATGTCAGAGTCGGGAAGTGAGGCCCCATTAGAAACACCATACTCCGGGGCTGGAGCAATAGCACAGCAGGTAGGGCGTTTGCCTTGCACATGACCGACCCGGGTTCAATTTCCAGCATCCCATATGGTGCCCCGAGCACCGCCAGGAGTAATTCCTGAGTGCATGAGCCAGGAGTAACCCCTGTGTATCGCCGGGTGTGACCCAAAAAGCAAAAAAAAAAAAAAAAGAAGAAGAAAGAAACACTGTATCCAAGCCCCGATTATCTGATGGGAGACCCCTCCACAGTGGGCACGGTCTCGCCGCTCTCCTCAGATCCAGCCTGACACCTTCCCCCCAGGGCCTGAGGCATGCTGCAGCCTTCTGAGGTGGGGTGGTCCTGCCTGGCTCGGCTGGGTGCATGAGGGAGCCGAGGCTGCTTCAGGCAGCCTCTTCGTCCAGGCGAGATGGCGGGCCGGGCATAACACCGGCCTCGGTACCTCTCTGTGTGGCCCTGGCCAGGGCGGTCTCTCTGATGACCTCCGCCGAGGCCCCTGTCTGCCTCTGACCTTTGTTACCAAGGGGTGGTGCTGAGAGCTGCAGACCAGCCTCGTGCCCGTCATGGGTTCTGGGCCGTGGGCTCTCTGGGCCTCATCCCCCGCATTCTGCTCCCTGCTGCCCCAGGTCCTTCTCTGGGCCATCTCTGTGGGGAGGGGAGATGCTTTAGTGGGGTGCTGAGGGACCCCCTCGCCCAGCTGGGCAGTTTCATTCCACCCGAATGCCTCCCCACTACCCCCCACCGTCCCCTGAGCCCAGTCTCAGGGAGGGGGATCTGAGGACAGGAGAAGTGTGTGGTGGGTCACCTGGGCGGGCCCCTAGCCCTGCCCCCTCCAAGCAGGCAGGAGGTGCTGCTCCTGCTTCTCCAGGGGCCGCCCGGCAGGGTCCTCCTTGCCTCGCCCGGCCCGGGGCCCACGGCCGACCCTCGCCCCGCAGGACCAGCTGAAGCAGCTGCAGGAGATCCTGGGCAGCCTGAGCCTGCAGGAGGAGAAGTCGCGCGTGTCCCAGCAGCGCCTGGACCAGCAGCTCAACAGCGAGGCGCAGCGCAGCAGCAGCCTGGTGGCCCAGCTGCAGGCCATGGTGGCCGAGCGGGAGGCCAAGGTGCGGCAGCTGGAGCTGGAGATCGGGCAGCTCAGCACGCAGGTGAGCGCGGCGCCTCCTGGCGGTGGCCAGAGATCTCAGCGGCTTCTCCCCGCCTGCCTTTGCTCAGGGCTGCGCCCCTTCCTCCCAGGCTCCCCTCGGCCGGCAGCTCCTCCCGGCGCCCCTCCTCTAGCCACATCCTTTCCGCACCCTTTGGGCACACACCTGAGGGCCTGTACCTGCTCAGCCCGAAACCCGTCCTTGGCTCCCCATTTCCCACAGTCTCACTCCTGGCCTCAAGGGCGCCGGGCCAGCCAGCTCTCCCACTCACGCTCCCACAGGTCTTTAGCCTCCTGGCCCAACGTGGTGGCCACTGTGCCAGCCTTCACACTCACGGTTGCCAGAAGGAAAGCTGCAGTCCCGCAGCACCTCTCTGCAGAGCCCCTCCCTGCCCCACACGCTGGGCTCTGGGAGGCCATTGCTCCTCCCAGGAGGGGCAGGGGGAGTTGGGGGCATCTAGGGAGATGGGATCCCTGACCATCAGCCAGTGACAGGGCACCCCCCAAGAGCCGCCCCCAAGCCCTCCTCTCCTCCCCAGGCTGCTGCTGCTGGTTTGTCCAGCTCCCTCCCACAACCCCCAGATGTGCGACAGTGTGTGAGGGTCTCAGCTTGCCAACTCCCACCCGGAGTCCCGGCCTGCGCTCACTGGGGAGTGCAGCGGGGCTGTCTGGAACATTCCGCCATCTGCAGCTGGCCACTGTCCAGGCTCCCAGCACATAGCAGGGCCGAGGCTGCTGTGGCTCAGGCTAGGGCACCTGCCAGGCAAGTATGAGGCTCCCGGTTCAGTCCCCGGCACAGCTGCACCCCACACGCTGCGCGCAGCCCTCGAGACGCTACCACATGTGCATAACGCCCAGCTCACCTGACCCTTCCCTGCCACCATGACGACAGAAGGAATGGGGACAAGGAAACAGGACGCGTCCTGCTGTCAGATGCAACCAGATGGCAGGGCGCGAGCGTCACTGTTCTCTCAGGAAGGGCAGGCGAGGGGACACCTCATGTTGTTTTCCGTTTGGGGGCCACACCCAGCAGTGCTTAGGGCTTGCTCCTGGCTCTGCACTCAGAAACTATTCCTGGCAGTGCTAGGGGGACCGTAAGGAATGCCAGGGATCGAACCCGAGCTGACCACATGCAAGGCAGATGCCCTCCCTGCTGTGCTGTGGCTCTAGGCCCGTCATGTTGTTTGGGCTCACACTGACCTTACAGCCCCTGATGTGGCCTGGCTGCTTCAAATGTGTGTGTGTGTATGTGTGTGGGAGTGTGTGTGTATGTGAGTCTGTGTGTATATGTGTCTGAGTATATGTGTGTGGTGTGTGAGTGTGTATGTGAAAGAGTGTGTGTCTGTGAGTGTGTGTGAGTGTGTATGAGTGTATGTGAGGATGTGTGAGTGTATGTGTGTGTGAGTATGGTGTGTATGTGAGTGTATGTCTTATGTGAACGTGTGTGTATCTGTGTGTGAGTGTGTGTGGTATGTGTATGGGTGTATGTGAGAGTATGTATGTGAGTGTGTATGTGTGTAAGTGTGTGTGATGTATGTGAGTGTGTATGTGTCTGTGAGTGTGTGCAGTGTGTATGTGTGAGTGTGTATGTGTCTGTGAGTGTGTGTGGTGTGTATGTGTGAGTGTGAATGTGTGTATGTGTCTGTGTGTGGTGTGTGTGAGTATGTATGTAAGAGTGTATGTGTGAATGTGTGTGAGTATATGTGAGAGTTTGTGTGAGTGTGAATGTGTGTGTGTCTGAGTGTGTATGAGAGTGAGAATGTGTGTATGTGCATGAGTGTACATGAGTATGTGTGAGTGTGGTATGTATATGTGTCTTGTATGAGTGTGTGTGTGAGTGAGTTTCATGTGTGTGTGTGTGTGTGTGTGTGTGTGTGTGTGTGTGTGTATGTGTGTAGGGTGTTCATTTTCTCATGTTCCTCCATCAGCTGGGCCTCAGCTGCTCTCTGGAAGAGTGAGGGGAGGCCCGGGCTGGGGGAAGCCTGGCCGAGCTCCCGCGTCTGGGAGGCCCAGAGTCGCGGCTGACAGGCAGCTGCCCTGAGTCACACCTGTCACAGGGCAGCCTGCAGAGGGGCCCTCGAGGCCTCAGCCTCTGATCTTGCCATGTCAAAGGCCGTCGACTTCCCTTGGGGACCTGCGTGCAGCAGCTGCCTGGCCGGCCCCGGTCCTGGCGCTGTGCGGCCCCTCTGAAGAGAGGCATTATTGGACTCGTTATCATGCAAGGGGTGTCCTCGGCAAACAGCCCCGCTTTCATTCCTGAAAAGAAGCCTCTTTCACAGCCCCCGACAGCCCCGAAAGCAAGCCAAGCTCCCCCGCCCCGCCCCCGCTTTCTCTGAGCAAAGCCCTAAGAATCGAACCCGTGTCTGCTCCCTGCAGTATCTGCGGAATAAAGGAATGGGTGAGGGGCCAGGTGGGCCCGAGGCCAACCCTGTCTACCCGAAGGGCCCGGAGGACCCCAGCCTGAGCAAGCCCCCGGCCTCCACAGGCGACCACGCCAGCCGACTGGGATCCTCTCGGTAAGAGAAGGCGGGCCGCAGGGGCTGGGAGCGAGTATTAATTATTCAGAAGAGAGGCTCCTTCCGGGCCTCTGACAGGAAGCCTGAGCTGCTGGGCTTGGTCCTTCCAGGATGCGGCCCCGCCTGTCCCCTTTTGCAGCCACAGGAAGGAGCCGCAGGCCCCGGGTCTTCTCGGCCAGTGCGGGCCCCAGGGTCTCAGAGCCGCTGGCCGCACACCTCAGAGCCCCGTGGGTGGTC
Source organism: Sorex araneus (assembly GCF_027595985.1). NCBI lineage: Eukaryota > Metazoa > Chordata > Mammalia > Eulipotyphla > Soricidae > Sorex > Sorex araneus. Next base: position 40,577,317 of record NC_073305.1, on the reverse strand, counting down.
AGAGGCTCCCGTGTCTCCTGGATTAGAGCAAGGAAGAGTTCTGGGGAGACAGGCAGTGTGTCCCCCGGGCTGCCCAGCCAGGGCTGCCGTGAGGGTCAGGCATCTCCACACCCCTGCCCACCGCCCAGTCAGGCACACATAGAGGTGAGGCCCTGAGGGACCCCACCGGCTACCTGCGCTGATGCGCCCCCTTCTGCCTCCGCACAGCTCCGTGACCAGCCTGGGCCACATGCTGGTGGAATCTTCTCTCACGTGGCCTTCCGTGCCCAGTCCTCACAGGGCCTCGCCCAGGTACGGACCCAGGACCCTGAGCCCCGCAGTCCTCCCTGTCTGCGACCGCTCAGCTGGCATTGCTCTCCCATTGAAAAAAAAAAAAAGAAAAAGGGAGGGGAAACTGAGGTCAGGCCAAGTCAGCGTCTCATCTCAGGTCACCTGAGGACATGGAGGAGCCTTGACCCGTAGTCTAGGGCCCCTTCTTGCTACCTCAGAGCCAACAGGGAAACTGACAGGGCCTGGAGCCCGGCGCCTTCCCTGACGCCTCCTGCCCCCAGAACGGTCTCCAGGGGGAGACGCGCGTCAGCTGGGTCCCCACCTTGAGTCACTGATAGCCCCGCAGCTCTCTGCCTGCTCTGGGTTGATAGAATCGGGCCTGAGGGCTCTAACGCGGCTTTGTCCTTCCAGCCAACCGCAGACAAAGGCTGGCTTTGTCCTGCCTCCGAGCTCTGCCCCTGCCCCCGGCAGCCCTGGGCCTGCTGCCCACTCCTGGGCAGGACAGTGGTGGCCGAGTCTGACTCGCTGTGTGGCGCTGGGCATGAGAGCCCCCACTGGCTGCATGTCCCAGGCGGGGCCCCACCCATGGCCACTGTGGCCCTGGAGCCAGCAGCCTTGGGCCACTCGGCTCAGCGCACGCGCAGGGACGGGAGCGGGAGGGGAGTGGGCCCACGGGGACCACCGGGCACGTGCCTCACGCCTGTCACTCACGGTGGGACAGACAGACCTCAGCTCGGGGGGCCAGCGGGTCCACACCCAAGTCGCCCCTCAGCCCCAGCCCCGAGCAGGCCCCGCCCCTTGGAGCCGACTGTCCTGGACCCTGTCCCCTGCCCATGGGGACTGTGGTGGTCTAGACGGGGCTTCCTGGGCACAGCGCTGCCAGGGTTCTGGTCCCACAGGGCAGGCTTCAGACAGGCTCTGAGGCAAGGCCTGAGCTGCCAAGAACGCACGAGCCTGTGAGGGTCTTGAGGGGGAGTGGCCCCAGAGCCCCTCAAACAAACCCTTCGATTCTCAGACAGAGGACGGGGGTCTGGGGAGGGGAAGAAGCCCACCCCAGACCGCAGAGTGGGTCAGACCCCCGCCCACATACCTTGCCAGCCCCCCCAGACACTGCAGGGCCCTCCCTGCACCCTCCCGTGGGTCCTGCAGGCTCAAAGAGCAAACCCAAGGCCACCTCAGGTCTCTGCAGGAAAGGCCAGGGCCGGACAGCACACAGGGGGGCCCAGCCAGCAGGTCAGGGGCCCCAGGGTAGGTCTGGTGGGAAGGAGGGACACAGTGGTGACCACAGTCAGGGCCACTGGCAACCTGTGAGTCACGCAGCCAGGCCGTGCCGGGAGAAGCAGAGGGCCACACAGGCTGGCGGGGAGGCACAGGCGCCCCCCGGCCCCCCGAGAGCCACCATCCCTAGCAGAGCACGTGATTCCAGACCCCGCAGGGGCGGGCTGGGCCCAGGTGCTCGTGTGCATCTCACCTGGTGGCGACGGGCCAGGTGAGGCTAGAGGCAGGTGCCGCGCTCCCTTCCCCCACCGTCCCGCCGACCCCTGAGTGTCCTGCAAGTCCTCCCGCCACCCCGAAGGTAAGTGCAGGCCAGCAGGTAACCCCTCCAATGACCTCTGCCCCCCACCCTGGCCCCCAGGTTCTCCGGCTCCCCTGAACAAAAAGGCTGGCAGGCACAGGTGACAGAGTTCAAGGCCCTCTGGCAGGCCACCGAGGTGGAGCGCGACCGGCTCACCGAGTTTGTCTCTGTCCTGCAGAAACGGTAACACGTGGCGTCCAGGGATGTGTCCTCACGGGCCGAGTGGGCTGGGGGGGGCCTCCGGCAGGCCGGAGCAGCTGCCCCGATGTGAGCCCCCCCACAGTGTCCACCCAGAGTGGACATAACCCGTTCATAACCCAGGGTGCACCCCAACCTCTCTGCACCCGAGGAGACTGTCAGGGGCAGGCGGGGCCCTTGGGGCGGGGGGAGGGGCTGCAGAATCTGACTCTCCCTGTGCTGGGTGTGTGGGGGGGTGATCACGAGTCCTGCAGAGCAGAGGGGGGCCCGGGCTGGGGACAAGGCGGGATGGTTCTCTCCATTCCACAGGCTTGCTGGCAGCTGCCTGGTCCGATAAATCAGTGCTCCTCTTTCCAGTGACCCTTTTGGCAAGAGCGGCCGGGGGCCTGGGCCAAACACATGGCCTGGCCATGTGACCGCCTTGCTGAGAACTATAAAGGCGGCTGCTGAGTTTCTGCCGTATCACATGTCAGCCCCGGCGCTTTGATGGCTGGCAGGAGGGGCCCGTTCTGGCTGAGTGCAGCAAAGGGCAGGCCTGGGGAAGGCACTGGCAGGAGAGTGGCCGGGAGGGCTCCGGGGTCGCCCCGGCCGGAACTCCGGAGCAATTGTTCCCCCCATCCCAAACCCCTGCACAACACAGGCCTCCTGGGTCCAGGGACAGGCTCGAAGGCCACACGCAGCCCTTCCCTGCCCCCCGCCCCACCCACCCCCCACACTCACAGGCCAGAGCCTCCAGGTGCCCCCAGCAGGGAGCAAAGGCAGGAGGCCAAAGTCGGGAGTTTGCAAAGGAGAGGGGGTGGCAGAGGCTGGGGAGGCCGGCCTTCATCCTCTCCTCACGCAGGCACCGGGAGGGCGCGGGTTCAGACCCACTCTGTGTGAAAAGCCTCGAGGGAGGGGCTGGAGCGATAGCGCAGCGGGTAGGGCATTTGCCTGCATGTGGCCAACCCACGTTCGATCCCCAGCATCCCATATGGTCCCCCAAGGACCCCCAGGAGTAATTCCTGAGTGCAGAGCCAGGAGGAACCCCTGAGCATTGCCGGGTGTGACCCAAAAAGCAAAAAAAAAAAAAAAAAGAAAAGAAAAGAAAAGCCGCAAGGGAGGTGGAGCAAGCAGACACACACCTCAGGCTTTCTCTCCCGGGTGGCCCCCGGACACCCCCCCCACCCCGCCCTCCGCCACCACCACCACCACGTGGCTCTTTCTCCCTCTCCATGCTATGGCTAACCTGCAAGGTTCTGCCCCACACCACATCCACCGAGGACCCTCCTGGCCCCGTTCAGCGAAAGCCCTGCAGAGGTGCCTCAGTTCCCCACAGCCCTCCTCTTCATGGGGTCTCCCCTCTCCCAGCGTGTCTTAGAAATTTTTGTGGCTAGGTGATCTCTTTTGAGATTTATTTATGAGTATCTGGAACAAGACTGGTAGATGAGTTTGGATGGTGGTGGCAGTGGGACATGGGTATAAACTTCTACAGGGGCTTCGGGAAGTATGGCAGGAGGGATGAGGTCACCCACATCCCTGCTTTGAACCCAACTCTGAACCTGCTTTCAATGCATCTCTTTTTTAAAAAAAAAATAAGGAAAAAAGCATACATTTTGGCTTTGTTTGTAAATTCATTCTGAGAAATTGTGTTTCACTGTTACTGTCACTCCATCACCTCATCGATTTGCTCGAGCGGGCACCAGTAACATCTCCATTGTGAGACTCGTGGTTACTGTTTTTGGCGTATCAAATACACCATGGGTAGCTTGCCAGGCTCTGCTGTGTAGGCGAGGTACTCTCAGTAGCTTGCCGGGCTCTCGGAGAGGGGCAGAGGAATCGAACCTAGGTTGGCTGCATGTAAGGCAAACACCCTACCTGCTGTGCTATCGCTCCTTTTATTCATTTTTGGATCATGATCACGATCACGAAATCCCAATAATCATTGATTTCTCAAGCGGGCTTAGTAACCTCTCCATTTGTCCTTTCCCTGAGATCTTAGAGGTCTCTCTCAACTCGGCCCCTCCCAACGATGTCCCACTGGAGGCTCTTTCAGGGTCAGGGGAATGAGATCCAGCTTGTTACTGGCTTTAGCATATGAATACAACATGGGAAGCTTGCAAGGCTGTCCCATGTGGGCAGGAAACTCTCAGAAGCTTGCCAGTTTCTCCCAGAGAAAGAAGTAGGTTATAAGATATCATGTGGCCGCAAAGTGGCCGCACGCTTCTGTGAGCTTGCTTTTAAGTCTCTGGATGTTGGCAGAGAGTCTCTTGCCCACACGCCTGGCTGTCTTCCCTGGGGCCCCTCGGAGGGGATGGGCTCCAGCTTCCCCCCCCTGCCCCAAGCAGAGCTCCCGGCGGCCAAAGACCACCGGAACCTAGCTACAGCCATGCTCGAGGCCCCTCTCCACATGTTTAGACAGGCCTCATGCATGAAGGTATCGGCAGAGGAACTCAGGTGTGTGTAATCCCATCAACAGCCAACATCCAGAGACATTTTTGGATAATATCTGGAAATATTTTGGTCATCTCAGTTAGTATTTGCCCTGGTTTTCCTTTGCTCTATTTTTTCATCTTCTTTCTTGCAAAATTCAGTGATGGTGCTTTAGTGTCTTGTTTTCTGCATAAATTCAGAAGTGTAAAAGTGATAAATTCTATTTCAATTCTTTTAGTAACTACTGTTCAAGTAATTGTTTGGTGCCAGAGATGGAATACAGGGCCTTATGTGAGCCTGTGATCAACCCTTAACTTTTAACATAAAACTCATCAAGTTCAGGGGCCAGAGAGATATTACAGTGAGCAGAGTACCTGCCATGCATGTAGCCAACACAGTTCAGTCCTCAGCCCACATATGGTCCCCTGAGTACTGTACAGAGTAATCTCTACACACAGTCAGGAGTACTGAGCACCTCCAGGTGTGGCCCCCACCCTCCCCAAAATCAACTGCAAAGTAAATGGATTTATTATCATCATAAGTAATGAAATAGTGTTTTGCAGGGGGTGTGGGAGATTTGGGACCACACCCAGCAGTGTTGAGGGCTACTCCCAGCTCTATGCTTGGGGGTGACTTATGTAGGTGCCTGACAGAACATATAGGACTGAACCAGGGTCAGCCTCATGCAAAGCAAGTGCCTTCATCCCTATATCTCTTCAGCCCTGTCTAGAGTGCTTGAACTCTGTTTTCACTACTCACCTTTTGCATTACTGTCTTCTAATATTTTTATTCTTTCACACACTTTTCTTTGTTATTGTTTTTTATTTGTTTTACATCTGGGGACCATACCTAATGTCTCTCAGGGCTTACTGCTGGCTTATGCTCGGGAATAACTCCTAGGAGGGCTTGGGAGACCATATTTGATTGCTGAGGATAGAATTTGGGTCAATTGTATGCCAGGCAAGTGCGCTACCCACCATACTATCTCTCTGGCCCCTTCATGTACTTTTTAAAAAGTCCTCCAAAACTAATCTCTGGGTTCATCTTTTTTTTTTTTAAATCAATATATTTTTACACCTGTGTTTTAGAATCTTTTCCCTCTCTGTGGCCTCCTGCATGCGTCCTTCCCGAAACAGAGCCCTTAGTTCAGTGAGACCAGGAGGCAAGCGCACTTCTGTGCCTTTGCTTAGTTTCCAATGCCTTGAGCAAACCTTTCCCTCCCGTGAGAGCTCAGTTGGACACAGACGACTGGAGAGATGGGCATTTGTCTCTGCGTTGGAGGCTCTGAGAGTGCCTTGTCTTCTCACAGTAACTGTTGCTCAGAAAAAATTTCATTCACTATTGGCTTCATGGACACGAAGTAGTTAAGTAGTTTCTGTAGTTAGTATTTTCAAGCTTTACAATGATAGACCTAAGTATTTTATTTCTTTTCCTTCTGGAGGAATTAGTATGCTTTTTATTTTTCAACCCGAGGACTTCGGTTTCTGTATTGCCAAGGATTTATCTATCTCTATCATGTCTTCCCCATTTTTCACATTCTTTTCATCTAAAAATTCTCAGAACGGGGATGGAGAGGTGGTACAGGAGCTTCAGCACTTGTCTTGCATGTGATAGACCCTGGCTTGAATCCATGGCACCACATATGGTCCCCCATGCGCCACTTTGGGTCATGATCCAAGAAATCCACCCCCCCTAATTACAAAGTAGAACAATATTCTCACAACATATACTATACCTCTACATCCTTTCTTCTACAACTGCTAAACCTTCATAATATTTAGAGCTGTGTCCTGTGTGATCGTCACGGATGAATTTTTTTTATATGCCTGCCTGATTTTGTTTATTCACCTATGTATATGTTGTTTGTGGGGGCCATGGCTTGTGGTCCATTAGCTCAAGGTGGTGCCAGGGATCAAACCCCCTGAAGCCCCACTGAAGAATTCGTCTATCTCTTTTCCAGCTCACTGGATCTCTTGAGTTGTGTGTCATTGTCCACAAAGTCTATTTAATAACGATTTTCCTTGCCGGGCATCCTTTTCTATGTAAAACCTATTCTATTTCCTGGAGTATTTGTTCTTTTTTTTTTCTTTTTTGGTCACTCCTGGCTCTGCCATCAGGAATTACCCCCTGGCAGTGCTCAGGGGACCGTATGGGGTGCTGGGAATCGAACCTGGGTCGGCGGCGTGCAAGGCAAACGCCCTCCCCGCTGTGCTATTGCTCCAGCCTCAGGAGTATTTGTTCTTTCAGAGAGATTCCTTGCCTTTCTCTCTCCAGTCATTTCAAAGTTATTCCGTTTCCGGGAAGTCGCTCTCTCATCTTTATCACTTAGGATCCGAAATCGTATCTGCTGGTGCCTCCCCGGGATGAATCACTCCCTGTATGTGTGGTTTGTGTTGAGGAGCTTGTCTCCTGTGGTTTCCTTCTCCCTTCTTTCTTCTGTAAGTTATTAGGTGGTGAAAGTTTCCTCACAGATTCTGCTTTTGTTTCTGTGGAGCCTTTGGGGTTTGGGTTATCTCTGGGCAGTACTTGGTGCTAATTTATTGGTTTAGGATTTCCTGAGCAGAGTTGCAGGCTGAGGATTTTTGCTTTCCCATGCGTGGTGCATTTCCCCTACCTGAGGCCCACCCCTGCTTACCACTCGCAAGTGGCTCAGCCCTCTTCTCACACAGCCAGGTGCCTCCAAGATTGGGAGAGATTTGGGAGAGAACTCACCTGCTGCCCGTGGGGATGCCTTCTCTCCTCTTGTTGGCACTGAAGCTCTGCCTTATGCTACTGGAAGTTTTGTTGCGGTTTTCTATTGCTGACATACTTCCTGGTTGCAAAAAGTCTCCTTTCCCGCCCTATGGCTTCCCATTCGCCACGGGGGGTGGGGGGTGGGAACTGTTGTAAACTTCTAGAATGTTTTCTTCACAAGGCCAATAAAAATGTATGTTTAAAGCCAGAGAGCTAGCTCAAATACATGCCTGACATGCGGAGGTCCCGGGTTCAATCCCCAGCGTTGCATGGTCCCTGAGCACCCCCAGGTGTGGCCCTGGAGCCCCCCCACCTCCACCCACCAGGCAGCACCACCACTTTGCTGGACCCGAACTCCCCCACACAGCCAGGACGTGAGTGACCCCCAGACAGAAATAAACACACCCTCATTCTTGGGTGGGAGAATATCTTTATCAGCACCCCAATAGTTATCATCCCCATGAAAGTAAAAATGTGAACATCAAAACATCGACAAATAGAAAAACAAATGGAAAATAAGAGCAAAAACATTGATTAATTATTTGACTGCTTAATACTCATGACTTTAAAGCTGCTCGGGTCAGTTTGGTGATTTTTTTTGAAATTCAATAAAAACCAATTGCAAACCAAGGGGGAAAAAATGCTTAAAGTATTTAAGAATTTCACGCGGCTGGGGCCAGAGAGAGAGTACAGTGAGTAGGGTTCTTGCCATGCAGAGATACGGCCAAGCAGGGTTTGATCCCCAGCCTGAGCACCAAATGTGGCCACCCCGCCCCCACCAAAAAAAAAAAAGAATTTTATATAATTCATGCACATGCTATTGAAGAGCTGCTGGAATTGGGTTCAAAGCCACTGATATGGGGGCAGACCTGAATTAACCCAGTTAATGATCTAAAATAAAGAGCACTGGGGACAGAGACTGGTCAGCAGAGAATTATGAGCAGGATAATATCCTACATATATGGGGCCTGGGTTCATTCTGGAACAGCAAAAGGAAGAAGGAGATGAGCAAGGGGGCCTTGCATAGTAAGATGTTGGAGAGGTGGTGAGCCGCTGAGGGCAGGCCGTGAGTGAAGGAATGAGAGAGAGGGAGCAAGCCAGCTCTCCTCCTGAGGAACTGGAGACTGAATGCAGGAGGAAAAAAAAAAAAGAGAGCGAGAAGGCAAGAATGAGGGTTTTTTTTGACCGAGCAACTACATGAATAACAGAGACGTGTGTCATGCTGGAAATGGCACATTTCAGAGGGGAAGGGGGAGAAATCAAGAGTTAATTGTTCCACAGGTTTGTTGTTGTTGTAGTTTTGGAATTTATAAACTGCCTTAGCATTTTTATGGTGTTTGCTCTTGGCTTCCTTTGTACTTCTCCTGTCACAAATGGAATACAAAGTGGAAAGAAATGCAAGCACGACTAAAATATGGAGCCGGAAAGTGAACGTTCCCTCACCACAAATAATTGATAACTGCCGCATGGCCTCTAACATGGCGCTCAGGTCGTTGGTCGAATTGCATTAGCATTAGTGTTTGTTTTTAAATTTTTAATTTGTTATAAAAATTTTAATTCAGTCATATATTATGCATAATCTTCTGCTGCACACGTTCTCTCCATGTTGGTATATATTCTTTTTATGGCTGCAGAGTATGTTATTGTGTTAATCTACTTTGATTTACTTGCCCTTTCTCCATGGATGAGTTATTGACTCTTGATGTGTTAAGTTGTTCTCCTCGATTCTCATTTTGCTTCTGGTTTTTAAAATCAAGACTGGCCTATAGATTTGTCAGGATGCTTCCTCGGCATCTATTGAAAAGGTCACTTGATTTTTTTCTTTTTTCTTTTACTCTAATCCCAATGTTTAATCTCATGGCTCTGGTGTTCCTAAACTGTGTTGTGTTTGTTATTTTGGTTCACTGCCATTGGATTTTTTTTTTCTTTATGCTTCCTCTGTGGCTATTGTGTCAGAGATGGCGCCTCAAATTCCTTCCCCTCCCCCCTGGGTCAGAGCAGTCCAGTGAACTGGGCACGATATCACTGCCACAGTCATGCGGGCTTAGAGGGTAAGGTGGTCTTTGCAGATACATTTAAGGTGACTAACTTCATCCAAAGCAAGCATCTCTGGGTGGCACCGAGACAATCATATGGACTCCTTCCAGTCAGGCTCTGGAGAGCAGAGACAAAAATTGCAGACTCCGATCCTGAGCACAGAGCTAGGAGTAAGCCCTAAGCACCGCCAGGTGTGTCCCTGAAACCAAAATCAAAAACAAAAACAAAAATGAAGAAGAAAGAAAAAAATTTGGAGACTCAGAGGCATTCCTGGGCTAGTTTTGCAGGCGCAGACGGCTGTGTGGCTGAGGGGACCACACAGAATTCGGGCAGGGGGAGGTGAGCTATTGGCGCTGAAAACTGCTCCAGTCACAACCAAAACCAAAGGGAACTGGATTGTCCCAACAAGCTGGTCCTGCAGTTGAAGTGGTCCCGAGCCTCAGAGGAACAGGCAGCCGTGCCTGACTCCTGCATTCAGCTCAGGGACCCCCAGAGCAGGGAACCCAGCGAAACCCAGCCTAGACATCTGTCCCCCAGCAACGGCTTTTGTTCTTCTCCCAAACCTTCAGAAGTGCTCACGGCCGGACCCCGGCACCACAAGCCTCCCTCATGCTCAGCGTTCTGAAAACTCCTCAAACTGCCACTGAGAGTTCTCTGATGCTGTTTCCTTCTCCTTTTTATTTATCTTTGATGGCTGAGCATTGGACTCAGGGTCTCACATGTGCAAGGCATGTGCTCTGCCTTAAGGGCACACCATAGCTGAAAACTCACCGAAGTTCTAGAATTTCTTCTCCTGTCTCTTTCTGCCAAGTCTGTGGCAACAGGGACATTGCCTGTTCTTTATTCCCCCAACTAGTATGCCCTGTGGTGAAAGGGACATTGCAGGTGAAGTTATGTGTATGAACACTAAAAGTGGAAGATTATCCTGGATTCTCAGACAGGCTCAGTCTAATCACTTGAGTAGAGAAATTCCTCCAGTGGGGAAATGCCAGAACACCTCAGAGAGAGAGAGAGAGATTTGACAGAAGTCAGACCTTCAGTGCAGGACCAGGGTATGTGGCTGGCTGTGAGGATGGAGCCTCACATCCCGTCGACAGCTAGAATCATCCTGTCGACAGCTAGAAGCAGAACACGCCCTCGGTCCTTCACTGGGAATTGGATTCTTCAACCTGAAGGCGCCCCAAAACAGTTTCTGTCCCCGTATCTCCAGCCAGTGCGGGGCAGCCAACCTTTGGGCCTCAAGACTGGAGCAGAGCGACCCGCAGTGCCCGCTGAGCGGCAGCCTCTCAGAACTGTGTGCTCACCAGCTTGGGTCGTTTTAAGCTGCTAGGATTATGGTCATTTGTTCCAGCAGCCGCAGAGAATGAATTAACCACCTCACGTTCATTCAGTCTCCCCAAAGGTAACATAAATGCATCAGGGATGGAGACGTGACTCTGGGGTTTTTCAGGTTGTTTTTTTTTTATTATTTGACTTTTGGTTGTTTCTTGTTGGCCACACTTGGAGGTGCTGGGGGCTATTCCCAGGCAGAAATGGGGGTTCACTGCAGGTGATGCTGGGGGCCCATGTGGCATCTAGGACCAAGCGCAGGGCTCCCACGTGCTCCAGCTCATTGCACCCTCTCCCCAGCCCCCATGAGGTGGTTCTATATGATCCTGAGGGAAGGTACAAAACGGAAATGGAGCCCTCCTAGGGACAGGGCAGGAAACCAAAAGATTATGTTTAACCCTTTAAAAAGAGCAGTACACCTGGGGCTGGAGGGATATAATACAGCGGGTAGGGTATTTTCCTTGCACGCGGCCGACCCGGGTTTGATGTCCAGCATCCCATATGGTCCCCCAAGTACCGCCAGGAGTAATTCCTGAGTGCAGAGCCAGGAGTAACCCCTGTGCATCGCCAGGTGTGACCCAAATAGCCCCCTTCTCCCCCGCAAATAAAACCAGACAGTACACATGCCTTAGAAACTCGGCCCTAAGTATGCAGAGAGACATCGCTGAAAGGTGGGAAAAACCGTTGGTTCAGGTGAGCGGGAAGTGGGAGGAATGAGTCAGAGCTGCTGGGTTCATGTTCAGCTATGGTGAGAACCAGGGGGTTCTTCAGACGCACGCCCCCCCCCACCCCGCATCCAGCTAGGGAGTGAGCCTCCCCGCCCTGCCACCGGGACCCCCAGCAGGCGGGTGGGGGCTGTCCCTGCCTCGGGGACCCGTGGCAGCCGCCGTCTCCCTTCCCCAGGGTGGAGGAGAGCAACCACAGGCTGCTGGAGTCGGAGCGGCAGCTGCAGGAGGAGCGGCAGCGGTCGGTGGTGCTGGAGCAGCACCTGGAGAAGATGCGCCTGGAGCCCGCGAGGACAGCGGCGCCCCAGAGAGCCGCCCCCCGGAGCAGGACAGGTGGGGGCTGCCCCGGGCCCCGGGGAGGATGTCGGGAGCCACAGATGCCTTCGAGGGGGAGCGCCCCACCCCCGGCCTGCCGCATGGGTGGCCTCCACCCAGGGCCCCCTGGTTAGAAGTAGGAGCCCCAGAACACTTGGCCAAGGGAGCCCTGAGCAGAGAGAAGAGGGCCGAGGCCCCCAGCCCAGCCCGGCCCTCTGCCCTCAGCCTCTGAGCTGCTGGGGAGACCGGAGCCGTAGCAACTGGCCGGAGGGGACGGGCCCTCTGCCCTGGGGCTCGAACACGCTCTTTCCATGGCCTTGGGCCCCAGCCCTACTCTCTGCTCCACACCCACCCACCCCCACCCAAAGCGCCCCGTTCTTGCTTTAGGATGGCCACCAGGACCAGGCTGGGCGCTGTAGCTTCTCGGGGTCCAACCCTGAGGCCAGCAGTGCCACTCTGCTTTCGTCCCACCGGCCGCTCCTGCACCACTCCCGGCTGTGGGGGAGCAGGCACGTCCCAGGGCTCTGACCCCACGGCTCTCGGGGTGCAGACTGTGGGGACAGACGGGCTCCGGGGCCGCTGACTCCAGGCGGGGACAGGCCAGGTCTGCCCCCTCCTGGCGTCCCCAGCCCAGCCCGTCGGGGCTCCTTGGCAGAAGTGCTGCCTGCCACTGGCACACACAGGACCACCCCCGCCCCAGCGAGGACACTCGGCCCTTTGTTCGCAGCTCCGAAGGGTGTGCCAGAGTGGGCCCAGCGGGGGGCCGTGCCTTTCTGGCCTCTCCCACCAGGGCCCGAAGGCTTCTGGGAGCTTCTGAGAACCGTCCTGTGGGCGGCCGGGTCCCAAGCACTGAGGCCTGGGCATGGCTGAGTGTGTCACCTGGTTCTTGCAGTCACAGGGCCAGGGCAGAGCTGCCATGTCCATGTGGCCTCTGTGACTCGAGAAGAGCACTGTCCCTCTCGGGGGGACAGAGCACCAGGCCAGGGAGATTGGGTCCTTTGTGGCAGTTTTACCTGCAGGGCAGAGAAAGGCAGGAAACCAGGACAGGTCAGAGGGGGTGCCGAGGAGCTGAGAGCCACTGTTGTCTCTGGGGGTGACAGGGAGAGGACACTGGATACCTGAGCTGGGAGGGTGGTGTGAGCAGGGGGTGCAGCCTGCGGTGTCTGGGGCAGAAGTGAGAGCCAAGGTCCTGCAGCCAGGCTCGGAGATGGGATGGGATGAAACCATGAGCAGGGCAGAGAGCTGGCCGGGGGCTCCCTCCACTCGGCCCTAATGCACACGGACCCCACGGCAGCCTTTAGAGCTCTGCGTGCGTGCGTGTGTGTGTGTGTGTGTGTGTGTGTGTGTGTGAGAGAGAGAGAGAGAGAGAGAGAGAGAGAGAGAGAGAGAGAAAGAGAGCCAGGGTGCAGAGGGAGCAGGCGGGGCGGGGCGGGGCGAGGAGTTTGGACACGGACACGGTCGCCTCGTGACAGAACATGGCCTCTGCTCCCCCACGCAGGTCAGCCCCCCTCTAGCAGCAGACGTGACTCAGGTGGGAGTGAGAGGAAGGAGTCCTCGCTGGCCCAGCTCTCCGGGCTGCCCGTGGAGTCCCAGCTGGAGGAGCTGACCACCAGGTGCGCTCCCACCCTTGTACGCCTGTCTGTCTGTCCGTCTGTCCCCCCGCCAGTGCCCGGGACAGACACAGCACATTCCCCTGGGGTCTTCAGGACCTGGGTTCCAGTGCTGCCGCCCAGCAGATCTCAGAGGGAGGGGACACCAGCTAGTCCCAAGAGAAGTTTCTCTGAGCTAGACGGCCGCCTCACTCTCTAATTTTTTTGCTTTTTTGGGTCACACCCGGCGATGCACAGGGGTTACTCCTGGCTCTGCACTCAGGAATTACTCCTGGCGGTGCTCAGGGGACCATATGGAATGCTGGGAATCAAGTCCGGGTCGACCGTGTGCAAGGCAAACGCCCTACCCACTGTGCTATGGCTCCAGCCCCCCGCCCCACTCTCTTCCCCCGACCCTGGCCCCTTCCAACTTTGTCTCCATCCTACTAGTTGGCCACCTGGTCTTGTGCCATGACTCTCCCCCCAACCCCCCCCCACAACCTGTTTACATGCTTTTCCCCTGCGGCCCCCTTGGTGCCCACAGAAGGGTCCACAGGGGCCCATCCAGCCCCTGGTTGAGAAGTGCACAGTTCAACCCTCTGGATTCTGTTTTCTGTGATGTTTGTTACTTGAGAGAGGAGGCCTCCCCAGCAGTACCAGGGCCACCGAGGGTGCCCAGCGGTGCCAGAGGTCAGAGCCCGGCCCTGTGCCTTCCAGGCATTGCTCCAGACTGCTGAGTGCCCGCCTGGCCCCCCCGCAGGCAGATGTCGTCACTGGACAGGAAGGAGGGGGAGCTTCCCACCCAGGACTTACGCTCGAGACAGCCAGCACTGGGGGGCTACCCAGGTCCCAGAGAGGAGCCCCGCATGGTGGTGTTCCAAGGGCCCGTGGGGGGAGGGGACGGAGCCTCAGAGCTCCCTGCGGGCCGCCCCTGCCCCCACACATGGGCCCCGCCGGCTCTGCACGCTGAGCCTTGCTCCCGTCCCCCAGGCTGGCCATCCAGGTGGAGGAGAACGAGATGCTGAGGGCGGCCCTGGGCAGCGCCCTGCAGGGGAAGGAGGAGGACATCCGCATGTACCACGAGACCCTGGGCCAGGTGAAAGGGGTCTTCCTGCAGGCCCTGCGGCAGCAGAAGGTGGACAAGCGCTAGCCTGAGGCCGAGGCCCCCAGGACTCCATCTGTGCCCCTTCTCCGGGACGAGGCTCCTCCAGGGTGACTGAAGCGCATATCTCGGGCCAGGACGGACCCCAGGGGGAGACCCCCGAGGCGGGCCTGGACTGAGGAGACCCTCGCACAGCTGCTCACTGCCCTGCCCCCGGGCCCGCGGGGGCCTGCGTGCCACACACACGTGCCACATGCACAGGCGAGCCCTCGGTGCTGGGGCTGGGAGCACCCTTGGGGTTCCCAGCCTCCCATTCCCCCCACACTCCCTCGGTGCTCACACCCACCACCCTCGGCAGACTCGGGGCCTCCTCGCTCCCTGCCCCCTGCCAGCCCCCCGTTCCTCAGAGACAGACCCACCCACCTGTAATAATAATAATGATTTTTCTCACGATCACCACGGCCCATGGACTCTGCTGTAAGGAGCCTGTGCACAGGGCCCTCTCACCGGCCGGGCGACAGAGGCAGAGACTGAGGTTCACTCCACGAGCCTTGGTCCTCAGCTCCCACACAGCCCTGGCTCGCTGCTGTGGAGGCACCTCCCGTGGCTTCTGTGGCTGCAGCTGGTGGGCACTGGCCGGTGGGTGGCAGAGGTGGCCAGTGCCAGGGCTCCGGGCAGGAGGGTCTTGAGGCAGAAAACTCCCTTCTGACTATACCCAGAGCTGAGTGTGCAGGCAGGGCTGCCGCCAACCAGATTTCCCCCCTCCCGCACTACCACCGCTGTCACCATGTGGCCTGAGGCTCCGGGGGCCGCCCACTGCCGCTCACCCCAGCCCCAGACACCCCGAGCACGCACAGGCCCCCACAGAGCTGCACGCAGATGCTGGCACTCACACACATCAGCCCCAGGGCAGTGCAGGCGCCAGAGAAGAGCCTGGACACTCCTCGTGTCTGTGCAAGGGCCGTGTGGCAGATGAGAGACCCGAAGAGCCTCAGAGTGACTCCCGCGTACGCGTCCGGTGCACACGCGTCGTGCAGGCCAGCCAGGGTTGGGGGGGCGCATTTCCACCTGCAGAGTCCCCTGGCAGCCCCGAGAGCTGCTGTGGAGTTGTGTGCCAGGGTCAGCACCCCAGCTTAGACCAGGTCACCCCACACCCCCGGACCCTTCCGAGAACCAGCAGTTAAAAGTGCCCCCGGGAAAAGGGTCAAGCGCACCAGGGGACATGGTGAGCTCTTAGTGTGACACGGTCAGCTCAGCAGCCACTGCCCCCGGCATGGGGGTGGCGAGGCCCCTTTTCAGGTCCCTGATCCCCGGGAAGCCCCAGGCAGCCTCTCCTCTGCTGGGGGCTCCCAGCAGGACCCCATGCAGTGGGTGGGGTGGGGAGGGAGAGGGAAGGGGCCCCCATGCACAGGCAGAAGGCAGCCCCTCGGCACCTCCCACCTTCCCTGCTGCGGCTCCCAGGCGCTCTGCCCAGATCTGGGGGGACCATCTGCCCTTCAGCAGTCCCCGAGGTGGGGGTGGGGAGGGGGAGGGGAGGCCCAGGAGCTTCTGGGAACAGGATTTGCTATGGAAGAGGCCAAGTAGGGGCCCCCTGCAAGCTTTGAGCCAGGCAGGCAGGTTGCAAGCAGCCCCTGTGAGCAGCACCCCCAGCCCTCAGGTGGGCGGTCTGGGTCTGCAGGTGGACGGGACTGGCCCTCGTCAGAGGACACCAAGGCCCTGGGTGGGGGTGTCAGGAGTCAAGGGCAAAAGGAGAGGCCGCTGGTGGGGGCCTCACGTGAGTCTCCCTGGCCACACCCCAAGCAGCTCTGCTGTCCAGGTGCTCAGGTTCCAGCACTGACAGGTGAGACCTGGTTGAGCCATGGGTGGAGCTCGTCCACTGTCCCCTGGGCTAGGGCTGGGCGCACAGCTGAGCCGGCCCACTCACGCCCCACACATACTCCCTGCGGGGTCCCTCCCGTGCTCCCAAGAGCCCAGGGCAGGGTGGCCTGCAGGAGGGGTCACTCTCTGGGCCCCCGACATTCAGTGGTCAGAACCAGAACCCATGGCCGGCCCGCAGAGAAGTCTCTGCCCACCCTTCTCCTCTGACATTGCTTCTCCTTCAGTCCTGGAGCCTTGCCAGAGCACGCATGCGCGCATGTGCGCACTCACACACACACACACACACACACACACACACTGCACACAGCACCCACATATACACCACACCCACCATGTACACAGCACGCACTTGCCACACAGCACACAGTCACACCAGCCAGTGTGGTGATACACACACAGGAAATGTCCTCTGCACTGCTCAGGCATCTGTGAAGTGAGAGCAGAGCAGGGCCTCAGACAGACCCACTCTCCTCCCCGCCGTGTCTTTCCCAGCAGCCCTTGCAGCTGAGCCCCAGTCCAGGTGCTGGTCTTAGCCCCCTCAGCTTCCTGTCCCCGGCCTTCTGGGATAGTCTTGTTAGATGCCACCCCTACCCCCGGACAACCTCCCAACCCCTAGAACAGCCAGCCCCATGTCTCAGCACACGCGCACGTGCACACTCACACACACACACACACACACACACACACACACACACACACACTTAGACCAACTCCTAGGCCATCCTAGTGCGTGCGCACTCACCCCCCCCCCACACACACACATGCACGCACGCTTAGACAAACTCCTAGGCCAGCCAGCCCCACATCCTAGTGCACATGCACACACACACACATACACACACATACATACACACACTCAGACTAACTCCTAGGTCAGCTATCCCCAAGTCCCAGCACACACACACACACACACACACACACACACACACACACACCATACAACCAAGCTCTGGGCCAGCCAGCCCCAGTCCCCCCCTGCCCCCCACACCCCAACCCCCAGGCTTCCTGAATGCTCCCCTCCGTCCTGCCACCACCCTTCTCCTCAGCTCCCTGCAACCTCCCGCTGTGGGCGTCTCCCATGAACATGGGCATGGATGGTCCTGCCCCTGGGCTCAGGACTGAAGGCCCGTGTGCTCCCACTGCCCCTCTCCAAGCAAGCCGGGCCTTCATCGTGAAGGGAGCTGTCAGAGGGTCCCAAGAGCTCAGAAGCAGGGCAGGAGTGAGCACTTACAAAGGGGTCTGCAGGGGCCTCCCTCAGCCTCTTCGCACACTATTTTCCTTTCTATCAAGCAGGGAGGGGAGAGAAACAGGAACCCCTTTTCTTTTTTTATTTTCTCTTTGGGTCACACCTGGCGATGCACAGGGGTAAAGGGGTTACTCCTGGCTCTGCACTCAGGAATTACTCCTGGCAGTGCTCAGGGGACCATATGGGAAGCTGGGAATCGAACCTGGGTCGGCTGTGTGCAAGGCAAACACCCTACCCCCTGTGTTATCTCTCCAGCCCCAACCTCTTTTCTAGGGGGCGTGGAAACTCCTTTTAAAAGCTTTATGCTTTCTGGGTCATACCCAGTGGTGCTCAAGGACCCCTCCTGGCTCTACACGCTGCACTTGGCTGAACTTATAGCCAGGGCTGGCAGTGCTCAGGGGACACATGTGGCGCCAGGCATCCAACCTGGTCCGCCACACGCGAGGCAGGCGCCCTACCTGTTGTACTATCACTCTGACCCCTGGAAACATTTTCAAAAGTCAAACATCCAGCTCTAGAAACACCCCTGGCTCCCATCATGAGCTTCCTTCTCCTCTCAAGAACCTTGACTCAACCTCTGTGCTCTGCTCAGGAGTCCCCTGTTTCAGGAGGACCCCCTGGTCCCTAGTAGTATGGACCCTTCTCAGGCCTGGCTGCCCCTGGTGTCCACTGCAGACTCCCCCAGCCTGCTCTGCTCGCTCGTCATCGTGCCCGAGCTTCCTCCTCAGGGCCCCGGAGGTAGCGACAGGGCTGCCATGTGTGGACTGTGCTGGGCAGGTGCAGGATGCTGTTGGTGCTGGACACTCCTGGTGCTGGGCACTGCTGGGAGGGCACTGAGCTGCCTCCTCCCAGCCCGCCGACCTGTGCTCAGTCCAGGGAGCGTGTTGCCTGCAGGCTGTGTGGGAAGCCAGAAGCGCCCCTGCTGGTAAGGAGACCTCCTCCCCTCTCCTTGGCTGAGTGGATAGCGGGGGCTGGGCTCAGCGGGGTGTCCTGTCACCCCACTTCTCCAATCCCAGAGGCCCTGGCCCCTTGCCAATACACGAGCATCCCCTTGACACGGCACAAGTACATCAGCAGCCCCAGACACTGAGGGGCGCATCCCGGGGACGGTCCGAGCTGTTCCCTCACAGGGCCTTCCCCATAACTGTCCCGCCACTGCTGTCCCCGGAGGAGTCCCCATTGGTTGGGGGCCCGCCATCCTCGGGAGGATGCCAGCCACTCTGAGGGCCCACCCCGCCTCACTGAGCCTGCCAGCCCCCCTTCCCAGGGCAGTTCCCTATGGGATGGGGCTGGAATGCCGGGACCCCCTCAGCCACATCTCATGGCACTTCCAATCCAACTAAGCATCTCAGCCCCCCACCCCGTGCCAGTGCCTGGCCAGCCAACACTGGCCAAGATGACGTGGCCCGGGGGTCTGCCTCAGTCAGCACTCAGGGACTGAGGCCAACTGTTGGCTCGAGTTCAAGGAGCTGAGCATCCAGGGTGTGTGTGTGTGTGTGTGTGTGTGTGTGTGTGTGTGTGTGTGTGTATGCAAATATGCCTGTGTGCATGTGTCTGTATGTGTGTGTCTGCATGTGTGGGAGTACTTGTGTGGGTGTCTGTGTGAGTGTGCCTGTGTGAGTTTGCCTATGTGATTGTGCCTGTATGTGAGTGTGCCTGTGTGAGTGTGCCTGTGTGTGAGTGTGTCTGTGGGTGGGGGGATGCCTGTGTGTGAGTGTGCCTGTGTGTGAATTTGTCTGTGTGAGTTTGCCTGTGTAGGTATGCCTGTGTGTGAGAGTGACTGTATGGGTGTGCCTATGTGAGTGTGCCTATGTGTTAGTGTGCCTCTGTGCGAGTGTGCCTCTGTGTGACTGTGCATGTGTGTGAGTGTACCTGTATGAGAGTGTGCCTGTGCCTGTGTGTGAGTGTGCATACGTGAGTGTGCCTGTGTGAGTGTGCCTGTGTGTGAGTGTGCCTGTGTGAGTGTGCCTGTGTGTGAGTGTGTCTGTGTGAGTGTGCATGTGTGAGTGTGCCTGTGTGTGTGCATATGTATGAGTGTGCCTGTGTGTGTCTGTGTGTGTGCATATGTGTGAGTGTGCCTGTGTGTGTCTGTGTGTGTGCATATGTGTGAGTGTGCCTGTGTGTGAGTGCGCATGTGTGGGTGTGCCTGTGTGGGTTTGCATATGTGTGAATGTGCCTATGTGAGTGTGCGAACGTGCCTGTTGTGCAAGAGTGTGCATGTGTATGAGCGTGTGTATGTATGTGAGTGTGCATGTGTGGGGTAGAAGCAGGGCTCACCAGCCTGGATAAGCCAGTAGGCACCCTGGTAGGCTTCCTGGAGGAGGGGACGCTCAAGCAGCAGTGTGAGGGAAGCACCGGCCCCGTGGACGGGGGACACTCGGGAACGGGAAGCCCAGGTGTCCCCATGTGAGCCCTGCCTCTGCCCCCCCTCCGCCACCCTCCCCCAGCTGCCAGGATCCTCCTGCAGCTCCGGGGCCAACAGCACTGCAGCGCTCGGCTCCGCTCCACTCTGCAGCTCCGCTCGGCTCTGGCCACCTCCTCCCGCCCTCCTCCCCCTCCTGCTGTCACCACTCACCGCTCAAAGCCTCGAGGGGGTGGGGACCCCAGAGCTGGACACACCCCACCGTAGCCCAGAGCCCAGCCGGTCGCACGGACACACGGTCGAACGCAGGACCCCGGAGCCCCGAGGTGGGCAGAGTGCCAGGGTCCCTCACAGCCTCCTCAAGGTCAGTGCCAGCAGGGGCTGCGGCCGCCCGGGGGGCGAGACCCACAGGGCCCTGCCCCGGCCCCCGCTCCTAGGCCTCAGGCGCCAAAGTGGGCTTGACCCCAGGTGGGCGCCACACAGGTGGACCCTGGAAGCACCCAGTGCCCACAGTCTGGGCCGTGCCGGGGGTCTCACAGGAGGGGTCCTGGGTTGGGGGCCAGCCCGAGCCCGGCTCAGCGAAGGCTCGCTGGGGACACCCCGCACCGGCCCTGAGGAGCTAAAATTGGAAAGTGGCGAGTGGGAGGCAGCTGACAAAGCTGTTTCACGGGCTCCTCACTGCGCTCCGGTTTCAAGCTCCTGCTCCATTAACCCGATCCCTGGGCCTCCCTCCCCCCACCGGGGTGCTACGGCATGGTGGCCCCGGGGCCGGCGATGCAGGGGTCAGCCTGGCAGCCGGAGCTTGGTCAGGTGCACCCGACAATTTTTTCTGGGCCTGGGATCTCCCTGCAAACACTTGCTCTTGTGTCAGGTTTGCTGTGTGACCTTGACAGCTCACTGTCCCTCTCTGGTCTGTGACCCCCTCATCAGTTAAACGGGGAGAACACTGACCATGGGGTGAGGGTCCAGAAAAGCTGGTTGTGTGCTAGCAAGCAATATCGGTGGTGGTGGCAGGGGTGGGGGGGGAGGGTGGTGTGAGATGGAGATAAGGCAATGCCAGTCACTTCCTGCCCCGGGCCAGAGGGCACTTAGACAAAATTCCTTCCTCTATTCAGGACATTTCATTTTGATTTTCATGGGGCCAGGCTGGAGCAGGACAGGGGCTAGCTGGGGCCTAGGGACGTGCAGGAGAGCAGCCAGGTCGTGGCAGAAGGCACTGGCCACGCCTATGCTAAGCCTGCTACTGGCCAGCACCTTGGACACTGGCCAACACCCTCCCTGGGCCCCTGCTGGGCCCCCCTCAACCACCTCCAGCCAGTGTCCAGAGCCTGACACAGAGAGTAGAGGGCGCAGGCCGGTGGGGACAGGAACGTGGCAGGCCTGGCCAGTGAGGGGCTGGAGGAGACACGTGGAGGCTGGTGCAGAGGCAGCAGGTAGGAACTCGGGAGCCGGGAAGGAGGCGTGGCTCGGGAGGGGCCAGGAACCTGGTGCCAGCGACAGGCTGGATCCAACGCCCACCCTGAGGCCCTGGATCCGGAGACGGGGTGTCTCCGCTCCAAGGCCGGCCGGAGCCTTGGCATGGGCAGTTTTCAGGGAGGGTGGACACTGGTGACCCCGCAAGGTAGGAGGAGAAAATGAGGCGAGCAAGGCGGGCTGAGGGCAAAGAGGCTTTACAACACTGGGTCGCGCCGGGGATGGGGCACCAAGGACCGGGAGAGCTGGGAGGAGGCAAATGGAGGAGAGGCGGCAGCACATCCAAGGGGCAGGAGCCCACCTCTCTCCCGGGTGGGCGCCCTCTCCCTCGGGCGGGCCTCTCCTCACCCACTGTCTCCCCCCACCCGTCCAGGCTATGGGCGTCAGGACAGCATTGCCCGTGGCGGAGCTGGGCCTGTACTCCCTGGTGCTGAGCGGGGCACTGGCCTATGCCAGCCAGGGCCTGCTGGAGGCCTCGCAAGGTAACAGCAGGGGCCCAGGGGCGCGGGTGCGGGGGTGCGGCGGGGGCTCTTGCGTGAGGATGCAGGGATGCAGCTGTCCTGCCTGGCCTGCTCAGCCGGCAAGGCCAGACGCGTGCAAGCACAGACCGGACTGTACGCTAGGCCCTCACAGAGCGGGCGCCGTCAGGAGGGGACACAGATGCAGAGGCAGGCCCGAGACTGGACGTGCAGGCTCAGAGGGAGGAGGCAGAGACAGACACACAGACTCGGAAGGCAGTCAGAGGCCCGGCCAAGACGCCCAGCAAAACCCAGGGGAAAGCAGAGGCCGAGAGGCAGAGCGACAGAGAGACAGAGGGACACCCGCCCCACTCCCCTCCACGGCACATGTTTCCATGCACGCGTGTGTCCGTGCACCCCTGTGTGTCTGCACATGTGTGTCTGTGCCTGTGTGTCCATGCACGTGTGCATGCCCTCCCCGAGGCCTGCTCTGTTTGCAGATGGGGCCCATAGGAAGACCTTCCGGGAGTCCGTGCGGCCCGGCTGGGAGTACATTGGCCGGAAGATGGTAGGTGCCACGCACCCAGTCCCCTCGCTCACCCACGCCCCTGCTCTGTCCCCACCATCAGCCTTTCCCTGCTGGCCTTGAGTGGGTGGTCCCCTTGAAGAGAGGCTGGCCTCGGGGAGGGTCTCGGGCCTGAGCAGCAGCTCCTGTGCCCAATGAGCTGGTCCCTCCTGGGTCTTCCTGAGCCACGCCGGGTCCACCCTCGGCCCTGCAGGGAATGAAGCCTGAGGCGGGACAGCACAGCCGTGGGGGGCCTTCGGGCAGACAGGGCTGAGTGTGGGCCAAGGCCGCATCCTCCCCACCTTCCTGCCTGGACTTCCCTCAGAGGGAAGGTGAGGCCTCCCCCAAGTCATGAATAAGAACGTGGGTTCTGGGGGATGCTGGGGCCCCGGAGCAGCCCGTCCCCTCCTGCCCCCACTCACCTGCCCCCTCCTCCTGGGCCACCCCAGGACGTGGCGGACTTCGAGTGGGTGATGTGGTTTACCTCCTTCCGCAATGTCATCGTCTTCGCCCTCTCGGGACACGTGCTGTTTGCCAAGCTCTGCACGATGGTCGCCCCCCAGGTGAGGCAGACCCCCGCCCCCTGCTGCCCCTGGCCACGCTGCCGCAGCCGGCCTAGGGTCCCCCGCTGTGTGCGGGGCACTCAGGGGCGCGCTCTCGCCCGCAGCTCCGCTCCTGGATGTATGCCGTGTACGGGGCCTTGGCCGTGCTGGGCACCATGGGCCCCTGGTACCTGCTGCTGCTGCTCGGCCACTGCCTGGGCCTCTACGTGGCCTCCCTCTCGGGCCAGTCCTGGCTCTGTCTTGGTGTCGGCCTGGCCGGCCTCGCCTCCTTCAAGATGGACCCCCTCATCTCCTGGCAGGTGTGTTTCGGGGCCCGGCAAAGGGGGAGGGCACTGGGACAGGCCCCAGACCCTAGACTCCCCAAGCTGCTCCCCACGCGTTTCCTTGACACGCTCCCAACACACACACACACATACACACACACACACACATACACACACACACGGGGATCATCTCTGTGCGCGGTGGGGGTGCGGGGCAGGGAGGGAGGCGGCTGGTTCCCGGGACGGGGGCACCTGGTGAGCCAGTGGCCTGTTCTCTCCCTCCAGAGCGGGTTTGTAACGGGCACTTTTGATCTCCAAGAGGTGCTGTTCCACGGCGGCGGCTGCTTCTCGGTGCTGCGCTGCACCAGCTTCGCGCTGGAGAGCTGCGCCCGCCCGGGGCACCGCTACTCCCTGGCCGACCTGCTCAAGTACAACTTCTACCTGCCCTTCTTCTTCTTCGGGCCCATCATGACCTTCGACCGCTTCCATGCCCAGGTGAGGGCGGGCTCCCCGTCCACGCAGGGCCTCCGCCCGGGTGGGTTGGGCGCCCCTGCTTGGGCCCGAGTCCCTCCCTCCGCCGACCCCAGGAGGCGGCCTTACCTCCACTCTCAGACAGGGATCAGAGGATGGCACCGTGCCTCCTCCTTCAGACAGGACTCCCCTCCCTCCCAAACCAGGCTCTGGAAGCAGAGGTTCCCACAGAGCACCCCTGCGGAGACACTGCTGTGTGTCTCCACCCTCTGCTCCAGCTGCCAGGAACCTACCTCCTCCCTCAGACAGGCATCTCTGGCTGGGTTCGTCTCCCCCCTCAGACCCCGGCCTCCCCCAGGTGAGCCAGGTGGAGCCGGTGAGGCGCGAGGGTGAGCTGTGGCGCATCAGGGCACAGGCGGGCCTCAGCGTGGTGTCCATCGTGGCCGTGGACATCTTCTTCCACTTCTTCTACATCCTCACCATCCCCAGCGACCTCAAGTTCGCCAACCGCCTCCCCGACAGTGCCCTCGGTGGGTGTAGGCTGGGCCCAGGACAGGGACCAGGGCAGGGCTCCCGGGTCAGAAAGACCCTCCCTCCTCTACGACCTCCCCCTCACAAACACACAACTGGGGGCCCAGCTGGACTTATTCCAAGAATAAGTCCCAGGTGAGGCAAGGACTTATTCTTGGAAATGTCTGGAACGTGGGGTGAGCCCTGTCCCGAGAGCGGGGTACCCCACAGAACAATCCACCTGCACTAGGCCTGAGTTCCCAAACCCAGCTCCGAGTGGGGAGAATCTCGGGAGCGGGGGTGCAGGAAGGGGGATGTCCCAGTGTCCGAGGTGGTGGCTGCAGTTCCTGGGGGCGGGGTGGTATACTCGACTGTGCCTGGAATTCGGGGCTTGGGGAGGAAGAGGCGGGCAGTGACCTGGCCCTGTCCCCAGCTGGCCTGGCCTACTCAAACCTGGTGTATGACTGGGTGAAAGCGGCCGTCCTCTTCGGCGTGGTCAACACGGTAGCGCGCCTGGACCACCTGGACCCGCCGCAGGCTCCCAAGTGCATCACGGCGCTCTACCTCTTCTCCGAAACGTGAGTGTCCCCTGGACCGCCTTGCCCAGTCCAGGGCCAGGCCCGCCCCCCCCCCCCCCCGTCCCGCTCCTGCTGACTCACCCCATCTGCTCTTTCCACTCTAGGCACTTCGATCGCGGCATCAATGACTGGCTTTGCAAGTGAGTGAGGGTGGGGGACGGTGGCACCCACGCTGGCCAGTGACCAAACAGCAGTGCCAGGGCTAGTTCACATTTTCCCAGGTGGCCCAGAGCTGGAGGAGGGCGGGGCAGAGGTCTCTGGGGTGGGGGTAGGGGGAGGGATGGTGGGGAGAGCGAGAGGCCCACCGTTGGGAGCAGGAAAATACTGCTTTGAGGAGAGACACAGCCCTTCAAGGCTGGGTCAGGGGGGCGAGGGTGGAAGACCCCCAGCGTTGGGGAGGTCTGGGTGCAGGAACTGCCTCATTGGAATCTGGGGGACGTCCAGGTGGAGGCTGAGGTTCGAGGGTTCTGTGGGGCTGATGGCATCAGAGAGCAGAGGATGGTTTAGGCCTTGGACATGGGAATGAGCCGAGGAGAGTCGAGTGAAAAGGGACCACCCAGACGGGGCCTGTAAAGGCTGCGTAACTGACCAAAGAGCAGAGAAGTCACCAGCAGGGATAGGTCAGAGGAGTAGGAGAAGAAGTTAGGCCAGGGGCCCGGCACCTTGGGGAGTTTCGGAGGTTGGTCTTGGCCTGAGCGCGGCTGGGGGTTCAGGAGAGCAGGGCTGAGCTCGGGGGCTGGAGGGCTTTGGGCTTCCCACGGAGAGGCCGGGCTCCAGAGCTGAGAGGAAAACTTGAGCAACCCCGGAGCAACCCCCGTCCCCATGGGAAGCTCCTGAAGGAGTCGGTTCTGTTGAGAAAGGTGGAGGGACACGGCGCAAGGACAGGAGATGTGGAGGCATAGTCTCGGGTGCTGAGAGCACCGAGAGATCAAGAAGCTGGTGGTGCTGAATAGATAGTGAGTGAAGTCCCTGAGGAGGGGGCGGTGGGGGGTGAGAGCCGTGTGACAGAGCTGACTGCAGGTGGAGGAGGCTGCAGGGTGCACCCAGAGGGTGAGGACGGAGAGAGTGGACAGACGCAGAGGGTGGGTCAGCAGAGGGTGGGTCAGCGAGCGTGGACAGACACAGATGGAGGGGCAGTGAGTGTGGACAGACACAGAGGGTGGAGCAGCGAGTGTGGACAGACGCAGAGGATGGGTCAGTGAGCGTGGACAGACGCAGAGGATGGGTCAGTGAGCGTGGACAGACGCAGAGGATGGGTCAGTGAGCGTGGACAGACGCAGAGGATGGGTCAGTGAGCGTGGACAGACGCAGAGGATGGGTCAGTGAGCGTGGACAGACGCAGAGGATGGGTCAGTGAGCGTGGACAGACGCAGAGGATGGGGCAGTGAGTGTGGACAGACGCAGAGGGTGGAGCAGCGAGTGTGGACAGACGCAGAGGGTGGAGCAGCGAGTGTGGACAGACACAGAGGGTGGAGCAGCGAGTGTGGACAGACACAGATGGAGGGGCAGTGAGTGTGGACAGACGCAGAGGGTGGAGCAGCGAGTGTGGACAGACACAGATGGAGGGGCAGTGAGTGTGGACAGACGCAGAGGATGGGGCAGTGAGTGTGGACAGACGCAGAGGGTGGAGCAGCGAGTGTGGACAGACGCAGAGGGTGGAGCAGTGAGTGTGGACAGACACAGATGGAGGGGCAGTGAGTGTGGACAGACACAGAGGGTGGAGCAGCGAGTGTGGACAGACGCAGAGGATGGGTCAATGAGCGTGGACAGACGCAGAGGATGGGGCAGTGAGTGTGGACAGACACAGAGGGTGGAGCAGCGAGTGTGGACAGACGCAGAGGATGGGTCAGTGAGCGTGGACAGACGCAGAGGATGGGGCAGTGAGTGTGGACAGACGCAGAGGGTGGAGCAGCGAGTGTGGACAGACGCAGAGGGTGGAGCAGCGAGTGTGGACAGACGCAGAGGGTGGAGCAGCGAGTGTGGACAGACACAGATGGAGGGGCAGTGAGTGTGGACAGACGCAGAGGGTGGAGCAGCGAGTGTGGACAGACACAGATGGAGGGGCAGTGAGTGTGGACAGACGCAGAGGGTGGAGCAGCGAGTGTGGACAGACACAGATGGAGGGGCAGTGAGTGTGGACAGACACAGAGGGTGGAGCAGCGAGTGTGGACAGACGCAGAGGATGGGTCAATGAGCGTGGACAGACGCAGAGGATGGGGCAGTGAGTGTGGACAGACACAGAGGGTGGAGCAGCGAGTGTGGACAGACGCAGAGGATGGGTCAGTGAGCGTGGACAGACGCAGAGGATGGGGCAGTGAGTGTGGACAGACGCAGAGGGTGGAGCAGCGAGTGTGGACAGACGCAGAGGGTGGAGCAGCGAGTGTGGACAGACGCAGAGGGTGGAGCAGCGAGTGTGGACAGACACAGATGGAGGGGCAGTGAGTGTGGACAGACGCAGAGGGTGGAGCAGCGAGTGTGGACAGACACAGATGGAGGGGCAGTGAGTGTGAGAAGTTAGGGGTCGGGGTGGCTCTGCCTGCAGGCTTCGGAGTTCCCCTGGAGGAACAAGGTTACCAGCCGTGGACACAGGGTCGGGAGCAGCACTGTGTCCTCCCTCTGCCCTGATGCCCCAGCCACACCCTCACTCTTCAGAGGGGAGCCCTGGGCTGTGGCTACTGCAGAACATGGTGGGCGGGAGAAAAACTGACCAGGCACTGGAGTCAGCAGGCGGGGTCCTTAGGGTGTAGAGCTGGGGGATGGCCCAGTGGGGCTCAGTGGGTTCCTGTGAGGAGATAGTGGGTATCCTCGCTCTCCTCGCTGGCTGGGAGGGGAACGATGAGGGATAGAGGCGAGTAACAGTGTATTTGTAACAGTGTGTCATTGCTGGGCTGGAGGATAGCACGGCCGCCAGACGGGCTGGTGTTCGATTCCTCCACCCCTCTTGGAGAGCTGGCAAGCTACCCGTGGCGTATTGGATATGCCAAAAACAGTAACAATAAGTCTCTCAATGAGAGACGTTACTTGTGCCCACTCAAACAAATCGGTGAGCAACGGGATGACGGTGACAGTGACAGTGTCATTGCTTGTGGTGAAGATAGAAACTTCAGTGAGAGGCAGAGCTGGTGCAGGGTCCAAATCAGGAGCAAGGCATGGGGAGGAGTAACGACAGAGCAGTGAAGTTTCAGTGGTGATGAAGTTGGGGTGGAGAAGCCATTGGATGTGAGATTGAGGATGGAGACTCATCACTCATGGTTCCTTGAATTGGTTTAACAATTATTTATTGAACACCTACTCTGTGCCCAGGCATGGCTCCAGGCACTGGGGACATGGCAGCAAGCATGGCAAAGACCCAGACTTAGGGAACTTATAGGCTAGCGGGGAAAAACGGAGATAATGGGTCATTACAGAAAACTGGAAGGTGTCATGGAAAGGAAGCTGATGGCAGGATAACTTGATTAGAGGCACCAGGCAGGCCTGTGCGCACTGATATTTGTCCAGAGATTTGAGGAGATCTGGGGAAGAGGACTCCCCAGAAAGCAAGCTCAATGATGGAAATCTGCCAGGACTGAAGGACAGAAAGGCCAGGCACAGGCTGTGAGGGTCTCCGGGTCGGAGGCAGAACCAGATGGTAACCGGTCACCATCTCAGAGCAGCCCTTGTAAGCAGGAGGCGTTTCTACACTGTCATGACAGTTATGGCAGGGGAATTTCACTGAGGTCACAGCCTCAAGAGATGCCTCCAGCTGCCCTATGCTGAGCGAACCGCAGGGGGACAAAGATGGAGGGAGGGAGGCCACATCAGAGGCACTCTCTGAGCACTCTGAGAGCTGATGGTCTGGACCAGGATGGGGGGAGCGGAGGCGGTGAGCAGCCATCGGGATGCAGTGGGGCCAGCGGCATTCGCTGGTTGGGCGTGGGAGGAGAGGGCGGCTGAGAAACCAGGGTGGCACCTGGGCTCCTGGCCTACAGCCACGTGGAGGGCACAGTCACTCACTGAGTCGGGCGCCAAGCAGGTGCAGGCATGGATGCGGGGCTTGGTCGTGGAGGGAAGCGTATGGAAAGAGGGAGAAGCAGGGGTCAGAGAAAGAGACGGGGGAGAGTCACCCTTGGCTCGGCAGCACGCATTTCAGCTGTGGAATCTAGAGGAACTCACCAGGCAGGGAATGGAAGCTCAGCTCAGGTGGGTCGAAGACTAGGGCCACCCCCACTCCCTCTCTCCCTGCCCTTCCCCACAGGTACGTCTACGACTACATCGGTGGGGAGCACTCTGAAGTGATCCCAGAGCTGGTGGCCTCTGTGGCCACCTTCGCCGTCACCACTCTGTGGCTCGGGCCTTGTGACATCGTCTACCTGTGGTCACTCCTGAACTGCTTTGGCCTCAACTTTGAGCTCTGGGTGCTGAAGCTGGCAGAGTGGGGGCCCCTGGCACGAATTGAGGTGAGCAGGAAAGGGTGAGGTTGGTGGGGGTGGGGGGGTTGCCGGGAGGTGGGGGTTTCCTGC
The DNA here is from genome assembly GCF_027595985.1 of Sorex araneus. Taxonomy (NCBI): domain Eukaryota; kingdom Metazoa; phylum Chordata; class Mammalia; order Eulipotyphla; family Soricidae; genus Sorex; species Sorex araneus. The sequence goes on along the minus strand of NC_073305.1, from coordinate 40,548,168 downwards.
TCCGGAGGCTCCTAGAACTTTCTCACCACTCACATCCTGCAAGTCAAACCATCACTTGCTCTGAGACTATCTGACCTTCTCAGGGTCTCCTGAGCCCACCAGGAGTGCTCCCTGAGCACAGAGCCAGGAGTAAGCCTGGCGCTCTACCAGGCGTGGCCCAAATAACCAAAACCAAAACCAGGGAGGGAGAGCTTAGCAGAGCCTCTGAGGACTCTGGGCGGAGCTACAGACCCCAGGGGCCATGCGGCCAAACACCTGTGTTCAACCCCGTCCTCCTTCTCCGGGCCCTGGCTCTCTCCCCCCACCCACCCCCTCTCCAGGCCACGCTGTCGGAGCAGATGTCCCGCAGGATCCGGGCCTTCTTCGGGGCCATCAACTTCTGGGCCATCATCATGTACAACCTTGTAAGCCTGAACAGCCTCGAGTTCACCGAGCTGGTGGCCCGCCGCTTACTCCTCACAGGTTAGGAGCAGCGGGTGGGGGCGGGGGACCCCCGAGGCTGCCAGGCATCCACCTCAAGGACTGTGCGTGACCCCCTGAAACGTGTCCTCCCCTCCCTTGGTGCAGCAGGGAGGGGTGAGACAGGTGGGGAGAGAAGAAGAGGGGTGCCCACCCTCGCCTCACAACCGGCTCCCACACAGGCTTCCCCCAGACCACCCTGGCGGTCCTGTTTGTCACCTACTGTGGGGTCCAGCTGGTGAAGGAGCGGGAGCGAACCCTGGCCCTGGAGGAGGAGAGGCAGGACAAAGAGAAGCCGGAATGAGGGTGCAGCGGGGAGGGAGGGGTGCATGCTCGGCTCCGGGGTTGGGGGTGGGGTGGTGGGCTCAGATCCAGACTGCGGAGAATAAAAGACTTTTCTACCACCCCTTGCTGTTGCTGTCTGTCCCCTCTGACCCTGCTGGGCACACGGCTGGAGGTGAGGGGCTCGGGGAGGGGGGGCATGCATGGGGCAGGCAGAGCTTGGGGAAGTAGAGTGGGGGTCCCTGGCTTGAGTTGAGTGGTAGAGTCCTATGCCTTGGGAAGTAGAGTCTGCTGACCCACGAGCCTACTGCTGACTCCCTGAACCCCCAACCCAGCCGAGTTCCTGGGATCCCGATGCCAGACCCTGACTGCTGCCCGGAAGGCCCTTTATTCTTTGGAAAGTCTCCCCCACGCGGTCCAGTGTGTTGTGGGAGGGACACTCCAGTCCGAGTCGGAGACACAGTCCTGTGCAGGTGGGACTGACTGACCAGTGCCCGGTGGCTGGGTGCAGACGTGCCCCTCTGGTTCGGTTCACGATGACTGAGGGGACCCTGGAGAGCGCTGAGGCTTCTCATCGCCGAGGCCGGTCCCCTCAGGTCCGACGACAGGATCCAGGCTGGCTCTGGCCACTGCCACTGTGCTGCCCGGGCGGGAGTGGGGGGCGTGGTGGCCGGCACAGGCCCCGTGGGCCTCACATTTTAGTGAGCCGAAGCACGTTGAGGCGCACCGGGAGGAAGGTGGCACCCGCGGCGTAGGCGATCTCCCGCAGGACGCCCTCCCACTTCTTCTCCTCCTCGTTATACCTGCGGGGGTGCACGGGGGCCCAGGTCAGCCCAGAGTGGGCAGCAGGCCCAGGCTAGAGAGTGACACCCCGAGCCAGTCCATCTCTGAGGTGTGGGGTCAGCTCGGGGGGCGGGGGGATGAGGGTTCTACTTCCACAGAACATGTGGGTACCATCCTGCACTGCCTGAAGCCGGGCCCCCTCTGGGAATGTCCCCCGGTCCCCCAGCATGCCACGATCCCCTCTCCCCACCCCACCCCCGGGTCCCTGGTCACTGCTTAGAAAAGCAACAGGGACAAGAGAAGAGGTCCCGGGCACCCAGACTTCTTCTCTGACCCCCAGGAGAAGCATGGAAAGCAACGGCTCAGAGGCATGGGAGGTGCCGTCATTCTTAGCCCGGGGAAGCGGGGGCAGGCAGTCTCTTGAGTCTCCTCTCCTCCCTGGGGTCTGTTTCTTAGGAGTCTGTTATCTCAGCTGGGGTAGCTCCCAAGGGGCATATTTAGCATGTTCCACAGTGAGACCAGGCACCACGTGTGCCAACCCCAGCTTCCCCCGGAGAGCCCTGGCCCTGGTGAGGGGGCTTCTGGCAGGGATCGGCTCTGCCCACCAAGTGCCTGCCAGGGGCCTGACTGCCCAGCCACAGTGCAGGAGGGCATCAGCCTGGCCCAGGATTCTGCTCGTCCTTCTGGCCCCTCTCACCTCCAGATGTCATTGAGCTCCGTGGGGACCAGCTCCCCGGACTCTGTCTCCAGAGTGGCAAAGCCCCCAATGGCGTAGAGTGTGCCCGCGAGGCTGACTAGGCTGAGCGAGCTTCGCTCCTGCGGGAAGGCCTCAAAGGGCGTCCACCTGGAGGGGAAGGGAAGAGGGTGAGGAGGTGACGAGAGGTGCAAGTGGCCCCTCACCCCACCTCTGAAAGCCCAATGCCAACACAGCCTCCTGTGTCCCAACCCCTCCCACTGGTCTCGGGTCCCACCCCTGCCTCCCCCTTCACTTGGCCATCACTTCCTGACCCCTTCTCCACTGCCATGAACCCCTGTTTCCAGACCACCTGCACTATTTGCTATTCAGCTGCCCCCCTGCCTCCTGGGAAATCTCTACTCCATTCTCAAAGTCTGCTTCCATGAGGCATCTAAGCCAAACACACATGGGGGCTTGCCTCCCTCCTCTCCCCTGCCCTCTACTTACCTCCCCTCCACTCCCCTCCACTCACCTCTCTCCACTCACCTCCCTCTACTCACCTCCCTTCACTTCACCTCCCTTCACCGCCTCCCTCCATTTGCCTCCCTTCAGTCATCCTAGGCAAAGCCTCTCCCCCATGGCACTGAAGTTCTCTCCCCTACTGCCTTGGCACCCACTTTCCTTGGCCTGGAGCATCTTCCTCCCAGCAGCTGCTGTGCCAGCTCACTTTTCTGTTTCTCATCCCCGAAGCCTGGCAACCTCTGTCTGGTTCCCTGCTGATGCCCTAGGGCTAGGCCAGTGCCCCGTCCAAGTCAGAAGAAAGAACCGGCACTGCCCACTTCTCTCCTGCTCTAATCCTGGGCCACTCTGCCCCCACCGAGTCCCCAGAGCCTGCAAAGCGGCTTCCTCACCCCCCTCCCAGGACAGGGGCTCTGGTCCCACCAGGGCAGACCCAGTTCTGGAGCCCCAGAGCCAGGCTCCTCCAGCCCAGCCTGGCAGTCCTTGACCAGAAAGACGCCTAGGACACAGGGCCGTACTTGTTGTCTGTGATGCTGTACACCTCTGCGGAACTGGTCAGTCCTGTGTCTGTGACCCCAGCAACCACGAATATGCGGCCATCATGGATGGTGGCCCCAAAGAGTGAGCGGGCAGTCTGCATAGGCGCGAGCTCCTTCCACTCGAACTTCTTCGGGTCATAGACACACATCTTGTTCAGGCATTTCCTGGGGGGGAGGGGAGAGGCGATGGGCAGGGAGAGGGTGGGTGAAGGTCAGTGACCAGCTGGGCCTTCCCAGGCCCCAGCCCCGCCAGGGTCCACCCTGGGCCCCCTCTGCTCCCAGTCCCACCTTCCACCCTCCGGCTGTGCTCACTCCTCACCTGTTGCTGCCTTTGCCCCCAAGGACATAGACTAGGTCCATATGCGAGATCACCGCGTGGCCGTACACGGCGTAAGGCAGCGGGTCCGATTCGCCCCATTTGAAAGACCTGGAGGGGATGACAGTGGGGAGAGTGTCTGGCTCCAGCACACGGTCAGTCCCAGGCCTTGCCTCCTCCCATCCACCCAACATTTATTCAGGGGGCTCCCAAAGCGCTTAGTAACTTGCCCCCACTCTACTTCCCAGCCCCGGAACCTCCACTTCTGCCCTGTCCCAGGGTTCTGGCTCAGCTCCCACATCATGCCCTGCCCCTGGGAATGGCCCCGCCCCCAGATCCGACATGCCCCAGTCTGGTCCCGCCTTCCCCGCCCCCGATTGGCCCCACCTGGGACTGGCCCCGCCCCTGAGCTGGTCCCGCCCCGCCCCCATATCTGACCACGCCCCCTCCCCCAATTGGCCCCATCTGCGGGGCTGGTCTCTCTCCTGGGATTGGCCCCGCCCCCAGCGCACTCACTGCCGGTCATAGCACATGACTGAGTCCAGACTGAGTTCGCCTTCCTTGAGCTCTCGGCCGCCCACCACGTAGATGGAGTTGAGAGCCTCTCCCAGGCCAAAGAGGCAGCGCGGCGAGGGCAGCGGCGGCATCCCCAGCCACTCTGAGTCCAGGTGATCAAACTGCGAGTCAGGCGTCCAGTCAGCCACTGCTCAGGCTTACAGACCCTCCCTGCCCGACCTCCCCCAGGAGCATCATCTGGGGCTCAGCTGATGATTGGGGCGCTAAGCGCAGACGTGGAGCCTCTGAGGAAGAGGTCCACTGGAGCCCCCGGCCATGCCCCCAGTGAGTGAGGCTGCCTGCCTATGGTTCCCTGCCCACTCACTGCCTAGGAAACTTCCAGATGCAGCCCAGCCATTCACCCCTTAAGTCTGCAGCCCGCCCTCCCCTGCCCAGGTCATCTCACTGACCCTGTTCCTCCTACTCTCAGTACCTGCCCAGCTCCTACATAGGGCCAGGGCCTCCTGCAAAGCCCTCTCCCTCCCAGAGCTACTATTCCGATGAAATGAGAGCACCACTGTCAGCTGCCTCCATCTGCCTTCAGTCTATAGTATCTGCTACCCTCTTCCACTCCCCATCTTACTCTGATCTAACCACTAGCCAACCCTCAGCAGCAGACACCGGGGTCTGCATTACCCAGAACCCAGCACCACTCCCAGAGCTAGCCAGGCACCTGCAGGAAGTAAGCACTCATGGGGTCCTCTTTGTTGTCATCGTTGTAGAAGAGGCCCCCAGCCACGAACACCTGATTCTCCTTGGTTGTCAGGCTGACATGGTTCTTGGGGATCTGGGTGGAAAGCGAGGCACAGTAGCATTCATTGGCTGCCGGATCATAAGCCACGGTGCCCTCCTCATTGATCATCAAGATGAGGTCCTGCAGGAACATGCCAAAGCGCAGAGTGTCGTTGAGAATGCCCGGGAGGATGCGCTCCTCCTCCTCCTCCTCTTCCTTCTTATCCTCTGCCTTGGCGGCGTCGGGGCCCTTGTCCGCCGCCTTGGCGCTGGCTCCCCCCTTGCTCGGCTCCTTCTTCTTCTTGCGCAGCACCGTGAGGCGGCCGTCGTGCGCGTCCTTCACCATCTGGAGCTTGCGCAGCAGCTCGGGCTGGGCGCGCACGAGAGGGTGGCGCTCCACGCGGCTCTCCAGGAAGGCGCGCGGCAGCAGGCGGCAGCGCACGCTCTCGAAGACCGTGGGCAGCGAGCGCTGGCGCTCGGCCTGCGCCTCGGCGTCGCCGCTGCCCGCCCACTTCATCACCGCCTCGAACACCGCCTCCTCCTTCTCCACGTTGAGCCCGTCGCTGGAGATGATGGCGATGAGCTCGTCGGCCGAGAGCCCGAGGAAGTCGGCGTCGCGCGCCACGAGCGCAAAGCGCGCGCAGATGAAGTCGCGGGCGGCCACGGCGAGGCGCGCGCAGTCCAGCAGGAGGCCCAGGCGGAAGACGGCCAGGCAGTTAGAGAGGCACAGGCGCTTCTGGAGGAAGGACACGCAGATGGTGAAGATGGACGGGATCTGGAAGCGGTGCGCGGCGGCGAACAGATCCTGCACGCTCGCCTCGTCCAGCGAGATCTCCGACGTGTACAGGTAGTGCAGCACCTGGGCCACCACGTCCGGGGACACCTCCTCCAGGCGCAGCTCCCCCGAGCCCTCTGGCTCGGCCAGGAAACGCGCGCGGAAGAAGGGGCTGCAGGCCGCCAGCACCAGGCGGTGGCATGGGAACTCGCGCTCCCCGACCCGCACCACGCAGTCCAGGAACTTGCCGTGGTCCAGCATGTCCTTGAGTCCGTCCTGCAGGAGCGTCTGCTGGTACAACCGCTGCTCCTCCGCCTGTTCCAAGCCCAGTGCCATGGTGGGTGGCCGGGGATGCCGCGACCTTACCCGGGTGCTCTTCTCCTTCCGAACTGCCCCGCTGTCCTGTGAGCCGCGCCCAGTCTGCGCAGCTGTCCTCGCGGGCCTATATATAGAGGAAAGCCCGGCCCTGTAAGGCGAGCTGCCTGGCCTGCTGCGCATGGCGCATGACGCAGCCGCAGGGACAGACAGCTGGGCAGAGGCCCCCTCTCAGACCAGCCTTGACTCAGCCCTGAGGACTCAGGGGAAAGGGGTGTCTCATCCAAATAGATGAGTGCTCGCTGCCTCATTTTGGGATGGAGGATTGGCCACACCCAGATGTGTTCAGGTCTTACTCCTGGCCCTGTGCTTTAGGGGGTCACTCCTGGCAGTGCTCTGGGCACACCGTAGTGCCGGGGATCAAACTCGGGTCAGCCAGGTGCAAGTGCCAGTATGATCTAGTAAAATGTGACTTGGACTGTGGATTCCTTGGTCAGACAGTGCCCCTGAGGGATAGAAATGACCCAAGCTCTGACCATGAGTCCAAAAACAGGAAGTATTGGGGTCTCTGTTCCAGTTTCTCCCTTGCTTCAAACCTTCCAGGCCTTTCTGCCCAGTCTGCTCCCTTCCTCCCTGAAATAGCCTCAGCACCCGCATTCCACCCCCTGCCACCACCACCGTACCAATTACATGGGTTTCCTGCTCAGTGAATTCACTCTTTGGGGACCTTGTTACCCCACCTTTACCATGAGAGTGTAAGGGCGAAAGTGACGCCATGACAGGCAGCACAACTCAGCTAAATCAGCTAGGCCTCAGGTTCAGTTATGGGAACTAGAACTGTCTCAGTTTCCCAGCAATGAAACAATGCGTAACTAGCCAACCTGAATCCACCAGGGAAAGTTCCTGGGCTCAGCAAGTGGGCTCAATCAACCAATTCTCACAACGCCCAGAAACTGCTTTTTGGTAACCCTAAAAGAATGAGTAGCACATGGTTACATAAACTACAAGTAGAAACTATTGTTTAACTATTGCCTGACCACTGTTACCCTAGACACTTGCCAAAACACCTTTGTTTGATAACTAAGTAAGTTATCAAACAAAGTTATTCTTTCTGAAACAATGAGGCATGTACTGCTTATGTAATCAAACCCTATATTAACTGCTTACTGCCTGAAGTCGGGGTTGCTATCAAGAGACCACTCTGTGGGGCTGGAGCAATAGTACAGCGGGTAGGGCGTTTGCCTTGCACACAGCCGACCAGGGTTCGATTCCCAGCATCCCATATGGTCCCCCAAGCACTGCCAGGGGTGATTCCTGAGTGTAAAACCAAAAGTAACCCCTGTGCATCACCAGGTCTGACCAAAAAAAAAAAAAAGAAGACCACTCTGTGGGTGAGATAGTTGACTCCAGTATACTGAAATAAAACTCCTACCGCTTTGCATTATCCAGTTAGTGTCTCTGTCTGTCTCACCAGTTGGGAACCCATAGTCCCAGGCTTAATAGGAGGTCATTTACTTCTTTCAGCGGCAGCTCTGAGAATTCCCATGGACCGCAAGAAAACCCAAAGACACCCTAGGGACTCTGCTTTCCTGGACAGGACAGGCTTATTTTCCTCCTGACAAGCCTCCGTTTCCTTCCTGCACAGAGAAGGTGAAAGAGCTAGACGCAGAGGGCCTGCGCTCAATTCTGCTGAGACTCCGAAGCAAGGAGGTTCTGTACAGAGGATGGGAGCACCCCATCTCGTGGCTTCAATATTGGAGGGTGTCAGACAAGTAGCTTTCCGGGGATTCTGCTTTTTGCTACTCTGCTATGTGCTATCTTCCATAAGAGGTGTCTAAACCACCAATGTTAACATTGTCTCTGAGTGATAATCCTGATCCAAGCTTTCAAGGAGTAGCACTCAAAGTGCTTTGTTTTTAACTTTGCTTTTACTCCATTTTCTTGGTTCCTACTAAGCTTGGCTTGAGCCTGCGTAACACTGTGTGCCCCATTTGAGGACTCATGGTAGAGGCACAGGACAGCCCGTCCTGATGCCCACCGTGCTCTGGACTCCTGACCCTCCTCTCTGCTTCCATGCACGCACATCAGCTGGGGCCACCAAGATTAACTTGTTCCCTAAGTGTTGGAGGCTGCAGCTGTGGGTTAAATTTAGCCCACAGGACACTGGTGCAAGTATCTCTGGGGCATTCTCCCATCATCCCTCTGAGTCATTGGTTTATAACCTCAGGCTCGGAAGATAAGGGGATTGGAGAGGGGACCTCAGGTTGGACCAGGACTGTGTCACCTCCTGTTCTGTGCCCTCAACAGTGTCACCTCCTTTCCCCCTGAGCAGTGCATTTGACCGTTGCTCACTTTCCCCTGGTCCCCAGCAGAGTGGAGCAGGACCCAGTCCCTGGGCAGGCCTGGAGAGTCCTTAAGTCTAGCAGAAAGGACAAAGCACACCGGAGAGCATCAGTGGCAGTGCCCTGGCTACGGGGCACCTCTGTCCTGCACTGCCAATGAGGAGACCCAGCTCTGAGAGGCTGACTTGACAGGCCGAGTGACATGGGTAGCTAATGACTCGGCCAGACAAAGCAGCCTTGCACACCTCACACTGCAGGACCCCCGCCCCCCCCCCACACACACCCTCCTTACTGCCTCCCACAAATTAATAAAAAGTATCCGTGGATCACAGACTTACTTCCCAAAGCTCGGGACAGAAGGTACTGAGTGAACAATTAATTTATATTTATAAGATGACTCAGTGGTATATTTTTAGACGATGATAATTCTCCATGTGCTCTATCCCTGTGTGGCTATTCCACTCGAATATTCATATGTGAAATATCTTCTCCATTCATCGAGAACCTGCTACGCACTGTTGTCGCTGCTGCGGGTTCCGCAGTGAATATGAGACAAAGATATCTTGTCTTGGGCCAGAGAGATGATATGAAGGTTAAGGCGTTTGGCCAGGATGCAGCTGTGGCTGTGACATTGGTTCGAACCCTGACACCATGTGTGTGACCCCTGAGCACAGAGGTAGGTGTGGCCCTTGAACACTGCTGGGTTTGCTTCCAAAACAAACAAAAATATCCTGTCTGTTGAAGCCTATGTTCAGATGGGGTGGGGACAGATAATAGCAAATAAATAATGACGCAGGGCAGCGATAACTGCTATGATGATAAATACCAGGGAAGGGGGAGAGAAGTAGCAGGCAAAGATGGCATCTAATGTAGTCCCTGACAAGATGACTTTCCAAAGCCTGGAAAAAGAAACTTCCAGGGGCCGGAGCGATGGTACAGCAGGGAGGGCGTTTGCCTTGCATGCGGCCGACCCGGGTTTGATCCCCACATTCCATATGGTCCCCCAGCATTGCCAGGAGTAATTTCTGAGTGCAGGGCCAGGAGTAACCTCTGAGCATCGCTGAGTGTGATGAAAAAAGAAAAAAAGAAAGAATGAAAGAAAGAAAGAAAGAAAGAAAGAAAGAAAGAAAGAAAGAAAGAAAGAAAGAAAGAAAGAAAGAGAGAGAGAGAGAGAGAGAGGAGGGAGGGAGGGAGGGAGGGAGGGAGGGAGGGAGAGAGAGAGAAAGAAAGAAAGAAAGAAAGAAAGAAAGAAAGAAAGAAAGAAAGAAAGAAAGAAAGAAAGAAAGAAAGAAAGAAAGAAAGAAAGAAAGAAAGAAAGAAAGAAAGAAAGAAGGAAGGAAGGAAGGAAAGAAAGAGAGAAACTTACAGGAACAGCTTGAGTAAATGCCCTGAGGAAGGAGAGCAATTAGAAGATTCTAGGAAAAGTGAGACGGACAGCAGGGTGAGGGCAGTGAAGGAGGCAAGCAAGAGAAGGGCCTGGAAGTCAATGTGGGTCCTGTTGGACAGTGTACAAATCTGGGCTGTTCTTCATGAACTTGGGAGTCACTTTTCTTCAAAAATTATAATTATAAAGATATACAGAAGTAAAGAGAATAACGTTTACCTTCATGTACCCATCATCCCAGTTCAAGTATCAGTTCATGAATTCATGATTAATTCCTTTTATCTCTGCCCACATCCCCACAGCACCCCCTCTCAATCTTTGTAGCTGCCTAGTGATCGGATGTGTGTACAGGCATGAGATGGAAAAAGCATGACCTCACAGCTTTTAGTTGAATTCAGAGAAAATGTGATCTCACTGAAGTTAAAAGAAGTTATAAGAAGTTAAAATTAAAAGAAGACTTTTAATTTTACTCACTTAATTTTCACACCAGTATTATAAGGTAGGTGTTATTTCTCCCATTCTACAGAAATTGAAATTTAGATGGCCAGCAAATAGGCAAACACCTTTTAGAAAATATATTTATAGAGGTATAAAGGAGGCCAAGCCCTGCCAAGATGGAGATCCGTCTCAGGGCCTTGAGCACACGCACCCTGTGTTCTACCACGTTAGCTCTCTCTCCAGCCCCGCTGTTGGACCCTGTAAGAAGCATTTAGACAAACCCAAAACCTCCCTCTCCCCGTGCTGAGGGCAATCCTGGCTTTTCCATTTGTCATCCTGGGAAAGGGGAGTGGGAGGAAGGAAAGGACAAAGGAGCAAGTCAGCACCAGGATGGTTTATTCTGTCCCATCCAACAGAAGACAACCCAGCCTTGGCTTTTCCTGACCCCAGCCTGGCAACAGAAGGTAGCTCAAGTAGGCTCCTTCCTTTTGCAGATGGAAGCGGAATTCCTGTGACAACACCAGGCCAACAGAGAGCTGCAGCAAGGGCATTAATCAGGTGCCCACTGGCTCAAGCTACCAGGGAAAGCATTTTCTTTGCCACCTCTGGCCTCTCTTTCCCCCTTCCCAGCCAAAGACACTGGGAGACCTGGCCTGGGGAACTCTCTTCTATCTTTCAGGCAACACAACAGCAGCCGCAGGAGGAAGAAGAGAAACAAATGGACGCGCCAGCAACACCAAATAGACTGAGAGGATGAAAATAACACTGGAAAAAATCTGTAATTTGTCATTGGAAACCCAGCATACCATAGCAGGTTAGCACCTGCTTGGTAAACTTAAATAGGGCCATGGACTTTTACAAGGAAAGGACCAAGCAGAATCCAGAGTTTTTAACCTCATAGCAAAATACCAAGGATGCACTAAAAGATCCTCCATCACCAGAACCAGAAAGCCACAACCTGAGTGTGGAGAGGATCGACCGATGTCAACACCAAGATGCATCTGATGTTAAACTCATCTTGAAAGAACTTGAAAGCAGCCACCATAAGAGTATTTCAAGAATTGTGACAAATTCTCTTGAAACAAATTTTTTAATTATTTATTTTTTGCTTTTCGGGTCACACCCGGCGATGCAAAGGGGTTACTCCTGGCTCTGCACTCAGGAATCACTCCTGGCGGTGCTCAGGGGACCATATGGGATGCTGGGAATTGAACCCGGTCAGCCGCGTGTAAGGCAAATGCCCTACCCGCTGTGCTATTGCTCCAGCCCCCGAAACAAATTTTTTAAATAGAAAATCTCTTGGACCTGGATGATGGATCAGTGACTTAAAGTTCTATTCCTCAAGCAGAGACCAGGAATTCATACACTAATGTGGACTACCCTCTACTGTTTGGGATACCCTATAAGGAATGATTTTTTAAAACGAATAAATAGAATATTTGATGAGAAATATAAATTATATGTAAGAAACCAGATGGGAATTATCAAACTGGAAAATAAAATAACAGGAAAATGGAGATCCATCTCAGGGCCTTAAGCATGCTAGCCGTGTGTTCTACCGTTTTAGCTTCTCTCCCAGCCTGCTGTTGGGTTCTTTAAGGAGTATTTAGACAAGCCCAACACCACTCCCGATGCTGAGGGCAGTCCTGGCTCTTCCATTTGTCATCCTGGGGAAAGGGGAGTGGGAGGAAGGAAAGAACAAAGAAATGAGTTTGCTGGATCTTGCTAGATCGTTTCAGGGGGAAAGAAAAGAAGTCAGAGTATAAAATCAGTGTTAATGAATTGTATTTAGCCAATCAGAACAACAGAGATAGAGAGAGAGAGAGAGAGAGAGAGAGAGAGAGAGAGAGAGAGAGAGAGAGAGAGAGAGAGAGAGAGAGAGAGAGAGAAAGACAGCAAAGTGGGGAGGAGCAGAGAACCGCATCTCAGGCCCATGAGACAGTAGCTCATAGTGGAATGTTTGTATCATAACAAGCCCAGAAGAAGAGGAGAAAGAAAAGAAAGTAGGACTTAAAGAGTAACTGAATAAATGATGATTGAAAATTTACAAAATTTAATGAAAAAAATACAAAGCTACAAATTTAAGAAGCTGAGCAAATACCAAACAAGATGCACCACCCCCCCCCAAAAAAAACATGCAAAATCATGCCATTATGACATTTGTAAGAATGAAACACAAAAGAGAAAAGGTGGGGGTGGAAGTCTAGGCCACACCTGGCAGTGTGGGGACCAAACCTGAGTTGGCCGCACGTAAAGCAAGCACCTTAATCCTTGTGCTCTCCTCCCCAAACTGAAGGAAATTTGCCAAGAATACAGCTCAATGGATCAGGAAAAAGCCTACAGCCCAAGTACATTGTTGTGTAGTTTCACAATACCCAAGATAAAAAAAAGACCTGAACTCCAGACAGAAAAAAAAAAAACTGTACATACACATAGGATGTGGGACCTAAATGGCATTGGGATTCTCCACAGAAACAAAAATTTCTGGCAACTAAAAGTCTAAGGGAAAAATTGGGGCTGGAACAATGGTACAGCGGGTAGGGCATTTGCCTTTCACGCAGCCAACCCGGGTTCGATTCCCAGCATCCCATATGGTCCCCTGAGCACCGCCAGGAGTAATTCCTGAGTGCAAAGCCAGGAGTAACCCCTGTGCATCACCAAAAAGAAAAAAAAAACCACAAGTCTTAGGGAAAATTTACCCAACCTGGAATTCTATACCCAGACAAACTATTCTCGTGCAATATTAGAATGATAAAAATCTTCAGGGACGGGGCTGGAGCGATAGCACAGCGGGTAGGGCGTTTGCCTTGCACGCAGCCGACCCGGGTTCGAATCCCAGCATCCCATATGGTCCCCTGAGCGCCGCCAGGGATGATTCCTGAGTGCATGAACCAGGAATGACCCCTGTGCATTGCCAGGTGTGATCCAAAAAAAAAAAAAATCTTCAGGGACTAGGGATATAGCTTAGTGATACAAACCTCCCATATATGATGGTCTACTTGGGTTCCATCCCCAGAGTTTCTACCCTCCCCTCCCAATTCATTGAAGTGGTAATAAGGAGAAGGTAAATTTTAGAATTAGGTAAGACATACGGAGATATTAAACATCAATGAATTGGGGCTGGATCGATAGCACAGCAGGTAGGGCGTTTGCCTTGCACGCGGCCGACCCGGGTTCAAATCCCAGCATCCCATATGGTCCCCTGAGCACGGCCAGGGGTGATTCCTGAGTGCAGAGCCAGGAGTAACCCCTGTGCATCGCCGGGTGTGACCCAAAAAAAAAAAACAAATAAACATCAATGAATTACCATTTCTGCCATGAAGATTGGGGAAGACAATCTCAAAAAGAGTAGCACTGTATCCTGGTGTAGTGTGTTAATTAGCTTTTCCAGACTCTCTGTGGGAGATGGTTCCAGTTTTCTGCACATCAGGACCACTGCTCATGGGTTTTATTACTGGCTAATTGTCATACCTGTGGTCAGCTTGGTAACTGTGGCCACAGTCTTGTTGACCACCAGATTTGTCATCTTCCTAATAAGGCCCAGTCACATCAGGCCTGGCCACAGATTTCCCTGTGCCCCTAAGCCCCTCATTGGGAAGCTCTTGAGAGAGGTGCTGCACCACAGTGAAGGAGCACACCCAGAATACGGAAGATAGAGACTCCAGGGAAATAGAAGATTCATATAAGAAATAGGGGAGGGGAATCCATGAGGATGAGGGAGAGAGATCACAGGATGAGGGCTGGAGAGTAGACATTCAGATTCAAGTGAGGGCTCTGGAAGATGACACCAACCAAGGGCCTACTGCATCTCCACCTGCTGGGAGGAGAATTACACAGATGGCCTAGAGTTTGGGGACATAATACACAGAAACTCAAGTAATTGATTTTTTAAGAGATAAAAGTTATAAAAGTGGGGCTGGAGCAATAGCACAGAGGGTAGGGCATTTGCCTTGCACGCGGCCGACCCAGGTTTGATTTCCAGCATCCCATATGGTCCTCTGAGCACCCCTCGAGGTAATTCCTGAGTGCAGAGCCAGGAGCGACCCCTGTGCATTGCCAGGTGTGACCCAAAAATCAAAAAAAAAAGTTATACAAGAAATGTAGGGGCCAGAGCAACATAGTATAGTGTGGGTAGGGCCTTTGCCTTGCATGTGATCAATCTCTGGCATCCCATATGGCCTCCTGAGCACTGCAGGAGTGATTCCTGAGCATCGAGTCGGGAGTAAGCCATAACACCACCAGATGTGCCCCCCAAAAAAAAAATAAGAAAAGAAATGTAAGCATCACTTATTCTACTCCTCAGTTGATTCCAGCAATTCCATTCTCATATAATATATACAGGGACGATTACTATAACCCTAAATGATAATATAACCATAGCGGGAGAGAGGGGAAGGGAAACCATATGTTTATACATATGATAGCGTATAAAAATAAATCAATAGCTGATGCCTAAGGTGGAGGGGAGGAAATAGAGGTGGGCTTTCACTGGCATGAAATCCACAAAATGCAAATTGAATTGGAACTTGTTGCCTGTTGAGAGATGAAAGACAGATGCAGGGAACTGCAGTTTGGGGAGTTTGGTGGTTTTGCTGTTGTTGTTCCTCCTTGGTGCTCAGGATCACCATGACTGAACTTAGGGATGACCAAGGCCATACCAGAAGGTTGGTTAGGAGCCACTAGGGCCACTCTCAGTGGTGCTCAGAGGTATGCATTGCAGGGCCAAATTCAGGGCCTTATTTACAAGGCATGTGCTCTACCACTTGAGCCACTTCCCCACATCCCCCCCCCTTTTTGGGGGGTCACTGGTAGTAACTAAGCAACTAGGGAGGCCCCTAGAAGAAGGGGAAAGTGGAAAGCTAGAGAGATTGTACAGGAGGTGAGGCACATGCTTTATATGCAATGTCGCAACTGCAATCCTGGTTCAAAGCCCTGGGGCCACATACTGTCCTCTGAGCACTGCCAGAGGCCACACCTGAGCACAGAACCAGGAAAGCACTGCCAGGTAGATCCCCCCAAAAAACAAAGAGGAAAAAAGTGTGTTCAAGTTTTTTTTTTTTGCTTTTTGGGTCACACCCGGCGATGCACAGGGGTTACTCCTGGCTCATGCACTCAGGAATTACTCCTGGTGGTGCTCGGGGGACCATATGGGATGCTGGGAATCAAACCCGGGTCGGCCGCGTGCAAGGCAAACGCCCTACCCGCTGTGCTATTGCTCCAGCCCCAAGTGTGTT
Organism: Sorex araneus; assembly: GCF_027595985.1. Classification (NCBI taxonomy): domain Eukaryota; kingdom Metazoa; phylum Chordata; class Mammalia; order Eulipotyphla; family Soricidae; genus Sorex; species Sorex araneus. Next base: position 40,532,819 of record NC_073305.1, on the reverse strand, counting down.
CAAGTTTAACTTTAATTTTAAAAACTAGATAATCTCATGGGGCCAGAGAGATGGTACAGCAGGTAGGACACTTGCCATGCACATGACTGTATGACTGTCCCTGCTTTGATCCCTGGCACCCCCCCGCCCAGCATACCAAGAGTGATCTCTGAGTGCAGAGCCACACCTGAGCATCACCAGGTGTGGCCCCAAAACCAATCAATCAATCAATATTAGTTAATTCCCCCAAGAATTCGATAGAAAATAATGTGTGGCATTGGGTTGGTACTCAGAGCATAGGCTGATCTCACCTACCACCCGGGACAGCTGGTGCTAGAGGAAGATGACGCTATCCGGGGGAGGATCGGTTCTGGCAGAGCCAGACACTGCTTTGCGAAAGTTGGGGGGGTCTCCCACATCAGGCAGAGCACCCTCAGACTATGCACAGTATATTGTGGGGGTTCTCTCAGGATGCCTGGGTCCCAGGACCATAATTTGTGGGGGGAGGGTGGAAAGTGACTTCCGCTCTCCCATAACCAACAGTCTGCTCACAGAACTTGTTTTCTTGTGTCTTAGAGTTTTTGCTATTCGATTCGGAGCTCCCTGCTTCTGGAAGAAGAAGCGAAAAAGGAGTCAGAGCTCGGTGACAGATCCTGGCTTTTAAGGAGAAATGTGCGTGCTGTCAGGCAGGAGAGGCAGGAAGTGGCCTGTCAGGAACCTGGACTCTTTGAGGGTGATTCCTCTTGTTCCAGATCGAGATATTAAAAACAGTGGGATATGGGGAGAAATAGCACAGCGGGTAGGGCGTTTGCCTTGCACGCGGCTGACCTGGGTTCGATTTCCATCATCCCATATGGTCCCCTGAGCACTTCCAGGGGGTAATTCCTGAGTGCAGAGCCAGGAGTAACTCCTGTGCATCGCTGGGTGTGACCCAAAAAGAAAAAGAACTTTAAATTAAAAAAAAAAGTGGATATACTCTTTAGCCATAAAGAGAAATGGAGTAATAGTACACAGAACAATGACATATGTTACCATAAGGATGAGCCTCCCAGTTCATACCCTGAGAAAAGATAGGCACAAAGTAGAACATTTTTAGGGGACTGACCACACCCTGGCAATGCTCAGGAGTTATTCTTGGCTCTACTCTGGAATTACTCCTGGCAGTTCTCAGGGGACCATCTGGGATGCTGGGGACTGAACCCCAGGTCGGCCATGTGTAAGGCAAACAACCTACTTACCGTCCTATCACTCTGGCCAAGATAGAATATTGTGTGACCCTACTTCTGTGAACTCCTTAGATAGGTTAAATCCACAGAGACCACATAGATGCACGGTTTCCAGAGGCAGCAGAAGGGGAATGAGGAGCAACTGCTTAATGGTTATGAGGTTTCTTTTTAAGGTGATGAGATTTGGGGGGAATTAGAGGTGGTGGTGACACCTCCTTGTGGGCACGCCACACTCCACTTTAATGTTTAATGTCATTAACAGTCACTTAAAGATGACTTTATGTGATGAGAATTTTACCTCTAGTAGAAAATGGAAGGGGAGAAAATGGAAGGAAAAATGTCTGCACCCACAGTCTCCCCGTGGGTTCCCCCAAGTCCATCACTACAGACTTGAGCGTCCTTCCATGCATTCCAGTAACTTCCCAGGGCACTATCTGGGGTCCCAGGGCCATCTTGGCCTCACACCCTGTTTCTGATTCGGAGGGGACTCCCTTCCCGCCTCTCCCTCATGCTTTGGCTCTTCCCTTCCCTTCAGTTTTGTGGAGGATTCGGTTGGTGCTGACTCCGCTTACTCTCACCTGTCCGTGTCAGAACACGGAGACCGGAGCACAGCTGAACCCCAGCAGCTGTCCCCACAGGGTCGGGCTGGGGGCTGGATACGGTTGATGGTGAGAAATGACATTATCTCTTTTGGTGGTGGTGGTGGGCGGGGGAGGAACTCGTTCTTCGCGTGAAGGACGTTGTGAAGGCCTTTTGTTCTTCGTGTGTCAGTGGGGCAGGGAAGGGCGAGGCTGGGTATTTGCCAGCACTGAGCAGCCTCTTTCTGACTGGGAGAGGCCCACCTGCCTCCAGCAGGAAATGTCACTGACTTTCCCAACCTCCCTTGGGGCGAGGTGACAGGTGTGTGCCCTGAACCTGCCCTTGAGATGCACCCAGGAAAAAAAAAGAGCAAGAGAGCAGGCAACAGTGTTTTGGGGGTGACGATGGCAGAGGAGCAGTCTGCTTTGGGTTGGGGGTGGCGGGGGGTGGGGAGGCAGTGCAGACAGCATCTTGTCCATCATCTTCAGCATCATCATTGTCAGCTGGGCTGGCTGCCACACATCCCCTGGAGCAAGTCTCCCAGAGCCTGAATCATAGGCTCAGTGGAGATTTAATTAACACCCTCTGCAGAGAGCTGGGGGTGGGGACAGAAGCAGCGAGAGGGGGGCTTGTCACTTGGAAGCAGCAGCCCCGGTTCGCGCCACCCACCACCCGGCTGTGTGGAGCCCCTGAGCGGCCGGCTCCGGGAGCAGGGCAGGAGTGAACATGGGAAAATGGCTTCGTCAGGGGCTTCGGAAGTAGACTTGGGTTCCAGTGCTGGCGCCCACGCTTCTGGTCCCGCATGAGCCATGTCCCGTCTCCCTTGGGTGCGCGACTGCCTGAGAAGGTTGTGGCGCGAGGGGGGACTGCATGGCACTCCCGACACGAGAGAACCTGTCGGCAGAGGGAGGTCAGCGCGACTCTGCTCTGGGCGAGGCCGCAGCCCAGAGCCACTGCAGGTGGGTCGAGCCACGGAAGCCCGAGGTGTCCTGTCACTGCGGCAGAACGCGGCCTGCCACCGCTTACTCGCCAAAGCTCTGGCAAGCCGCACAAGCCGGGCAGAGTTCTCAGGACAGCGCTGAGCCAGCAGCGTCTCCCTCTCACCTCCCGCAGCCCCGGCTGTCTCCAGCAGGCCCGCCCCGCCCTGCCGCTGCTCCAGGCCAGGGTGGCCATGAGCTGCCCAGGCCCACAGAGCCAAGCTGGGGGGCGGGGGAGTGAGTGTGGGAGAAAACGGTCTTGGTGCCCCCAGCCCATGGCCCCGCTTCCTTACCTGGTGTGCCAGGTGCCCCCGAGGCCCTGGGGCGGAGTGAGACTGGGTGAGGCTGCAGAGGGCAGCTGTGGGAGGGCCCCAGAGCAGAGGGACCAGCAGAACCTTCCACTTGACCAGGGAGCAGCCATGCCCTGGGAGCCTCATCTGCAAGGTGGCTTGGGTGAACCCCAGTTTCCCAAAGGGGTGGGGCTGTGAGGGACGGCCATGTCCCTCCTGTCTGGCCGTGCCGCCTCAGCGCTTTCTCTGTGTCCGTGTGGCAGAGGGGCCTCAGCTGCCCTGTTCCACCCGGCCTGTGCTCCTCGGTCCCTGCCAGGAGCTGCCCGCTTCCTCCCGAGAGGCCGTGACCCGAGGGCGCCCGGCATCACTGCCACCTGCCTCCTGCAGGCTCCCCTCGACCCTCTGAGGCTTTACACGAGGCCAGCCTCTTGCGTACTCACGCCCTCCCCTCCCCAGCGCTGGGCACCAGGAAGGGCTGGTGGTCCCTGCTGGCCTGGGGTGCCTGGAGAGCCGGGCCTGTTGCTCCTGGAAAACCACATCTGCAGGGACTTTCCGGGGCGCGGGGGGAGGGGGGGGCTTCTGCCTTGAGTGCCCCAGGACCTCCCCTTCTCCAACCGCCTTCTGCACCCCCGCACTGGTGTGGGGGTGCATCTCTGTCCTGGCCTCCCGCTTCTGCAGCTGGGTGTCCTGCCAGGCCCGGGCCTCAGGGAGGAAGCCGGACTCTCCGTGTGTCCCGGGCCCAGAGGCTGAGCTGGACAGCTCTTCCCCGGCACTCGGACCCAACACCACTCCACAGCAGGCGGAGGAAAGAAGAGGCCAGGCCAGGGGACAGTTGTACTGAATTTATTCTTCCCTCTCCTCCTCCTCACTCGCGCTCCTGCTGCTCCCCACACACTCAGCGCGCTGGGGGGTGGGGAGGGGGTGGCCACACGTGACCACACATGAAGGATCCACATGCCCGGGCACAGCTTCCCTGCCCTGCTGTGGGCCACTCCCTGCTCCCACACCGCGGCCACTGGACTTGCGGCCCATTCGCCCTCCTCCCCTCCCTCTTCCCCTCCCCCAGCTGGTCCGGACCCAGGAGCCCAGGGAGAGCTGGGGGTGGGGGGGTGCGGGGGGAGTTCAGGTTCAGGCCCTGAAGACTGACCAAGTGGGCTGGGAAGTCCAGAAGGAAGGAGAAAGCCCACCATCACCCCCCGAGATGGCCAGTGGGAGGCCATGAGGCCAAGCTCTGCACCTCCCCACCCCTGGGATGTGGAGGGATTTCAACCCCCACCCCCTCCCCCAGACCCCTCACTCCAAACTCCAGGTGCTTGTTGGTTTGTTTCAAAAATAAAAAGGAAATGTGAAAGCTGGTAAAACGAGAACCCCGCCCCCTACTGGCACTGCCGAGGTTCCATTATTGCTTCAGACCTGTGGTCCGGCCTGAAAGAAGTTCCCGTCAGCACTGGCCCAGAGGGGTGAGCTGTTAGCACCAGGGACGTGGGCCCGGCCCCGTGGGGACAGTTCTAGGAGACGGCCAGCCATGCCCACTTCAGCTACAGGGACCGTTTCCACCAGTACCCAGCCTGCTGCCTCCATCCCTCCTCCCCGCCCTCCGTGGGGACGTTAGCAAGAACAGGGCCCCCAAGTCCTGGCACAGGTTTCCCCACCAGCCCCCCCCCAGCCCACCTCTGGTCTCCCTTGTCAGCACAGCCTGACACACCTGGGCCCCCAGGCTTGCTATAGCTGCTGGGTAAGCTAGCCGGTGACAACGAATAGACCTTGGGGTCAGCGACGGGCTTGGGGAGCCCATCGGGACCCCAGAATTACAGTCCATGGCTGGGGGTGGGGGTGGGGGGGAGAGACCAACTTTTTTTTTTTTGTTTTTTGTTTTGTTTTTTTTTTTGAAAACGTGAGCCAGCTCTGAAGAGCCGCCAGGCACTGGACCAGAGGTTAGAAATAGCAAGGGGGTTGGGGGTGGAGGGTGGGGGAGCACTGAGGGGCAGGAGGGGGGGGACCCTGAGGACATCGTGGAAGCCCAGAGATCAAGGGGTGTGGGAGAGGGAAAGAGTCGCAGGAAAGCAAGAGGCTGGGAGGCCCAGGCCTGACCCCCTGAGGCTGGAGTCAGCCCGCTGTGGTGGGGGAGGGGAGACAGGTGGGTGGGCCTTCCTTCCCCCACCCGAGGGGGCGGCCTGAGGAGCCAGGCTCTGGCTTGGATGCCGCAGCCCCAAACTCCGCTGGGCCAGGGCACTGCCCCTCCGAGCCCATGGGACGAGCCGGGTTGTGCGGACTGCTGGACTGTCCACCCTCAAATCATTTGGGCTCCTGGGGCCTGCCCACATCTGTACAGAATAAAGTGCTTCGTTTATTGATGATTAAAATGTTCCCAGCCCCCACCCTGGAGCCCTGGGCCTCACAAGGTCGGGGGTGCTGACCCCCCATCAGCCCTGAGGCTGGCAGGGCCTGATTCCCCCCCTGGCCCCAACCAACTGACTCCCTTGGACTTGGGCCTCTCCCCCCCTCCAGCCATGCTGCGAAGGTGGTGGCGGTGGGGGGGTGGTCGTGGAGGTTTAAGGTGCAGAGAGTGTAACAAACAAAACTGTATGAACACGCTAGGAAAGAGCTTACCTAGGAAACGTAGCTTATGGAACCTTCCTCCCCAATGTGAAGGCAGGAGTAAAGACGTTTAAATGGCAACCAAAAAAAAAAAAATTGTCCTGTGAGTGCTGGCCTCACAGGGGCAAGCGCCGCCCCCACCTGGCCCCTGGGGCCTGAAATGCAAGAACCTCTTTCTGGCGGGGGGCCCGCCTGCCCATGCAAGAGGCCAGGAGGGCTCAGGACGCTGGACGCCAGCTTGGGTGGTTAGTGATCCGGCCGAAGGATGAGGCCCGGTGCTGCCCTTGGGAGTGGAGACAAACATGGGCACACGTGCCCTGCTGGCCGGGCCACGTGGGCAGCTGGGGAAAGGCCGGGAGCGCTGCAGGCCCGGGGAACGGCAGCCTCACCTCCTGCCCTCCTGATAGCACCATAGACCCTTCACACCATTGCCCAGGACCCTGCCCCTGGGGCCATCACCTGCGGGGCTGGGGGTCCTTGACTGCAGAAGCTGGAATTTCCGGTGGCCACCTCCCCCCACCCAAGGGCATGGCGGGCCCCTCGGCTCTGCCTGGTACAGGTGGCGCCGGACAGGGGCAGGGGGTGAAAGGGGGAAAGCTAGTTCCTGGGGTCCAGCCCCTGCCTGCCCCTCTCTCCACCAGACGGTGTCCACTCTCAAGCCCCCGCCTCCATGTCCACTACCCTCAGAATGGCTCCCCACCTCCTCCAAAGGGGGCTGGCACCCCAAAGTCTTCCTGAACCCCCATAATGAGGGGTACATTTGGCGGCATGGGGAGGTGGGGAGGAGAAGCTGGCTGGGACTCAGAGCCCCCCTCCAGTGACCCCCTCCCTTCCTGTGCACCCCTCTCACCTGGAGAGGGGTGCTGCAAAGTTCCACTTCAAACGAAAAAACCAGCTCCCCCACCCCAGAGCGAAGGCTTCCAGGAGTCACTGGAAAGGGGGCACTTGGGAGTGCGGTGGTCTCCATGGGCACGGGGTGCCTGCCCCCCAGGGTCGCGTGTCCAGCTGGCTCTGGAGGTGGGGGGCGGCAGGTGCACGCCCTGCAGGGAGGCTCGGGGTGCGGGGGGGTCTGCAGTTAGTTGGCGCCCAGCCTACCGCCCGCGGGGGCCGCCCCGGGGGCGGCGGTGGGGAAGAGCGGCGGGGGCGGCGGCAGGTGGGGCTGCGGCGGCAGGGTGGGGGGCAGCCCCGCGAGCAGCGGCAGGGCCGAGGGCTGCGCGGGGGCCAGGCCCGGGGCCGCGGGGGTGCCGTCGGCGGCCAGGGGGTGCGTGACCCGGAAGCACTTCTCCTTGTGGGCCTTGAGCATGTTGGAGAAGCGGAAGCGCTGGCCGCACACGTCGCAGGGGTACGGCTTCTCGCCGGTGTGCGTGCGCCGGTGCCGCTTCATGTTGGGCCGGCTCGTGAAGCTCTTGCCGCAGATCTCGCAGATGTACGGCTTCTCCCCTGCAGGGCGGAAGCGGGTGGGGCGTCAGGGGTCGCCCACTCTGCCCCAGCCATGCACCGGCTGAGCGCTGTGTATGTGCATTGCGTGTACCGCCGTGCACGTGTGTGTTTGTGCACACGGTGCAGGTGCGTATGCCTGTGCACATGTGTGTGTGCACATGTACATGTGGGCATGTGCACACACATCCATGCATGTGTGTGTCTGCACATGGGTGCCCATGCATGTGTGCATACCGTGTATATGCATGTGTGTGTGCACATGTAAGTGTGCATGTGCACACAGCGCAGACATACTGATCCTCCCCTCCCTGGGCTATGCCACACCAGCATTGCCCTTAGGGTACTCTGGAGTCCCTGGCGGGGGGAAGGGAGGCAGGGCCCTTGCTACCTGTGTGGGTCTTCATGTGCTCGTCGAAGTACTGCTTCATGTTGAAGTCCTTGCCGCACCACTGGCACATGAACTGCTTGTGGCCGATGTGGATGCTCATGTGGGAGCGCAGCTGGTACTTGTACTGGAAACGTTCGTTGCAGTTCTGGGGGCGGTGCAGGAGGGACACACATGGGATCACTCATTCCCTCTCTTTCTCATGCCCTTCTGAGCAAGGAGGTGCCCCTGGGGAGGGCAGTGTGTGGGTACAGACGGGGCATGCAAGGCCTAGGTGGGAAGGGGCGTCGCAAAGCAGGGAAAGGCCGAAGAGCCAAAGGGAAGGTCCTGTGCTGAAGGTCCCAGGCCCCCTCACCTTTCTTGCCCGTTGGAAGACCCCAGTGCCTCCGGCAGCTCCCCAGCCCACCTGAGACCCTTCTCCCTCGAGCTCTCCAGACAGCCTGCTCCTGCCCCTGGCCCGGGCTGCAGCCCCTAGACGGCCCAGCCTCAATGGACAGGGCCAGCTAGGTGTGCCAGGCTCGGGGGAGGAGACGGGTATGACCCCACAGTGTTTGGGAACACTGTGCTCTATCTACCTTAAGCAGCTGTGTCCCTGACAACCCCCACCGAAATGCCCAGGGTGGTCTGGGAGTGGGGTTTGGGGTACTCACCTCACACCGGAAAGGCTTCTCCCCCGAGTGCTGCAGCGAGTGCACCTTGAGAGACATGCTGCGCTTGAAGGACTTCCCGCAGGTCTCACAGGTGAAGGGCATGTCCTTAGTGTGGGCTACAAGGCAGTCACCACAGCTGTCACAACTTTTTTTTTTTCTTTTTGGGTCACACCCGGCGATGCACAGTGGTTACTCCTGGCTCATGCACTCAGGAATTACTCCTGGTGGTGTTCAGGACCATATGGGATGCAGGGAATCAAACCCAGGTGTGGCTGCGTGCAAGGCAAATACCCTACCCGCTATGCTATCGCTCCAGTCCCCCAACGGCTGTCACAACTCCCAGGCAATCCTTCCCCCAGGCACTGGGTCGCCTCCCAGCCCCCACCGACCCTGGAGCCTGCCTGCCTCCTGGTCCCTCTGGGGAAGTGCCCCTCTCTGCACGGAAGTCTGGCTCTTCAAGAATGAGGGTCCCCCAAAAGGAGAGAGAGAGAACAAATTGGAATGTCCTGCCACAGAGGCGGGGTGGGGTTGGGTGAGGGGGATGGGATTGGGGGGTGGGAGGGATACTGGGTTCATTGGTGGTGGAGAATGGACACTGGTGGAGGGATGGGCTCTCGAACATTGCATGAGGGAAAAACAAGTACGAAAATGTGTGAATCTGTAACTGTACCCTCACAGTGACTCACTAATTAAAAAAAAAAGAATGAGGGTCCCTGTGCTTTTTAGCCTTTGGCCAAGAGAAATAAGGCTTCACCCCCAGTACTTCAGGGGTCCCCAGTGGGATTGGCCTCAGTTCAAACCCTGGCCCAACTACTGGTTTGTTTGGCCTCTGGAGACTTCAACAGCCTTTTCCATAAAAGGAGACAAGACAGCGGGTAGGGTGCCTGCCTTGCACATGGGGGACCTGTTCTCAACCCCAACATCCCATGTGGTCCCCTGAGTACCACCAAGAGTGATTCCTGAGTGTACAGCCAGGAGGGTCCCCTGGTACACACACAAACACACACCCTCCCCCCCATCCTGAGGCAGGAAGGAAGCCTGAGCATTGGCTGGTGTGTGAACTCAGCGCCCTGAGCTCTAGGTCCAGCTGTGGCGGCCTGGGGCACTAAGCAATCCAGAGGGATTACTGAGTGCCCAGAGTCTTCCAGAAAAATCTGGGAGGAATCAACAGAAGATGGGCAGGACTTCCTCAGAGCTCTAAGCAAGGACACTCAAGTCCAGGAAGGCACCCCCCCACCCCCCACACACACCTCTGGGTTAATGCCGGGAGGAGCAGCTCCCACCAGTTTACACTAGACAGGGCACTGGCCAGTATCATAAGGGGCCTGGGTCTGGCCAGGAATTGAATTCCCTGACTTGAGCCCAGGCTCTGGGCTGGCAAGGAAGACAGGTTGCCTGGACACTGGCATTGGTGGGGCCCCAGGCGCCTTTAGGAGGGGCCTTCTTGCAATGGGGAGGGGTGACCCTGGGGGAGGGGCGCACTCAGAGAAGGCAGAGGCCTACATCTGGGAAGCCTGCGCTCTGGCAGGGCCAGGGGGTGAGGAAGAGTCCCAGGCTGGGCTGTCCTCACGCTCTGGAGGCCGGGTCTCTAGGACGCTATATCGATCAGGTAAAGGCGCTCCTCTCCCTGGGGCACACGGCCCCACACAGCAGCGCACTGCCTAGTGGGCAAGGGCCAGCCTGCACTCTGGGGGGAAACCTGCCCCGCCCCCAGGGAGGGCCCTCAGCCAATCAGTGCTGCCCATCCCCCCTCCCGTGCTCACGGGCGCGCCCTGGCGGGACTCACCGACCATGTGCTTGCGCACATGCGCCATGGTGTAGAACTTCTTCTCGCAGATCTCACACGAGAACTTCTTCTCGGCGTAGCCGTGCACGATCTTGTTGTGTTCGTGGAGGGACCAGAGCTTCTTAAAAGCTTTGCCGCAGGTCACACACTGCGGGGAGCGAGAGGGAGAGCTTTAGACCCGCGCCCGGAGTCTGCCCACTCACTGGACACACCCCCGCCTGCCTCCCTCGCCCAAACTCAACTAGGGTCCTCTGTGCTGCTGGGGAACGAACGGGAGCACAGCAGCGGGGAGAACCCCCTGCCGCGTCCGTGGGGCAGCGCCTCGCTGGCCCAGGGTATCTCTGCTGCTGCTCTGGCTGGGGCGGTGATGGCAGGTTCATTAAAAGAGGGGTGGAAACGGCTGGGGCGGAGTGGGGGTGGGGCGAGGGGGCGCATGGACCCCCCTCCTCTTTCCTGGCCTCGTCCACTCACCACTTGAATACACAAGTGGAGGGCCAGGGTGAGGGTCCACATGGGAAGGGGCACAGGTGTGGCAGGGCAGGCGGCAGGCAGGCAGGTGGAAACTGGTGCACCGGGGTGGGGTAGGGCGGGGCTGGGGAAGCCCCTGGGGCAGACTTTCTCCACCTGCAATTAGCACTTAACGCAGGCAATTAGCATCCACCTACCTGCCCTTCACGCCCCTGGGCCCCTGGAAAAATGAATCTCTGCCTAGCAGCCCTGGCCTGCCCCACCCCCAGGCCCCAGGTGGACACAGACAGGCTGGTTCGAGACCTGGAAGCACCCCCACCCCTCTCCCCCAAGTCCTCAGCGCGGCCTGGGCCACGCCAGTTCTTCCCAATTTTCACTTCCGGTCCCCCCTCCTCCGCTTCATTCAGCCTTTACTGCGGGTAGGAAAGGGCGCCCCCCTCTGGGCGACCCTTTTGCGCTCAGCCTGGGAAGCTGCTCTGCGGGGGCACTGGAACCGGCTCACCTGGCCTACAGCGCGCCTCTCGCCCCCAACGGGGCCGCCCTGGCCACGAGCGAGCGCCAGGGCTGCGCCTACGGGCTCAGGCCCCGGTTACCCCCTCCCCCAGGACGCTCTCCACGGCAGGGGCCTCGGAGCCCGGGGCGCGGCCCACCTGGATGTTGCGCTCGCAGTCCGTCTGCCGGTGCAGCAGCAGCTCGCTCTCCAGCAGGAAGCGCTTCCCGCACTGGTCGCAGATCTGCATGCGGCTGTGGGTCACGTTCATGTGCTTCTCCAGGTACCAGCGGTTGTTGAACACGCGGGGGCACTTCTGGCACGGGTGATGCTGCTTCTCCTCCAGCTTCACCTTGGCCCCGAGTCCGTCGGCGGCAGCCGGGGTCCCGCGGGCAGAGGCGGTGGCGGCCCCTCCTGGGGGCGGCTTGGACCGCTTCCCACCCCTCCGCCCTGCCTCCTCGGGTTCAGGGGCCCCCCGGCTCCGGGCATTCTCACGGGACCGGGTGGCCATGCGACTGTGGGGAGGGGGGTCTGCTCGGCCGCCCCTGCGGCCCCCGGGGCCCTGCCTGGCCCCCGCCTCCCCCTCTTCCTCCTCTTCCTCCTCCTCTGAGCTCTCTTGATCCTGGTCGCTGTGCCCTTCCTCTTCCTCCTCCTCTTCCTCCTCCTGCTCACTCTGTCCTTCCTCACCTTCCTCTTCCTCCTCTCCCTGACTGCCACCCTCTTCCTCTTCCTCCTCCTCCTCCTCCCCTCCACTGCCACCACCTTCCTCCTCTTCCTCTTCCTCCTCTTCCTCCTCTTCCTCGTTGTCCTCCTCCTCGTCCTCCTCCGAGTGTCTCTGCAGCCCCTCCTCCTGGCCCAGCACCATGGTGGCTGGGCCCGTGGCAGGGCCCGGCTTCCCCTCCGGGCCCGTGGACACGTGCAGCGTCTGGTTGTTGAGGTTCACCTCCACGATGATCTGGGACTGCTCCCGGCGGCTGTAGGTGCCCGAGTCTCCCAGCTCTTCCTCCGGCTCCTCCCCCGTCTCCAGCTTGCACAGGCTGCCAGGGGCACCGGCCGCCTCATCCGCAGCCCCTTCTTTCTCCTCCTTGAAGAAGGGCTGGGTGGGCGCGACGGGGGCAGGCCCAGAGCCCCCAGTGGTGCCAGCTCCGTCCTCCACGCGCACCGAGTAGGGGTCGGGGCCCTCGCGAGCGAAGATCTTCGGCAGCCCCGGGGTATCGGCCTCCTGCTTGATGTCACAGTAGTAGGGTGGTGTGGCCGGGGTGCAGCTGGCGGCCGGCTGGGCCAGGGCCACCGTGCCGGGGCCCGGGGGGCCCAGGGAGCGGGCGTCCAGCAGCTCCTGGCAGGAGGCGGCGATGTCGGCCATCTGCAGCAGCGAGGCGGCGCTCAGCACCTCGTGCACGTTGGCGGCGTTGACCAGCAGCTTGGACGTGTAGATGAAGTTGAGGATCTGCTGCAGGCCGCCGGGGGCCAGCGCCTCCAGGGACAGCTCCACGCGCTGCAGCTGCTTGTTCTGGGTGAAGAGCGAGTGGAAGAACTGGCTGTAGGCGGCCAGCACGCCCTTGTGGGCCGGGAAGACGCTGCGCTGGGGCACCAGCACCAGGTCCACGTCGCAGAGGTCGGGCTGGAAGAGGCGCTGCTCATTCAGGCGGCCCATCAAGCAGGCGAAGTGCAGCGCCACGTCCTCCACCAGCGAGAACTCGGCCGCCGGAGAGTCGGTTGTCTTCTCAACCAGCAACTGCAGGGCAGAGGGGACGGGAGAGGTCAAGGGCCAGGCCCGGGGTGGGGCTGGGTGGGGCGCCCGCAAGCACGTGGACCGAGAGGGGGATTTGGGCCCCTAGAAGTGCACACGCCAACAGGGACCTCCTGAGGCCCACGGTGGGTGGGTTGGGGGTTATGTGGCGGGACCCCCCCCCCCCGCTTGCTCCTGTGAAAAGTCATCACAGAAGGGGAGGGGATCCCGGCAAGGGCTTGGGAGAACCTCGTGGTTAGTTGTGTAGCTTCGGAACTTCCGGGGCTACAACGAGGGTCTTCCTGGGCAGGGTCCAGGGGCAGTACCTGCCACGACCCCCAGCTACAGTCACCTCCCCGCAGGTGTTGCCACCACCAGATGGCTCCCGGTGTGTCAGCACAGGAGGGCTCCTTGGGAGCCGCCGGAAGTCTCCTGATCCCCTAAACCTGGGGATCCGGTGGTGGGTTTCCCAAGAAGGGACGTGGGCAGCATTTCTGGAGCCCCTAGGACTTGCTCACAAAGGAACCAAGCTTGCAGGGCCCAGTACCCGAAGGCTGAGGGAGTCAAGCTCACTTACTCTCTCTGGGGCATTTATTTAAGGGCAGCACCTAGAACAGCCCCCTCCCCCCACGGGCAGTGGCCCCCAAGGGCCAGGCTGCAGAGGGGGACGCCTCTGAGAGGATCCCGGGCTCGGAGCTTCTGCCCACGCTGGCCGGCTCCCTGCTGCAGAAGGCTGGGGAAGCACCAACCCCTTCACTGCTCGTCAGAGCTCGGGCCAGGCCACATGCATGCACAGGCACGCATGGACACACAGAAGCAGGCACACGCCCCGTCACCTCAGTAACTCCCCCGGGGCAGGGGGGCGGTTCTGAGGACACGGGAAGACACAGCTGTGTCACCTCATGCTTGGAGGCAGGATGCCCGCAGATGGCTTTCTTGCTAGGGGTCCAGACGGGAATGTCTGGCCGAGAGGTAGCAAGACCACAGGGGCCTCAGGGAGGCCCAGCCTGGGGGTTGGCTGTAGTAGGGGCTGATCTAATCATCCCTGGTTCCTCCACAGCGGCCTCCCCACTGTGGGCCGCCAACTGCCCTACGGGCTCCAGGCATTGGCGCTGCTCAGGCCCCCTACAGCCAAGGGGCTCCTTGTCCACTGCCACAGACCACCAGCTCCTTCCTCTCCCCCAAGAATCTCCCTGGAGCCCCCGGGAGTTACCCTGGGGGCCCGATTCAGTCCATTCACTGCCTACTCGGACGTGCCAGCTGGGGGGCAGCAGCAGAGGGTAGGGCCAGACCGGGCAGGAGAGTTGGGGTCTTTGTCTGTGCTTGACTTTCCAGGCAGGTGAGAGAGAATGCAGGCCTCAGGATGACCCTTCAAGTGGCCCTTGGCACCACCTGCTTCCAGACCTGCCCAGGGCCTCACCCACGGCTGCTCTCGGCCCCATGCAGGCCAGGATGCCCTCCGTTCCCCGGGGTCAACATCTTAGTCTTGTTCTGCCACCTGCAGGCCTCCTTCCCCCAACCCACCCCCCAAGACGTGCCCCATCCGTCCCTGTCTCCATGCTGCTGGCCCATCCAACAGGGGAGGGGGGCCAAGTCCCCGCCCCTCTCCCCTGACTCATTTTGATTCATCCTTGGGACCAAACGCTAGTGCTCAGACTGGGACACTGAGGTACAGAGCTGGGGGACCCCCCAAGAGTGCAGATGGCTCAGCAGCCCAAGGCTGGCTTCCGTGGTTTCTCTCAGAGAGCCCCGGACCCCAGGAGCTGCTCTGCTGACCCCCCCATCCCACCTCCAGGGCAGGGAGGACTGGGGTGTCATGTGGGGCACGGAGGAGTGGCAGGGACCAGGGGGGGCAGAGGAGGGGCCGGAATAAAGAGGCCTGTTGGGGGAGCCCACTCAGAGTTCTGCTCCCCCTTCAGGCAACGCCCTTGGTGCTCACCTGTCAGGGCAAGGTGAGGCCTGGGCTGAGGCTGGTGCCCCCCTTGAAGAGTCCATGTGAAAGAGGGTACCCTCCCCCCAGCCATGCCCTCTGGGGTCTGAGACCTTCACAACCTGCCTGGATTTCCTGCCAAGGGGGCATCCAGATGTCCCTCCCAGTGCACAGCTGCCCTCCCCAGCGCCCCCGCCCCCGAGCAGGGCCCACCAGCTGTGCCCGATCCCCACCCTGCAGTCATTCCCCCCACTCCTGTGTCCAGGCCTGGAGGCCCAGGACAGTGGTCAGGCACTCCTGTTTCAGGCCAGGAGATGGGGGGTCAGGGGGCTCCTGGCTGCAAACGTTCCCCCAAACCATGCTGCAGCGGGGGTGTGGGGGTGGGGGCTAAGTGCCCAGGGCACCTGCTGGCCCCCTGTTAGAAGCTCTGGGCGTCCATCAGCACCCTCCAGCCCCTCAGGATGCTCCCAGCTCTGGGGAGTGAGGAGGGGTCCGGGGTGCAGGCTCCTCCTTTGGGAGTGGGGATGGGGGGTGGTCTGTGTCAGCCTCCTCCTCCCCAACCCCCTCCCACACACACCGGGCCCGCCCTCCTTCCCAGGGAAACGGGCCCAGAGAGGGCGGGGGACCGGCCCAAGGTCACACAGGAGTTCGAACCCAGATTGCGAGCCTCGCCCCCACCCCGCTGGGCCCAGGCGCCCCCCGCGAATCCCGAGGCTGGGCGCTGGGCGGCTCCAGCGCCCACGTGGCCCAAGGCCCAGGCGGGAATCGGAGCTCGCCCCCCGGCCACCCCCTCCAGCCCCCGCCCCCAAGCCCGTCACCCCGGCGGAGGGCGGCGCCGCGCGTCCGTCCGTCCGGGGCTCGGGGAAGCGCCCCCCGCGGCCGTGCCCCGCCAGACCGCAAGGCGCGCGCCCCCACCCCAGGAATTTAACCCCTTCCTCCCCGCCGGGGCGGCGGAGAAGCGCCACGGGGGTTGAGGGGGGTGCCTGGGGGTCTCCGGGTGGGGGGGGGTGCGCGAGCGGCAGGCAGGTGGGCGGATAAGCGGGGGGACAGGCGGGCCTTGCGTACCATGGTGCCGCGGCGCTGGGGGCTCACAGGGCCCCGCGGGATCGCGCTGCCCCCGGCGGCCGGGCCGGGGCCGCTCCATGAAGCGCCGCGCTGGGGGCCGCCCCCGCGCTCGGCCCCGCGACCATGGCCCCCGGGGGCGCGGGCGGGCGGAGGCGCTGGGCCGGCGAGTGCGGCCGCCGAGCAGCTGCGGCCCCGGAGCCTCGGGCGCGGCGGGCGGGCGGGCGGGGGGCGCGGGGCGCCGATTGGAGCCCGCGCGTCAGCTGGGGCCGCCGTCTGGACGCTTAAAGGGCCAGGCCGCCCTGCGCGCCGGCGGGAGGCGCGGACACGCGTGGGGGGCGCCGCGCGCGGGCCGCCCGCACCCCCCGCGCCTACTCTGGTCGGTCGCGGCCCCGGCTCGGGTGCCAGCCGAGGGAGGCCCGGTTCGCCGGGAGTCGAACCCGGGTGTCCTCCCGCGGCAGCGGCAGCGGCGGCGACCCCCTGAGATGGGAGCCCCGGGCGCCCTGGGCACCAGCCCCAGCACCCCCACCGTACACACACCCCCTCCTCAAGCAGCTGCAGAACGGGCTTCCTTGCACCTGCTGGGATCCCTGAGCGACCCCAGGCTCTGGGACCGAACCCTCGGACCCCAGCTGCGCTCACCACCCGACTGGAGGGTGAGTGGGATCTGCAAGCAGCCGGGGCCCCCGTGTACCTCCCCTCCCTCGGGCTGCCCGCTTCCGAGGGAGCCGTGCCTACCTGGCGGCGCTGCGGGGCGCCAGATGCCACAACCCGGACGCCCAGTTTCAAGGGACCAGGAGCAGCGAGGCCGGAGCCGTAGGGGCCCGAGGCCCGGCTTGGTGACCCGACTGCTGCCGGGGAGGCGCCGGCTGGGTCTCTGCTGGGGAGATGCAGCCAGGCCTGCGGAATGCTGCTCTGGCATGGACACTGGTGGGGGCAGGGGGCTGGCTGGGCTGGCAGGAGGCTGCAAAGAAACTGCCAGGCTGAGCAGTCAGTCGGGTGGGGACCACGACATGCTGGGCCTGGCAGGGCCGGTGGGGGTGGTGGTGAAGGGCCCCCCGTGGGTAGTGGGACCGTCTTGGGATGCCTTTCTAGGCCCCCAGCACACTCCTTGCTGTGTCAGCTCCCACCTTTGGTCACTCACTTGCCCCACCCTGGCAGGACCACTCGGATCCCCCAACGCTAACCACCACCACCACCACCACCACACACACACACACACACACACACACACACACACACACACACACACACACACACACAGAGCTCAGGAGCTCAGGATTGCACTCCAGCTCATGCCCCATGTAGCAGCACCCTGAGGTTTGCCACCTCATTCACTAGTGGGCAGGATTCCAGGATGTGCTCAGCATGGCCTGGGAGGAAGTGGAGGCCAAGACCCAAGGCAGGCCCCGTTATCGAGTCTGGTCATCTGTCAGGTAAAGACGGGGAGATCCTCAAGACCATCTCGGAGCCAGAGAGAACATCTCAGGGGCAAAGATGGGGCAGACCAAAGCAGGGGGAGCAGGAGGGAGGCATGCACAGAACCCATTGGGTGGGGTGAGGGAGCAGAGGAAGGTCCATGGGTGGGAATGCACCCCCGGAGGGAGCCGCTGCAGACTTTTTGCACTCGTGTGGCCATGGTGGGTATTGGCTTAGCTCCCAGGGGCCACAGGCTGAGGCCTGGCCCAGGCAGCCGGCATGCCTGTCAAACCAGTCACCGCGGCAGTGCCGCCCGCCTCTTCCTCTTCTCCCGTCCCAACCCACTTCCTCATCTCACTGTGGGTCCTGCAGCGGGCCTTCGAGGTGGTGGGCAGGGCTTGCATACCCAGTGGTCAGATAAGGACCAGGAGGCCTAGCGCAGGGCAGATCCCACAGCCAGAAGCGACCCTCAGGAGCCAAGGAAGAGGCTGGGAGCGAGCCCCCTCCGTCTCTCCCACGGGCTGGGAGGAGCCTGGCAGAGAGGGCTGCCTGGGACCCTAGCCAGGGCTTGGCAGGGGGTGTGGCTGGCGTGACCAGGATTGATTGGGACAGTGGTAGTTCAGCAAAGTTTGGATGAGACGAGTCTGGGGAGCTGATGTCCCTGGATTCCCTTGTGTTGCCCACTCCTCTCTCCTCTGGCCCAGGTGCAGGGGCAGAATCTCAGCTCTCTCAGATGCTACAGAGCCATGCCCCACCCCACCCAGCAGGATGGCGCTGTTTGCGGAGTACAGTCTGGTGCTCAGAGGGGACTGCACAGAGAGGAAACTTCTAAGTTGGTATCTAAAGCAAAGGAAAGGGAGTCCAGGCAGAGACCAGGGGGCAGGAGATAGCTTAACACCAGCAGTGAACTAGGCCAGACTGCTGCAGTGAAAGCCAGGTGGGAGTGGTGGGGTCGGGGGGGGGGGGGCGGGGAGGACTGGATGGAGGTGAGCCCTGCTGTCGTGGCCTGGCCCGGAAAGCTGCCCCTCAGGACTAAAGCAGGCTTCGTGGAGGGGTTCGGGTAGGACTGCATTACTGGGAAGGAGGAATTCCAAGCTAGGATTGTGTGTCCCAGGCAGAGCGCAGTGACCTGGCACTGGGGGTTGGGGATCAGCAAGGTCAGTGGTGCCCTGTCTCTGCCTTGAAGGGCAATTCACCACGTCCTTTTCCACAGCGAGCCCTTAGATTCTTCCAGAGGGTGGGGAAACAGACCCACCTTTCTCGGAGAGAGAACATGGACAACGCAACTCGATCTTTCTACGTCGGGAACAAACAGCCCAGGCCTTGTGTCTGTGCACAACCAGATTCTCCCTTTCTCAGCCTGCAAAGCGGAGTCCAGGCCTGTGGTGCAGAGCCTGGCCTGCCAGGCCGTGGGTGTGGTGCCTGCGTGCACTGCAGGGCTGGTGTGCTCGAGGGGTCTGCAAGGGTGGAGCTGCTGTGGCTGAGATGGGGGGAAAAAGGGGAACAGAAATGACAATGCAGGGTGGTGGGCACAGATCTATGGCTGTAGGGTAGGGGGAGGTCCTGCCTCCACTGAACTAACAGATTACAGCTGTTGGGGAGGTGGTGGGGGGGGGCACACAGCACTAATGCAAACCAGCAGACCTCCCTGTTTCCTCAGCATCCGCGTCACGGCCTTGGCATTCAGAGCTTTCCTAGCAGTCTCCAGGATCCTCTCCCACCCAGTGGTTCAAGGGAGCCTGGCCCTCCATGTGGGACATCTTCCCCCTTCCTGGAGACAAGCCCAGAAGTTAATACCCCAAGACACTGATGCAGGCTCTCCAGTAGGCACTTAATCCCAACCAGTTCTAGGAGACGCTAAAATCCGTTTTTCCGATGATGAGCTGAATCATAAAGACCAAGCCAATTGATCTCGAGGTACCCACCTAGAGGCGGGGCGGGGCAGTACTAGAACCCGGGCAGTTTGGCTCTGGTTCCAAACCCTGAAGGACTGTACCAGACCTAATACCATGGCAATCAAACAAGAGTCAAATTAGGTCAGTGGGAATCCTTCACAGCCGTTCTCTGGAAATCTGTCCTTACAGTGGTTAGTTGCAGGAAGCCCTGGGTGCCCAGTGGCTGACGTGCAGCCCAAATCCCTATCCCCAGTGGACCCCCGGCAGGCCAACTCATCCCTAGCCTGGTCTGCATTCCTGGTTGCACCAGTCATATGCAGCCTCTTGGAGCTTGAGTGGAACCAGGCCTGGCTAAATGAGCAGAGGTTCGGGGTCCAGTGCAGAATCCAGGTCACTCCTCGTTTTACTTTGACCTCTCGGCTGAAACGGAACCCTCCCCATGCTGGTCTGGGCCCTACACTTTGCCTGTTTGGGTAACTGGAGCTTGATGGGAACAGATGGTTCATGATGGGTCTGAGATCTCCAGAGGCAGAAGTACTTGCCCTGAGATGGGCACAGCCCCATTTAAGACTTTCTGATACACAGGGATGAGGGAAGGCAGGGACAAGGGAGCACTGCTTCCACCCTGTACTAAAACCTCTCAAGAAAACAGAAGAGGCTGCTGGAGAGATACTACAGGGGAGAGAGTGCTTGCCTTGCACGTAGCTGACCTGGGTTCAATCCCTGATATTCGATATGGTCCCCTGACAACCACCAGGCATGATTCCCTGAATGCAGAGTCAGGAGTAACCCCTCAGCACTGCCAGGTGTGGCCCCAAAACAAAAAATAGTCTCGCTCCTCAGGTGCTACCTGTCATCAGAGATCAGGGGCCTTGTCCAGTACAACCAGTGCTTTTCCCTCAAACCCCTCCACTGGCCATCCACCACCTTCAGCCTGCTGAGCAGTCACTCAGCACTCTTCCTCACCTCTGGTCCTGGCAGAAGACAGCTCATTCCTTCCTGAATACCTGTCATTGGAGGCCACGTGGCTTCCAGACCCTCCCCTAGCCAGTTTGCAAGTTTACTAAGCACAGTTTCCTTTCCCTTCCAGCAAGGCCCCCCTGTGTGCATGCTCCTGTTTCTTCCTGCCCAGCTGATTCAGCTGAAACCTTGCACTCCCGGGCCAGTTCCTCCCTAGCTGCTCAAGATTATCTGGGAGACAGCCTGAATGAAGCTCACTCAAAAAATAAGACCCAGAAGGAAACCTGGGATTTCCCTACAACAAAGACTTAATGCATCCAGATTTGACTAATTTCAGGAACTGCCTAAACTTGGGAGTCTCGCTGTTCATTCACTTGAAAACCACCTGCAAGTCTGTGAGAAGTTATGTTGTGTTCACCAAGAAAACACAAATTCTTCTGAGTTCTAGGAAGAAAAAAAGCTAACTGTGCTTGCCCTGTAAAATTCTCACGTGGATCCTAAAAATGTCTCTCTGAGATTGAGTGCCATGTGCCTGGTGAGCAAGCAGGAAAATGTGCTGGTCTTGGGGGCAGGACCTCTTTCTTCCTTAGCAGTCATCTGTCCTGTCCATGGCAGGGCAAGGACCAGCACCATCAACACTGGGCAAGTGAGCACCTCTGTGTGAAATTCTATTTCCACCTTCTGCCAATCTCCACATCTAAAACCACCACTTAGCTAGAAGATGAAAATGAGTTGCAAAGAGAGGAAGTCAATCCACTGGATGGGTCAGCAAAGAGAGTCAATGTTTTCATGTCCACTTCTGAAAGATTATTTGACATCTGGATAAGTGATGAAAGATGAAACATGCAGAGATGCAGTCTTAGATTAAGTATATATATTTTAATTTTACAAGGTTCCCTTTTCAAGTTTTAGGGAAATTAAAATGAAGTATATACAAATTAGACATAGACAGTATGTACAAAAGAATTTTCTTACAAGTTCTGAACAACACCAGCTGTATCAGGTTTCATATGCAGTAAATGGGACATTACAAAAAGTCCAGTGATGCATTTTCTGTTGAGAAGCACAATACATAATTCAGTTTTATTAAAAATAACTTAAAATACAGAACAATCCCCTTTAGGGAGAAAAGCTGTTTCTGCAGTTCATTCAGCAAGCACACGGGTTGAAGGCTGTACTTGAGGGCTGTTCTCTTCCATGGAGAAAACAAAGGAGAATTCTAAGGGCCATCCTCTGAGGACAGAACTTCACCCACAGACAAATGGGCAAAGTTACAGCCTGTGGCAGAAAGTTCTAGACGCTCCTCTTCCCATTCCATGCCTTAATCCCAAGAATCTGTGAATAAATCACTCCTGTACTAATATGTTAGATGGCCATGGGTCATCTGAACAGCGATTTTCTTGGTGGGCTTGATCTATTTATGTGAACTCTTACAGGAGAAAGGCAGAGATATCTGAATCATGAGGAATCCCTGGGCCACTGCTGGTTTGAGAAAGAAGGGACACAGAAAATGTGTGCAGTCCGGAGGAGTTGAGAGAGTTGTGTCTGAGGGTCAGCAAGGGACTGAATTCTGCCAACCTCAAAGAACCCAAAAGCAAATTCTTCCCCTGAGCCTCCCCAAAGGGTTGCTACCCTGCTGACTCTTGTTTCCACTGAGGACCTGGAGATGAGTCTTCCCTCAGCAGGCTGGACTCATGAGCTTCAGAACCACCCGGGAGCTTCAGAAATGGATATTGTTGCTCGGTTTTGGGGCCACATCTGTCAGTGGTCAGGGTTTACTCCTGGCTCTGCACTCAGGATCACTCACTCCTGGTGGGGCTTGGGAGAACATTTAGGGCGCTGGGGATCAAACCTGATGCAAGGCAGGTACCCTACCCATATACTATTTCTTCTGGACCCCTGAAACGGGTGTTGTTTTATGATGTTAAGTCTGGGGTACTCTGTTATACAGCATCAGAAAACTACACTGCTCAAGAGTAATTTTATTTAACCTAATCAGATTTGGCAGTTTCAGTTGGGTTCCGAGTAGGGTTTTTCCGAACTAAGCTCTATTAAAGCAATATCCTCCGTTGTGACAACTTATAAAAATCTAGTCATATAAATTATACAGTTTTGTATTCACTATCAAATAAGTTTCTCTGATTCAAGTCTTGTGATGTCTAATGTACTGCTATCAGTTAGGTAACAACCCTGTGTGTGAACAACCTACGGGTGATGGTTAAAACACTGAAAGTCACCCCTTCATTCATCAAGGGTATCAGCTCCCTCCAGTTGAGTGTTCTTTTGCCTGGGAGAGGGTAGCACAGAGCTCTACATCAAACATTCAATAGGAATTTCTTCTGCATAACTGGGTTAGACTGGCACTAAGGTGATTAAGTACACTTGGGGGGAGGGGGAAATGTTTTTTTTTTTTTTTAATAACACAGGTTTTTACAGGTAAATTAGTTTTGAAGGAATCCCCTCCAACTGTGGCAATGTGTGATTTATGCAGTCCCCTTCACCCCAGTTCTGTCTGTTATCCTGGGTCGATTCTTGGCATGGCTTTATTGCATCACAGCAGAAACAAGAAAAACAAGCTGCTGGTGCTTAGAACAGTTCAGCTGCTGTGGTAGCAATCTCACTAGACGTGAAAAGGAAGCCCTGCAAAATGTCTCCAGGATGGTGGCAGTTAGATTTTTGGTGTTGCTTTTGAAGTCTGTCATTTAGTTTTCCAGATGCACATGCACTGGTTCTGTGCAACAGATCTAGTGGCCACACAACTCTCTTCCCTACCCTCCGGCCAGTACTGGCTGCTCCGGGGACCCAGTCCACACTTGTGTTCAAGAACAGCCCTCTGAATAGTCACAGGAAATACAACTTAGAATACTATGTTCAGTGCCAGTGGGTTAAAAAAAAAAAATCCTGGGGCTGGAGAGATAGCACAGCGGGTAGGCGTTTGCCTTGCACGCGGCCGACCCGGGTTCAAATCCCAGCATCCCATATGGTCCCCTGAGCACCGCCAGGGGTAATTCCTGAGTGCAGAGCCAGGAGTAACCCCTGTGCATCGCCAGGTGTGACCCAAAAAGCAAAAAAAAAAAAAAAAAAAAATCCTCTTCCTCTCCTGTGAGATTCAAATATATAGCACAAAGGAACAACGCTTAAAGAGGCACCAAAAAGTACCCAGCACCAAAACATGAACTAGAATAGAATCATTTTTCTACAACTGAAACTTCTGGGAGTATTTATTACAAAGTATCATAAAACGTTAGGTCCTAAGAGACTGAACAGGTATAGTTAAGGCTGATTTATTCTTAACTTGCCCACTAGGCCTGAAGTGTCAGTAGACTACACGAAAACCACTTTCCTGATCCTCTGGCACAACAAAAAAGTAAAGAATGAATAAGGACCCCAGAGCCACTGCTCGATACTTTGGGCTCCATCAGTCCTAATTTTGGGTGGTTTGTTTTTAAGAGCACATTATGTATAAAACTCCTTAGAACTGGCATATAAACATTTGGCCACCTTTAACAATTCTCCTTCATGGTTTTATACTTGGCAGCATATACACTAAAATATGAAAGAAAATTAAAAAAAAAACAGAAGAATCTATCTTCTAAGAAATTTGTTGAATATCTAAACCAATACTGCAAAATACACTTAAAATTTCATGATTTCTTGATTCAAGAAAATGAAATTAATTTCCATAGTTGGCTAATGAGAATGAAGAGTGGCATAAAAATATTTCTAGGAGACATCTGTATTTTAAATTCTGCACATATATAAAAGAACAATTAAGCATCTATTTCTAAAGTTCATATCTAATACTGAAATAGAACAACAGACTGCCATTAAATTTCTTAAACTTTTAAGTTACCAGATATTTACAAATAAGATATGATTTGTATCAAAAAGAGGGGGCATTTTCAACTGTATCTGCTGCTTTCACTGGGGCTCCGGTGATGAGAATAACTTCGGTCACTTTCACTGTCAGAGCCATAAGATCTACAACTCCTATATAATAAGAAAATACAAAATATTAGGTCCTTAGAGATTGTATAGCATTCATAATTACAAATACACAAGAATATAATTACAAATACACCTTCTTAGCATTTAATTATTAATTACTCACACTGTTCTTTATGTATTTATATTATATATATATATATTTATTTATTTTTGCTTTTTGGATCACACCCAGCGATGCTCAGGGGTTACTCCTGGCTCATGTACTCTGGAATTACTCCTGGTGGTGCTGGGGGGGGGGGACACATGGGATGCTGGGAATCGAACCCGGGTTAGCCGAGTGCAAGGCAAATGCCCTACCCGCTGTGCTATCGCTCCAGTCCCACTGTTCTTTTTTTAATCTGAGTGCCTTGAAAGTGTAGCACTTAGTTCAATAGTGGATGAATGAGGTGCTGACTGGCAGTACTGTAGACTTTACAAAGATGTTTTAAGTGAAAAATGGTTCTAATATAAAGATTAAGATAAAATAAAGAAATATCACAATTTGGGATATTACTTTAAATCTACTCATGCAAATGAGTGGAATGATTCCTCATATTATCTAAATGGACATCAATAATAACCTTGACATGAATGGGCACTGGTGGAGGGATGGGTAAATGATCACTGTATGAGTGAAATGCAAACACAAAAGTTTGTAAGTTTGTAACTGTACATCACAGTGATTCTCTAATAAAAAACTAAAAAAAAAAAAAAACTTGACTGAGGAAGAAAGGGGAAAAGGTGCAGAATGTTTTTTGTTTTATGGCTATACCTGGCTGTGCTCAGGGCTAACCCCTTCATCTCTGCTCAGGAGTCCCTTCTGGCAGTGCTCTGGGGAACCATAAGCGGTGCTGGGATTGAGCCAGGGATAGTGGCATGCAAGGCAAGCAAGCACCTTACCTTGTGTACTATTTCTCTGGCCCAAAGTTTTGTTTAAAAAAGTTTCATTATAAAGGCTGGGGTAACAGTACAGTGGGAAGGGTTGGTTGCCTTGCATGCAGCCAACCTCGGTTTGATCCCCAGCATCCAGTATGGTCCCCTGAGCTCTGCCAGGAGTAATTTCTGAGTGCAGAGCCAGGAGGAACCCCTGTGCATCGCTGGGTGTGACTCAAAAAGCCAAAAGTAAATAAATAAAAAAGTTTCATTACATACATAAAAATAAAAATGAAGGTGGGCCCAATGAAAGGTTAACACATGGACAGTACCACTGGGGTAAGTGAGGTAAGGGGACCTGGTTACTGTCCTCAATAACAGAAGTTCACTAATGCAAATTGGGTTTGTTTTTTTGTTTTTTCAGTGATGCCAAAAATTGAACCCAGAGCCTCATACAGACAAAGCGAATTACTTTACTGCTGAGCCAGTCACTTTGTGACAAAACAAAAACAAAAGCTAAAATAGACTCAACTCATTTATGTGGGCTCCAGAACCGTATAGAAGGGTGGGATAAAATAAGTTAAGGGTTATATGAGACTCAGATAAACAAAGGCTACTATAGAGGTGCACAGCAACCTTAGGTCACCATCTCAGGGCTTCTGGAGGGGAAGGGTACAAAGAAATCTGACACTATGTGGCAATTGGCTATTACAAGAGGCAAGAGAGTTGAGATAATGGGTTCTAGCACATTTAAGGGCAGTGGGGAGTCCTGTTTTGTTTTTAGGACCAAGCCAAGCTAATGTCCAGGGTTTACAAACCTGACTCTGCACTCAGAGAGAGATGATGCCTGGTGGTCCTCGGGGAACCATATGGAGTGCTGGGGATTGAACCTGGGTTGGTTGTGTGCAAGGCAAATGCCCAGCCTGTTGTTCTATCTCTCCAATCCCTTGACCAGTTTCAAACAAGGAAGTACCTAGGTCATGCCAGATCATGTTGACCATCTATAACGATTTTCGTAGTTGCAGTAGATGGGAGAAGTGTAACATAAAAAGCACCAACCAGGCTCTCTGCCGAGATGTGACCTGAGTGGCCACATGAGTGGCCGCATGTTTCTGGATGACCATGATCCCAGAGGCCAGCTAAACTACTTTTGGTACCAGCAGCTTCTTGCAGAAATGTCTCTAGACTGTGAACTAAGCCACGGCCTCATGCCGCCCCAGGAGGGGAAAGGTTTTCCTCTCTCGGCTTTTCCTTTCCAGGGGGGAAAGGCGTGGTGACCGCCACCTCATAAGGACCACTACAGAGAGGTATGAGCTTGCAATGATGTAATTTCTGGCAGAAATTTCCCTGGACTTAGTTACTAAAACACAGAAATCCAAAACCGTGCGGCCGCGCTAGCAACCTCACATCTCTTCATTCTCAGCAATGGAAAACAAATTATCAAATGCTTCCTTTACAGCAGGTCTGATTTTGGGGGGAAACTCCAAACAATAATAGTGAGTTTTTTGTGGAAATACTGAATGTAATCAAAGTAAAGAGAAAGCAAAGTGAAAATTATCAGCTACACAGGCAGCGGGGGGTGGGGGATGGACGGGAGGAATACTGGGGTTCTTGGTGGTGGAATATACGCACTGGTGAAGGGATGGGTGTTCGCCCATTGTATAACTGAGACTTAAGCCTGAATGCTTTGTAACTCTCCATATGGTGATTCAATAAAAAATAAAATAAAAAAAAATAAAGCACCAACTAGGAAAGGATGATATAATACAAAGCCATGAAAGAGATTTTTCAGTTCAAGGACCCAAGTGTGGTTTAGCAATAGAACACATCTCATATGTGAAACCTTGGGCTGGATCCCTAGCACTGCCAAACCAAAAAACAAACAAACAAACAAAAACCAAACAAATCCCAAAGCCTTTTAAGTTCTAGTCAACATATGTTCTATAAAATATGTTTATGTTAAAGCATTCTTTAATGTTAAACTATGAAGGTCTTTCATAAACCTCAATTCTGCTGCTGCAACAAATTATTATGACATTTTAATATGCATTATCTCTTATTAAGTGGAAAAAAAACCCGATAAATTGGCTTTTCTAGTTCTAGTAACTAGCCCCATTTACAGATCATTACATGTTTAGGTAGCCTCACTTCATTCCGAAGAAATGTTTATCTACGGCTATGTGAGTATATAAAAGTTAATTTCAGAACTGGAAATACCTCAATGGGCTCAGTGCATACAAAGCATGCTTTGTATGTGGAGGCTAAGGGTCCATTTCTGGCACTGCCCAATGCCCTGAGCACTGCCAGAGTGAATTCTCAAGCAGAGCTGGAAGCAGCTCCCAAAACTCCATTGTAGAAACAAACATTACTAATAACCAACCAACATTACCTGACAACTCTTTTTTTTTTTTTTTTTTTTTTTTTTACCTGACAACTCTTAAGACAAGAGCCACTACTAACAGCTACATGTTGGTTGCTAAATTCAAGGAAGCATGAATATTTGTCTTTGGATTATGTTTTCTCCTCCCAAAATAGCCAATCACCATTTGGTCATGTACCCAAAGTAACTTACAGTGCTCCAAAACAGAAAGACCCAGGGGCTGGAGAGACAGCACAGCGGGTAGGGCGTTTGCCTTGCACGCGGCCGACCCAGGTTCAAATCCCAGCATCCCATATGGTTCCCTGAGCATGGCCAGGGGTAATTCCTGAGTGCAGAGCCAGAAGTAACCGCTGTGCATCGCCAGGTGTGACCCAAAAAGCCAAAAAAAAACCCCCAAAAAAACCAACCAAACAAACAAACAAACAAAAAACAGAAAGACCCACCTGGACCGCCTATTGTAACTTCTGCCTCGGTGGTAACTGTCACTCCTCTGGCTTCTACTCCGACTCCGACTTCTGCTGTAGTAGCTATCATAAGTGTAGGACCTGCTTTAACAGTAACAACACATACTAAATTTTCTTCTTTTTTGTTTTTGGGCTACACCTGGCTGAGAACAGAATTTACTCTTGGCTATGAACTCAGTAATCACTTCTGGAGGAGCTCAGGAGACCTTAGACCATATGGTCTGAGAATTAAACCCGGGTCAGCTGTATGCAAGGAAAGTGCCCTGCCCTCTGTATTATCTCTCCATCCCCAACACATACTATAATTTCCCATAAAATATATTCCATTTCTTTCTAGGATCTTGGATATCTGGTTTAGGACACAGTATGAGGATACACTTAGCAAAGCACTGCTTTTTGAAAACATTTAACTGTCCCAAATCAAACAGCAAAAGCTCATTTATTTTTTGCATTAAAAGATCATCACAAAATTTAAGACCAAGTTAGTTTTGATTAAATCTACTGAAAAGATTGTCCAGAGGCTAAGGTTATTTGACTTGCATGCAGCTGACCCTAGTTCGATCCCCAGCACTGAAAATGGTCCCCTAAGCACCACCTGGAGTGGAGAGCTAGGAAGAACCCCTGAGCACTGACAAGGATATCACCTCCCCACCCCCAATTATGGTAGCTTTACATGCTCACTTCAGCAGTACATATACTAAATCTTATGGTTTATTTTTTTGGGGGTGGAGACCACATCTGGCAGTTCTCAGGGCTTACTCTTGGCTCTATACTCTTAGCAGGGCTCAAGGAACCATAGGCAGTGCTGAGATCGAATCTGGGTTAGCAGTAAATGCCCTATCCACTGTGCTATTGGTCCGGCCCCTAAGTCTTATGATTTTGAACAGGCAGCTGTATTCAAAAAACATCTGCGATATAATTTGATGCCCAAGATCACTCACTTTTGACACTGACATACAGAAGGCCAACAGGCAAATCTGTCGAAAGACCTCATTTAGAAAGTGTGTTTTGAGATAAATAAATGCATTTGAGACACTCAATAAAGGAGAACTTTTTTTTTTAAACGAAAACTAAGGGTCTCCTAAAACAAGGTCTTTCAATTCCGCCCCCATAGCTGGCCATACCTTGATCGACTGTGGACATCATATGAGCTGCTCCTTGATCTGCTCCTGCTGGACGTCCTAAAATTAATCATAAGAGGGAACATCAGGGCCAGAGCGATAGTCCAGTGGGGAGGGCGTTTGCCTTGCAAGCATCCAACCGGGATTCGATCCCCGGCATCCCATGTGGTTCCCCAAGCACCGCTGGGAGTAACTCCTAAGTGCAGAGCCAGGAGTTACCCTTGTGCATTGCCAGGTGTGATCCAAAAAGTCAAATAAATAAATAATTTTAAAATAAAGAGGGAACATCACATGGTCAGAGCAAAAGATGCCATGCCAGGGACATTTATTTGCCCATCAAGAAGAAAACACAATGAAACCCAGCATCTTTATTCATTTTCGTCAGGAATGATCCCTGAGTGTAGAGCCTTGAGCACCACCAGGTGTGTCCCCACCAAAAACTCCAAAACCAAACAGGAACAGAAAAAAAGGAATTCAACAGCTCTTTGAAAAAGATGGAAAATCACAACAGTTGGATATTCATCAATAACAGGATTCTTCTCAACAGCTACTCTGCTCAACATGTACAAAGCTTGAAAAGCAGGAAGGACAGAATAGGGCAGGAGTCACAAGCTCACCTATGACTTTTGTAACTGCGATAGGAGCTGCTCCGGCTTCTTGTGCGGCCTCTGCTGTACCATCCTCTGCTCCGACTCCTGGAGTAGCTTCTGGATCTATGAGTAATAGAGTAAATATCAAATTATATTCATTTAGTGTGAGGTTAAAATCAAGTGCTGGTAAGGGAGGACACTGAGAACGCAAGAAGGCTTACAAGGGTTTTGTGGAATCCTCACAGTGCACAACAGTGACAGCTAATGAGGCTTTAAATTGAACAGAATGGAATAAAGAATCAGAAAAAGCTGGTACAGGTACAGTGGTAAGGAGTCCTATTAGTAATAATACAAGGGAAAATCATCTCCTTGTCCATTTACAGTCAAATGAATTTTATAAAAATTAAAGCAAGGGCCCACAAATGGCTAAGTGGTAGTGCTTGCCTCCCTTCCAGGCAGAAGGCAGCAAGTTCAATTCTTAAAAAAGTGCATGGACTTCTGGTACACCACAATTGTGTAAGTCCTGGCGAGGACCCCAACTGGTGTGCAGCCCCTGCAGCAATGAAAAAATGTATGAGCACTGCAACCATGACAGGAACAGCAAAGGGAAGACATGGGAAATGTTAAAAGCATAGATCCACACTGAAATATTCTAAAGCAGGAGAGACAGTACAGAGATTAAGGCCTCTGCACTACATGTAACCAACTCTGTCGGTCCTTAGCACCACATTTGGAATCAGCACCACTGGGAGTAGGCCAAGTCTGCCCTCTCCCCTAAATTCTAAAGTAGGAAAATAAATAAACTACAAAAGTATATCTTTGGAACATAAAATGTAGAACAGTTATAGAGACATAAATATTTATCAGATCTAGAGCTATATGTAGGAGATACATAAACTCATATATGCTTATAGATAGGGACTTCAAATAATAAAACATGTAACTTTATTATTTTTGGTCACACCCGGATGTGCTTAGGGCTTACTCCTGCCTCTGTATTCAGGAATTACTACTGTCAGGCTTGGGGGACCATATGGGGCACCAGCATTCGAAGCTGGGTCAGTCGTATGCAAGGCAAACGCCTTCTCTGCTATACTATCGCTCCATTGGCAAAACATGTAAGTTTAAAAAAGTGAAGAACTAATCTCCTAAGAGATGCCAAGCCAACCCGATGAAACTCACAGGTACACCAGTCTTGTACCCAGAGAAGGTGGGTAGAGTCCCCACCCTGCTGCAGCCCCAGCAGCCCCAGCCCCCAACATATAAATGGCCCAACTTCACTGCTTTATGACTAATCTCTGAAGAGATGTGAGCTAATGTAACACCCAGGTATACAGGTTTCCAGGATGAAAACTCTGGGATCTTCTCAGAGTGGGGACCCACCTATACCACCCCTCCTCTCGTAATGAAAGAAACTGCAGAAGCCACACCCACATCCCATAGTCTCTAGCATGTAAAAAGCCCAACTTCAGGGGCTGGAGCAAAAGCACAGCGGGTAGGGCATTTGCCTTGCACGCGGCCAACCCAAGTTCGATTCCCAGCATCCCATATGGTCCCCTGAGCATCGCTAGGAGTAATTCCTGAGAGCAGCACCAGGAGTAACCTCTGTGCATCACCAGGTGTGACCCAAAAAGGAAAAAAAAAAGCCCAACTTCATAATTAATCTCAGAAGAGACACTGAAAAAAGTCAGAGGTACAACAGTCTTCAGCTGGAACTGGGAGCGGGGCAAGCTGAGAATCACCCCAGTTCTACAGATTCTGGAGCTCCTGGAGTACCTGGTTACATATAATACCTCCAATTCCACGATACGATAGCCAAGTAGGAGCATACCGAATTAGATGGGGAAGAAGCCAACTACGCTCATACACACACACACACACACACACACACACACACACACACACACACACACACACACGGGCTCAACTAGCAACAGATAGCTCAGTAAATCCTCAGACAATGATTTTAATAACTCCATTGTAAGATATAAGAATTTTCACACTTTCTTTTACTAAAATCTTTTTTGATAATTCCATCTATCATTTTATCCTAACAAGAAATATAAAATAAATTATTCTGTGCCTGTCATGGAGGCAGGCTTGGGCGGGGTTGAGTGTGAAACTAGTGACAATGGTGGAGGGAAGGTCACACTGGTAGTGGAATTTGTTTTGCAACACTGAATGTCCGAACAGCCATATTACGAACAACGTTGTAAACCAGTGTTAAATAAAATTTAAAAATAAGTAAAAGTGAAGAAGAATGCTAAGTATACCAGAGCAAAAGCAGGGTTGTATAGGGTAGGCTATCAGGTACAACAAAGCTCTGCTGTGTTGTCTGCATGGATTTTATGAAACAATATCACTGTATCACTGTCACTGTCATCCCGTTGATCATCATTTGCTCGAGTGGGCGCCAGAAACATCTCCATTCATCCTAGCCCTGAGATTTTAGTAGCCTCTCTTTACTCTTTCTTCCCAGTGGTGCCTCATTGGAGGCTCTTTCAGGGTCAGGGGAATGAGACCCATCATTGTTACTGTATTTGGCATATTGAATATGCCACAAAGAACTCATTAGTAACTTTATTTTGACATAGTAACTTTATTTATTTTGGTTTTAGGGCCAAACCCAGAGGTGCTCAGGGACCATTCCCGCCAGTTTTTAAGGAGACCATGTGGACTGCCAGGGATCGAATCTGGGTTGGTCTCTAGCAAGTCAAGCACCCTACTATTGCTCTGGCCCCATACTAACTTTACCTTAATTTTTATCCCCGCCTCCTTCTTTCACTTTGATATTATTGTGATAAGCAGGGCCGGTTGCAAACACACATAGCGGCTATGTGAAGGAGGCTGCTTGTCAAGCTAGATGATAGCTACCCAAGTTCTCTATTTGGGGGTGATTGAGGGGATCTCCCAAGCAATGCTTAAGGGAGGTCCAGAGGCAACTTCTTGTGACACATGGCCAACGTGGATGAGACAGTTCTGTGCCAGGGCCTGAAGAGGACAGTGCTGCTCAAGCCCTGGGGTTCAGAGAACACCAGCATCACCAGACACACACCACACCCTGGCCCCTGGGCTATCTCTCATCATCCCCTTTGTTTTGTTTAATAATGTTTTATTTTTATAACTAGTGTTTTATAAAACATAATTCTGATCCCTTGAATTCACTTGGTTCTTCACCTTTCTCTCCCAACTTTATATCTATGTAAAGAATTTTTTTTTTTCTTTTTGGGTCACAACTGGCAATGCACAGGGGTTACTCCTGACTTTGCACTCAGGAATTACTCCTGGCAGTGCTCAGGGGACCATATGGGATGCTGGGAATGGAACCCAGGTTGGCCTCGTGCAAGGCAGAGACCCTACCCGCTGTGCTATTGCTCCAGCCCCCTCCTATGTAAAGAATTTTTGTAAAAAAAAATCTATTTATGTAATATCTCTGTAGGTTGTATTCAATATGGAGTCAACAGTTCAGAAGACATTATCTACTTCCAGTTTATCTATAAGACAGCAAATACATTATATTCTAGGAAGACTGCAGTCATTTACTGAAAAGTCAACTGTAGAGCAGAACCTTTGAGGTAATCGATGAATGAGTAAGACCCAGTCCCTGACTTCAGAGAGTTCGTAGTGTGTCTAGTGGGGAAGTTAAGGTCCAGGTGTGTAACCATAACCGGGAGGCAGAGGTAATCAATCACCTCAGTCTACTATCAGTCACACAGCTTAAAGTCAATTTCTTACCAACTTTATACTGCACACTCTTCATTTATAGGAAGCAGGTAGGAATGGAAATGAGCAGAATGCATCACTAACAGATGGTGAGCATGCAGGATTGCTCAGGAATGGGGCAGGGGAGAGGAAGAGAAGGAGAAGAAGGAGGAGGGCGGTGGTAGTGGAAGAGAGGAGGAGGCTGGCAGTGGGGGCCAGGGGGAAAGAGAAGAAGGAAGGTGAGGAAGGGCAGAGTGAGCAGCATAACCATGAAATAGTTACAATGGAAAAAAAAATTACACAAATTACTTATTAACTTCTTTTTTTGAAGAGGGAGGGCATCCCAGGCAGTGTGCAGGGCTTATTCCTGGCTGTGCTCAGGGGTCACTCTGGCAGGCTCCGGGGACCATCGCTGGTGCTAGGGCTCCAATTTTGCTTGCCAACTGCAAGGCGATTGCTATACTATTTCTCCAGCCCCACTTACCTTCTGCCACCAAAATGTTATTTAAAAAAAAAAATTCCTCTTCTCTGCACCAATATAGTCTATTCTTATAAAAGTTAGATGCAATTTGAAAAACAAAACTTCTGAAAATGATCATATTCCACCGTTTTTTGAGATGGGGGTGGGGGGGGGCGAGAATGCCCCACCTAACAGTGCTCAGGGTTAACCCCGGCTCTCTGTCTGCTTAAGATATGATATGGGATGCAGGGGAATCGAACCTGGG
This sequence comes from Sorex araneus, assembly GCF_027595985.1. Taxonomy (NCBI): domain Eukaryota; kingdom Metazoa; phylum Chordata; class Mammalia; order Eulipotyphla; family Soricidae; genus Sorex; species Sorex araneus. The sequence continues at coordinate 40,499,114 of NC_073305.1, read as the reverse complement.
TCAGCTGTGTGCAAGGACAAGTGTCGTACTTACTATACTATCACTCTGGTCCATCTTTCAACTGAGTATAAATGAGACATATGTCTTGGACCTCTGTGACCTTCACCTTCAAAAAGAGAGGATTAAGGTCTCACCTGAAACCCCTCTACACTGTGTAAACTGAGGATTCTCTTCTAAGGAAATAGGTAACAGGCAGAAGAACAGCCTCACACCTTTAAGAATAAACTCGATATCTATGGCAACTGATTTTTACTGCCAGAGAATGGAAATCAATAGAAATAGTTTTTCTGCACTGAGCCCAAATTTCTTCCCCAGAAATTGCCACTCCCCATGTCCTCAACTGGCTCTCTGAGTCAGAAAGCACGAGACTTTTGACTCCCCTTCCAGTTGTTTGGAAATAGTGATGTTTCCAACTCTGATGTTATTCCAGGTTAAACAATAACAGAATCTCCTGCAGGGTAGGAAGTGGGGGTGGGCTGGGAGGAGAAAATTACTGCTCACCGGTAAGACGACGTAGAACTTCGAGATCGACTCCTGGAGGGACTATAGGAGACAGATCTTGTTCTGTGTCTTGATTTGGTTTCAGATTTACTCCGAGACCTGCTTGGACTCCGGGACTGGCTATCACCATCCCGACTAGGTGTCTGCTCATCACTTGAACTTTCCTGATTTCTTGGTCTCCGGTTTAAACGTGCCGTCTTTCTTACTTCATCAAACAGAGAGCCAGGGCGGACTTTATTTTTGCTTTTAATTTCTATCCTCAAGCCCTGCGGTTTCAGTTCAGACGCAGTAGTCAATGCCTTAACTTCCATAGTGCTGAACGCTGTGGCAGCTGGGGTCACCAAGTTCCCCACCCCCTGTAGGGGCTTCCATTTGTTATCCGTGAGGCTGACCTGACTCTTCTCAGTCCCCTCCTTGTTCGAAGTGCTCTCACCAGCACTGGACAAGCTAACAGAGCTGTTGTCCTGTTTTTCCACTTCAACTGCTGTTATGTTTTCAGACTTGCTGCTCTCTTCTACTATCTGCCCTGCATCAGGATGTTCTGTTTGTACATCCTGCTTTAGAACAATGCTTACATCCATGGTGTCAGGTCTTGAATTTCCAAGAGGGAAAGCCCCCTCTACCTTTGCTGGGGAACTCCTGTCAGGAGTACAAATTTCCATGTTGTCATCTGTTTGAAGCACATCTTCCACTCCACTAGGGACACCTTCTTCAATGTGTTGAATGTTTGGGGTACAAATGGTGACACTTTCCTCAGTGTTTATAGCTGTGGAAGAAATGCTGGGTTTACAATCATCTTTCACAGGCTGCTCAGTATCTGATGAAATAGCTATTGCATTGTGTGTATCTGAAAGGTTGCTGTCTTCGCATGGAGCCTCTGTTCTTGGAATATTTTCTTTTATGGTTTCACTGTTTTCAGAAACATGTTTTTTCTCTTTTGATTCTTGAGTAACTTGCTTCTCATCAATTTCCTCCTCTTCTTCTTCACCAAATTCTAGTGGAGGCTGCCAATGAAATGTCTGTTTTCTTTTTGGAGCCTTATGCTTTTTGTCTTTTTTCCCTTTCAACTTCTCTTTCATTTTTTTGATGTGTTCCTTTTTAGGATTTTCCTTTGACCCATGCTTGTGCCTCCGTGGTTTTCCTCCTCTGTTTTCTGAATTGGAATAGGACCCATCAGAATCAGAAGTTGAAGACTGCTGTTTGCTTGACTTCCAAGCATAATTACCATCAGACAATGACGCATTTGCTGAAGACTTTGTAGTGGGCTTAGTTTTGATGCGAATTTCAAGAAGCTCTGACTCAGAATCTGTTGAAGCTTCACCTTCTTCCTTGTCAGAAGATGGTCGGGAATTATTTTTACTGTTCTTAGTAAAATCTCGTTCTGAATTTGATTCAGAGTCCCATTTACTCCCAGCATAATTCTTCTTTTTGGTCTTACTGCCATTTCTAAAGCGATCGGAAAGATTCTCTCTTACACTTCTCTTTTTTGAATGATGTTCTCTTTCAGACTTGCATTTCTCTTCATCCCTCTTTTTCTCTTTGTTTTTCATTTCCATTTGGATATGTTTCTCTTTTTTGTGGGTTGACTGAACAGTTGGCTGTTCACTGTCTGAAGAATAATCTAAAGATGATCTGCTCTCACTATACTTTCTTTGACCTGAAGACTTATCTCTGCCTCTGTATTTTCTGCTAAGTGTCTTCTCAGAGCTACTGCTATGCTTTTTATTTGATACGCTATTTTTTTTCCCACTGGATCTAAACTTTCTTTTGGTTCGTCTTCCATCATCACTGCTGTCAGAAGAGTATGAGGATGATCCGCTACACTGTGAATGATTGCTGTATTTATTTCGTGAATGAGATCTGGATGAGGGTGATCTAGACCTTGAATGGGAACTAGCCAGACTTCGAGCCCTTCTGTAAGATCTAAAGTAAGACCTATTCCTAGAAGATCTGCTTCTTGACCTTCCTGAACTTTCTGAACTTCTATCACTGTACTTTGAATAAGCACTTCGATCACTCTCTGAATTTTTTTCTCTTTTATGGTAGGATGATGAACTACTAGTCTCTTTAATATTTGCTAAGCTGTAATTGCTTTGAATGGGCAACAAATGGGTTGTTTTAGCTTTCATCTCCTGGATTCGCTCGTAAGAGGGTTTCCAGGGCTTTTGTCCAGGCTTCCACCTCGAAGGAGGGGGGCTATCACTCAGTGGTATTACAGGAATATTTTCTGCCACCACTGGTTGTGCTATGGCATTTTCATTTTGTGGCACTGTTGCTCTTAAAGGTTCTGTTTTAACTGGTTTATTTTCACTTAACTGAGAGGTTGTTCTTCTTGGCGATTTTGATGCTGTCCTTTGGCGCCCTGACTTGGAACTAGATCTGGACTTTGATCTACTTCGAGAATGTGATGGAGATTTTGAGGGAGTCCTTGATCTTGAACTTCCTCTAGAATAAGACTGGGAGTGAGATTTTGATCTACAGGATTCTCTGCTGGAATGGGTTGAAGAGCTCTGGTCATCCTTATCAGATTTAGACCAGTCCCTCTTAGATGAATGATGAGAAGATAATGAGGAAGAACAAGATCTCCTTCCCCTATCACAAGAAGATTTCATTCGTCGGGTGGATGATTTTGAGGATACTATGTCGGAGGGTACAACAATCCTTCTCTTTTTAGTCTGTTTGTGTCTTCGGCAATGTTTTTGCTTTTTAGCTTTCTTTTTATGTTTAACTTTTTTCTCTTTTCTGCGTTTTTTATGGTGACCATCAGAATGTCTTGCTGTACTAAGATCAGAATAATATCCATTATAAGACCATGATCTGGATCTCTGGGACAAACTTCTTTCATCCCAGCGGCTTGAACAGGGGTCACTTAATCTAAAGAGAAGAATTTATTATGTAATTATTTATATGCATGTTTCAATGCCTTAAACATACAATAAAAAAGACAATGTATTTGTTATCAATACAAACACACTGAAAAAATCTAGTTATAAAAAAAGTACTAACTCCATCAGCACCAGAAGCCTCTGTAAAAAGGATAAATAAAAGAGTAAAGGGTGGGGCTGGGGCAATAGCACAGCGGGTAGGGCATCTGCCTTGCACGTGGCTGACCCAGGTTCGATTCCCAGCATCCCATATGGTACCCTGAACACCGCCAGGGGTGATTCCTGAGTGCAGAGCCAGGAGTAACCCCTGTGCATTGCCAGGTGTGACCCAAAAAGCAAAAAAAAAAAAAAAAAAAAAGAGTAAGGTCTTGACCTTTTCTTTTTAAGAAAAGACACACTGACAGCAACAGAATCACTCACAATCAGTAGGCAAATAATTTCAAATGACAGGGAAATGGTTCTGAGAATCAAACCAACTATCACAAGTAGGTAACAGGTTATGATGATCATCTTTATTTCCAAGAAGAATTTCTGAGAGGTATGTCAAATCCCTCAACAATTCTGTTGATTCTACGCAGGTACAGACCAACTAACTCAACTTTAAAAGAAGCCTCTTTTTCTTGTTACTTAGCATGACTACCATTTTTAACCTCAGCCTCATTAAGTAACCATTACTTCTTCCCTAAAGTTAGATAAAAATAATGATTATAAAAATTGAGAGTAAAGTTCACTCAGGCTTTAAAATCTCATGACTCAAATTTGAGAATTCTCTGTATCACTATGGATAAACCACTTTCACAAAGCAAATGCACCCTTTCCCCTCCTTTATCCAATTTCAAGCCTTTCTGCTGGACACTCAGAGAGGGAAAAAAAGAATTCAACCATGTAATTTTATAGGATCCCACTGGTATATTATCCCCTAGCTCATCTGGAGCCAGCCACATTTCTGAAAGCTATTACACTCTGAGGTATCACTAGGGAATGAGATGAGACTTCTGAAGAAGTTACTGCCTGAAGTCAGGTATTAGACAATGAGAGCATCGGATACAGCCCAGTTGGCAGAGCACAAATCGTCATGTACATGAGACCTTGGGTTTGATTCCCAATAACTCCCCAATCACTCCTTTCCCTAATTATAAAAAAAAAAGTAACTTTTTTTTTTCTTAAATGTTTTTTCTTACTTATCTCCTTTACTCCACTTTTCTCCACTAGGTGGTCTATATGCTCTTAATCTTTGCATTTCTTCTTTCCAGTGAGGAGGAGTTTCACTGCTATCATCATCATCTGATTCAGAACAAGATCTTGATCTTGGAGGTGTGTGATAACGCTTTAAAAACAAAGATAGAAATAAGTATTTAAAAAGACTTCTCATTATGGCCTAATATAGGACAGTTCGATATAAAACCCAACCTCAAGCCCCACTCAAAAGCAATAATGAGGTACATAAGAAAGGTATGAAGTAATTTTTAACATACAAGACTAAAATATAGGGGAAAGGTTGAGATCCATCTATAATTAGACATGAGTTTCCTCTTTGAATCCTAATGGTTATATTCATTAATCTACATTATTCACCATATTAGTATTTCTCAACAGATAAGACAGTACAGGGATTATTGAGGCACTTGCCTTGCATGTGGGCTGGCCCTGGTTTGATTCCCAGCACTGCATATGGTTCTCAAGCAACACCAGGAGTGACCCCTGAGCACAGAGCCAGGAGTAGCCCCTGAGCACCATCACCAGGTGTGGTTCACATCCCTTAGGCCCCCCAAAAGATTTTTCAATATACTCAAGTCCATTTCATCCTTAATCCACTTCAAACACAGCAGGTAAACTTTTATCTTCCCATAACTCTGGAGAAGACAACTTGAACAAAGTTTGGATTATATCTAAAATTAAAGTTAAGGTTTTGCTTATACATTAAAAAGGATGTGGCTTACAGGTTAAAAACCAGTTCAGTTTAGATGAGTAATTTAAATTAAGGAAACTCTTAGACTGGGAGGTAGTACAGTGGTTTGAGTACATTCCTATTAACATTGGCTACAGCCCTGAAGACCTCCAGTACGTCTGAGGTGGCAAGGGTAACCCTGGGACATAGAACCAAGCATTAAACTGCTAGCCAACTGGCAGAGAACCACTGATGGCACTCCTGTACTTTTTTTTTTTTTTTTTTTTTTTTTTAATTTATTTATTTTTAATTAGAGAATCACCATGAGGGTACAGTTACAGATTTATACACTTTTGTGCTTATACTTCCCTCATACAAAGTTTGGAACCCATCCCTTCACCAGTGCCCGTTCTCCACCACCCGTAAACCCAGTGTCCCTCCCACCCTCCCCAATCCCATCTCCCCCCCACCCCACCCTGCCACTGTGGCAAGGCATTCCCTTCTGTTTTCTCTCTCTAATTAGCTGTTGTGGTTTGCAATAAAGGTGTTGAGTGGCCGCTGTGCTCAGTCTCTAGCCCTCATTCAGCCCGCAACTCCCTTCTCCCCCACATGGCCTTCGACTACAATGTAGTTGGTGATCGCTTCTCTGAGTTGACCTTTCCCCGGAACGTGGGCACTCCTGTACTTTTTGAACACTGCTTAAGAGGGCTCTCAAAATGGAAAGTCTTACATACAATTGTACCCCTTCCTTTGATCTTCCGACCAGACTTTGATACAGATGGTTTTTGATCATTTGCGATAGGTACAGCATCAGGAATCTTCCTGGGCGGGGGGGAGAAGGAAAAATAAGCAAGTCATAGGCAATTTTCTTAATGTATAAATGCAGAATTTATGCCCCATAATACAAGACACTTAATCTAAATATCATATTTCTATGGACAGTCAGGTATGCACCATCAATGATGAGACATTCGGGGCCTCATGGGATGTGTGGAGCCAGCCCTTTCCTCCCGCACCCAAAAGAGACCCTGAGTCACTGCCCACGAATGGGCCCTCAGGCTATACTGATCAAACTGCTTAATGGACATGATCCCAGAGACTCAGAAACAAATCTCAGAACCCAGCAGCTTCTGGCAGAAATCCCTCCAGATTTAATTATTAAAATTTCAGAATTCTAAAATCACCTCGCCATTGTTGTGGCCACATGGCATCATATGCTATACATAATCAGCAATAGAAAACAAATTGTCTAATGTTGCCTTTTTGGCAGACCTGAGTATTGGGGTAAAATTCCAAATAATAATGGTGGGTCTGGTGTCAAAATATTGAATGTAATCAAAGTAGAAAGAGAGTAATATGGAAATCATCTGCCACACAGGTAGGGGAGGGTGTGGAATAGGGGGCTATGCTGGGGTTATTGGTGGTGGAAAATGTGCACTGGTGAAGGGATGGGCGTTTCATCACTGTTTGACTGAGACTTATACCCAAAAGCTTTGTGACTGCTCTCACAATGAGTCAATAATTAAATTTATATATATATATATATATATCAAAAGAATAAATAAATACCATACTTTTACTAAATGAGACACTTCACATAACCTAGTAATTCCTTTAAACGCCAAAACTTGGAGGGAAAAAAGCATAACTCAACTGGGTAGAAATACAAAATTCTAGTATCAAGTATCTAGTAGAAATTTTTAACAAAATCCTTTGTTTGGCTCTTGTCTGTGGTGATATGCCAAACAAATCTTTATGTATTCCTGAATCTAGCGCAATTTTATAAAAATCACAATTTTATAAAAAATGTTTGGTTTGGAAGCTGAGGATATAGTTCAAGGAGGCAGAGCACATGCTGACGCATGGGGATCCTGGCATGGTATTCTCCCCTTTAATTTTATATACTTTGTCTCCCTTATTATACTATAAGCAACACTTCCTTCGGTGTTCTAAAACTGCTCTTTTTTTGGATAATACTAAGAGTATCGTTTTTGTGACAGATACAGTCTTATAGGAAAACTTTTGCTGAGTACTTACTATTCTGCCATATATTCTGTCAACAAAAATACTTACATATTATTATTATTATTATTTTTTTGCTTTTTGGGCCACACCCGGAGATGCACAGGGGTCACTCTGGCTCATGCACTCAGGAATCACCCCTGGCGGTGCTCAGGGGACCTTATGGGATGCTGGGAGTAGAACCCGGGTTGGCCTCGTGCAAGGCAAACGCCCGACCCACTGTGCTATCGCTCCAGCCCCTTACATATTATTTTTTTAAAATAAAATTAAATAAAAATTGGCCTTAAAAATAATACAACCCAGTCACACCTGGCAGTTCTCAAGGAACTACATGGTGCCAGGGATCGAATCTGGCATGCAAAGTTCTAGTTCCTTAAACTATCTTGAGTTCAGAACTCACTTTTTATTCCAGAATACAACTTATTAAGCATTATACTCACAGAAAACTTTATCATTCCAAACCAGAATTCTATTAAAGTTAACTCTCCCATCTTCCTACATTCCCTAAGTCTTAGGAAAACTAATTTATGGCTGAACAACCTTCCATTCTATGTCTACAACATATCATTCAGCTATTATCATTAGAATTGTTTCCACCTTTTTACTACTATGAGTCATGCTGCAATGAACACTAATATACAAATACTATTTGAGTTTCTATTTTCAGTTCCTTTGAATATACAACTTGGAGTTGAATTGCTGGGTTACATGGCAAACCTATATTCAACTTTTTGAAGAATCACCAAACTGTTCTTCCATAATAGTTACAGAGTTTTCACACATCAGCAATGTCTAAAGATTCCAATTCTCCACATCCTCATTCACATTATTTTTTAACTTATAGTAGATGACAAGTATCTCACTGGGGTTTTCACTTGCATTTCCCTAATAATTACTGATGTTAAGCATTTTTCCCTTATCCTGCACGGCAGAGCCTGGCAAGCTACCCGTGGCATATTCAATATGCCAAAAACAGTAACAAGTATTCGATATGACAAAAAACAGTAACAAGTCTCACAATAAGGGACATTTACTGGTGCCCGCTTGAGCAAACTGATGAACAACAGGATGACAGTGATACAGTGATGCAGTACTTAATAATCATTTGTGTATCTTTCTCAGAGAACAGAGTTCTTTGCTCAATTATTGAATTGTCTCTTGTTGTGACTTGTGTTCTTGGTGTCAATATAAGAATTCATGACCCGGGACCAGGGAAATAGTGAAGGAGTTAAGGTACCTGCCTTTCACACAGCTGACCCCGGTTGGATCCCCAGCACCCCATATATTCCTTAAGCACTGCCAGGAATGATCCCTGAGTAGAGTCAGAAGTAAGCTCTGAGTTATAGCTGAGTATGACCCAATCCTTATCCCCCTCCCAAAAAAACTTCAAAGCCAGGAATAAAGACCAAGAAGTGCACATGCTTAGCAGTGATCTGCAAAGCTTACTGTGGCATGACTCCATTGCACTGCTGAATGTGGCCCCTATTTAGAAAATAAAAAAAGCTAAGTTTTGTATGTGATACGTAGGAAATAGTTTTTTGTTTTGTTTTGTTTTTTTCAAATACCCAGCAGTGCATAAGGTTTACTCTTCGCAGGAACACTCCTGGCCCTGCAAAGCATGTACTCCACACCTTTATCTCCCTAGCCCACCATTTCTTTTATTTATTTATTTATTTATTTTTTTTATTGAATCACCAAGTGGAGGGTTACAAAGTTCTCAGGATTATGTCAGTTATACAATATTCAAACACCCTTCCCTTCACCAGTGCCCATCTTCCATCACCAACCCCCCCCCAGTATATCTGCCGCCCCCTCCCACCTCCCTAGTCCCCACCCTTGTACGTGATAAGTTTCACTTCATTCGCGCTTATCTCGATTACATTCCATGTTTCAACACACAACTTACTACCGTTGCTGGGGTTTCCCCCCAAAAAGAAAAAGACAGTCCTATTGCCAATGAGGCATTTGATAGTTCTCCATTACTAAGAATATAGAGATATTAAGTCCTGCTGTTTGTTACATAACTTTTCTTTTTCCCCCTTGCCCCGCGCCACCGAGTTCACGCCTGTTTAGTAATCGCCACGCTGTCTGACAAAGGGAAAAAAACCGAAGAGGATGGTTATTTCCCGTCATCAGCCGGAGTGGGGCTCTGGCTTAGTTGATAGTCTAGTAGAGTGTCTGCAAGCAGTTTCTGGAACCAAAGGTCTTGCGCTGATATCCCTAGCCCACCATTTCATATTAATATATTTTTTAAATTGAGACAATACCAGGTTTTAAGAACATTTGCTGAATTAAATGATAATCTTATGAAGAGACCTGATTTCAACATTTCCATAAACTCTTATCTGATAAAACTCATCACAGGAAACTTATCAATTACACTAATCATATTTCTGTTCACACAACATGTCTTTTAATAATTTTAAAACTTGTCCAGTATGCATCAAACAATAGGTAGTTTCTTTATACCAAACTTAAAAAGCCATATTAGCTTTTCCAATGTAGAGAGGGTATTACTAAGTTAACAAAAGCTATTTCTTTTTTTGTGTGTGTGTTTAGGCCACACCTCAGGGGTTATTCCTGGCTCTACACTTATGATTTATTCTATGCAGTGCTCGGGGGACCACATGGGAAACTAGGGATCAAACCTGGATCGACTGTGTGCAAGGCATGCACCCTACCTGCTGTACTATCTCTCCAACCCAAATGCAACATATTTATGATACCAAATTAAACTCCCAGACACCAGGAAATTAAACTGTGCAATAATCAAATTGGAAATGTTTTATCATTTGATTGGTCTCCTCTTATGTTTCTTTTTTTACTTCTCTTGTATTCAATTTAACTTTCTGAAGATGAATCTGAAGAGGGTGAGGAATTAGACTAGGAACCCAAGTCTTCTAAATGTCTGTTATGACACCCCAAATCTCACTATTTAATGAAATGAATTGTATCTTTCCAGAACTCCCACAAAAATGTTTCCCTGACCAAGTTGCCTAAGTCCCTTTCCCTACTTACAGAATGTAAATTCTGAAAAGGTAAGGTAGTGTACATGACATTCTTGAATTTATTGCCAAAAGTATCTTTCAAAGTACTCTTAAGTTCATCCTCAAGAAGTGTGAAACAGCAGTGAGTTGCCAGATCATCATTCAATAGTGAAAACATGTAAATCAATGGTCTTACTTACGGTTCAGGCTCCACTGTGACATGAGGCATGTCTCTCCTCAGTAAAAATCGGTTCTCAGGCACTGGAGGAATCTCTTCTGGGCGAACTACAGGCTTCTCCCGTTTAGCATTTGAATCAACTGACTTTTTTTCATTGGTATCACTCCTTTTAGGATGACATGAGAATAAGCCAAATAACCAACTATAATTTGTAATGTCTGCATTTCATAACAAAAAGCATATAAAATTATACATTAAAATAGTAACAAAATAGGGGGCGTAAAGATGTGGTTCAGAACAGAGAATATGCCTTGCATATGTGAAGCTCTGGGTTCAACTCCTGGTACCTCTTTAAAAACAAGAAATTACTGGGCCTAGGGGGCTGGAGCGACAGCACAGCGGGTAGGGCACTGCCTTGCACGTGGCCAACCCGAGTTCAATTCTCAGCATCCCATATGGTCCCCTGAGCACCGCTAGGACTAATTATTGAGTGCAGAGTCAGGAGTAACCAGGAATAAGTCCTGTACATTGCCAGTTGTGACCCAAAAAGAAAAAAAACAACTACTGGGCCTAGAGAGATAGTATAGTGGGTAGGGCACTTCCTTGCACAAGGTCAACATGGGTTCAATCCCCGGCACCCATATGACCTCCCAAACACTGCTGGGAGTGATCCCTGAGCTCAGAGCCAGGACTACGCCCTGACTGCCTCCAGGTGTAGCCCCCCTATCTCTGTCCCCATCAAATTTCAAATAACTTACAAATCTCACTTTAAAGTTTATAGAATTTTCTCAAAATATTGATCCAGTTTTTTTTTTTTTTGGGTCACACCTGGCGATGCACAGGGGTTACTCCTGGCTCTGCACTCAGGAATTACCCCTGGCCATGCTCAGGGGACCATATGGGATGCTGGGATTTGAACCCGGGTCGGCCGCGTGCAAGGCAAACGCCCTACCCGCTGTGCTATCTCTCCAGCCCCAAAATATTGATCCAGTTTTAAGTAAAGTAAAATCATGAAATAAAACTCCAGTATAAAAATAGTCAAATGAGCCTACATTTTAATCTTTTAAGAATTTCACATATTGGGGGCTGGAGTGATAGCATAGCGGGTCGGGCGTTTGCCTTGCACGCGGCCAACCCGGGTTTGAATCCCAGCATCCCATATGATCCCCTGAGCACCGCCAGGAGTAATTCCAGAGTGCAGAGCCAGGAGTAACCCCTGTGCATCGCCAGGTGTGACCCAAATGACCCCCCCCCCAAAAAAAAGAAAAAAAAAAAGAATTTCACATATTATTTTTACCTGAAAACACATAAATCTTTGATATGGCTGTGTTATCCCTATAACATTTACCAGATGAAATTCCCCAAAATGCTTCCAATTTCAACAATGGGTTGTAAAACTGGGTTTATACATACAATCCTCATTCCCACATGTTAATTTTCAGGGACCACATTGGTCAGTATTGAATGGCTACGCGGAAGTTAGTGCTCAGGGGGACCATGTGGTACTAGAGATCAAACGAGGGCCTCGACCTACAAACCATGTGCTCAGCCTTTTGGACTACTTTTCTGGTGTTTGTTTGGCTTGGGGGCCACACAGGCAGTGCTTGGTGGCTACTCCTGGCTCTGTATTCAGGGCACACTCCTGGAGGTGCTTGGGATGGAACTGGGGTCAGCACATACAAGGCAAGTGCCTTTACCCCTATGCTAACTCTCTAGCCTCCAGTGTTTGTTTTTTAAGTACAATTATGCAGGAGCTTTGTATTTACCCCCTTGGGCTTGTTGTATGTTTATTTCTTAGCTCCTCTGAGCTGCTTGCTTCCTTTCGTCTCTTTTTAGAATATTTAACTTTTGGTCTCCTCTTATGTTTCCTTTTTCTGCTTCTCTCGTGCTCAATTTCACTTTCTGAAGATGATTCCAAAGAGGATGATGAGTCAGAAGAGGAGTCCAAGTCTTCTGAATGAGTTGGTTTCTTCCTTTTCTTCTCAAACACTTTTAATAGATATGAGCAGAATTATTGGTATTGGATTTCAGTGAATACTTTTCCAAGTTAAAAAATGGTTGTAAAACATGCTTTATGTAGAACTAATTAAAAACAATGTAAATATGCCTTTTTCAAGTTGATAATGCTATTTTCTAGAGACAATGGTAACAAAACCCTTTCCCTCATTAAGTCTGGATGAGGTAAGAAAAATAGGCGATACATGCATAAAATGACAATGGTAAGTACTAAAACAAAAAGAAAATAAGGCAGTGTAAAGGGAATAAGGAGGAGCTAGAGTTAGTTTAAGTCAAATTGAAATCTGAAGGAAGCAGGCCATACAGATATGTGAATAAAGAGTGATCTAGACAGAAGGAACTGCCAACACAAAGTCCTTGAATGTTTATGCTTTGTATGCAGCCCTGGGTTAGATCCCTGGCACCTTAACCCAGGTACAGCATAGCCCTGGAGAACCACTGGAATAGTTTCCTGAGCATCCACGAGAAGACAGCCCTTGGGCCAGAGAAAGTATAGGAGGTAAAGTGCTTGTCTTGCATGCAATGATTTGGGTTCAATCCAGCACCACATATGGTACTATGAGCACCACCAGGGGTCATTCTTGAGGACAAAGTTAATAATAGTCCCAACATCACAGGACACAGCCCAAAACCCCCAACAACAGAAAAAGAAGCAGCCCTTAAAGATCACTCTGGTTCCTGTGAAGGAGACTGTTAATATGTAAGCTAAGAAATCAATTAGGAGACAATAAGTATTAAGAAAAGTTAATAAAGGAGAAAGGACAGAGGCAAAGTGAATAGTTTTGAGGCTACTATTATAATCCAGGTAAGAGATACTTAATTTGGACCAATTAAGAAAAAAAAGGTTAAAGTCTGGTAAGATTTGCTGACAGAATGGATACAACATATGATACAAAAGCAGTGGTTTTCAGCCACTCAAGTGCACACTGGTTGCAGGCCACAGAAATTTCTTGCCAGTCTGCAAAAAGTTTTGGCTGCTGGGCCAGAAGATAGTATACAGCATGCAACGCACTAGTCTTGCAAGTACCTGACCTGAGTTCAATCCCTGGCATTGCATATAAGTCCCCTCATTTCCTCTACCCCGCAAAAACTCTTACCATCTTTTGTTGATTTTGTGGCAAGTACTCCACAGTCGATAACTCTCACATCTGCATATGGTCTACTTGCAGCATCAGTTTTCAGATTTTCAATTTGTTCAATTACTTCAAAACCAGAAATAACTAGTCCAAAGACAACATGCACCCTGTCACAATACAAATTCAAGGAAGAATTGGCTTACTGATAGGTGGCGAGCAATAATTAAAACAAATGTTATAAAAAAACACATCAACAGGCATGAGAAAAAGGCAGTGCTTGATGTGTAAAGCAACTAAAAGGGAAGTAGAACTGGTAATCTGCTTTATAAAAGACAAAAAATATCTCAAACTGGGCCTTAGTTTGCTGTCTTTAAAATTACAGTCTGAAAGTAATTTACAGCAGAGTCAGTAACATGGTATTCAATACTCAAGAAATCATCCGTATAGAGTGGGTCACTCAAGATTGAACAGTTAAGCCCATTGATGGGGTCAGAGAGATAGTAGGTAGAGCACTTGCTCTGCACACAGCCAACTTGGATTTGATCACCAGCACCACCATATGGTTCCCCGAACCCCAAACAGATTTAGGAGTAAGCCCTGATGACCAATGTGTGTGGCCCCAAAATTAAACAAACAAACAAAAAGACTATATAAGGATTTAGGTAAATATCTCATTAGTGAAATGAGAGCTAGGGGGTGCTAAAACTACTACATTTGGGGCCAGACAGATAGTACAGGGGTTAAGGGACCTGCCTTACACGTAGCCAACTCCAGTCAATCCCTCATATTGCTTATGGCCCCTGAGCATTGCTAGGAGTGACCCTGGAGCACAAAACTGAGAGCTGCCCCACTGGGTGTGAGTGTGACCCAAAAACTAAAAAAAGGAAGGAAAAAGAGACAAAGAAATGTACTGTATTCAAGACCACAACTATGGTATAGCAGGTAGGTATGGTCTGCCTGCACGAGGCAGACTTGGGTTTGATCTCTGGTACCATATATGGTTCTCTCCAGCCCTGGCAGGAGTAATCCCTGAGTGAAGAGTCAGATTAAGTCCTGAGCACTACTAGGTGTGGCACACACACACAAAAAGTACTGCATTTGATCCTTTAGAAAGAGCATGACAATGAGAGCTTAACTCAGGAATCAAGAGTGCCACCTTGAGGGCTCACCCATGGTACATGTCTTGGGAGCAGCCACCCAGTCATCCTCCCCACAAGGTAGTAAACAGATAACTCTTACCCATCCAAGTGCGGAGCAGGTTTCGTGGTACTGTACAATAAACATCAACACAAAGAAGGTGGCAGAAACCAGGTGTTCAGGTGAATAGAGCAGAAGGGTTTAAAAGCACAACATGTAGAAAACAAAGAGGTAAAGATAAAAAGATAGGGAAAAGTTAAACATGATACATATCTAAATTTAAAAACCTTAAGAGTAATAGCTATTTTATATGTATTTTAGTTCCTCAAGAATATAACACAAAATCATAACTTCCCCAATATGAAACAAACATATTTTAAGTATGCAGTATAAGTATATATTAAAAAAGAACCTATTATTTGCCCTACAGAAAGAAAAGGATGACAAACACCATAAAGCAACTAATTTCTTCTACTTGATACTTCTCACACTGAGTCAGTATTCATCTTTAAGGTAGGTAGATGGAAGTAGGCTTCATGAGTTCTTTTTCAGAACTTCCTGCCCCTTTTTAGTATCTAAGATTAAAGTTCCTGCAGCTATTCTGAGAACGAAATAGGGAGCAAACCTTCAATCTGCCAATACTTACTTACAGCAAAATAATAGTGGAAAGTGGAAATACTGTTATAGATATTTTAAAATTCCATATCCCAGAAAATACCTACAAGGCTTCTTGTACATTACAAATAGGCAAAGAGTCAATCTTGGGTACCTAGCCTACAGGAACATAGTTGACCAAGATAACCCAAGGTGGTTTTCCCATTGCATTTTCACAGATTCTGGCACTATGTGAATTGTGTGGAAAAATAAACCTAAAGTAGCAATTCGGACTGAGAAGTACATACCACCAACATCTTAGTTTTAAGGATGAGCAACACATATTTGAGAGAAAGGTCACACTGGGTATTAGGTCATGTTAAAGCAGTTGATTGCATTAGAAGTTCCCATCTTATTTTTTATGACAATTCTAAGACATGTAGGTCAATAAAATACAATTTTTAATCTTTACAACAATGCTGAAAGTCCTGATCCTACAAGAATTGTAACACATCACAATACTCAGTTCTGTAAGAGTTTAAGATTTAATTTTTAAGGGGCCGGAACAATAGTACAGAGGGTAGGACATTTGTCTTACACGTGCCAACTAAGGTTCAATCCCGGGCATCCCATATAGTTTCCAAAGCAGTGCCAGGAGTAACCGCTGAGCATCGCTAGGTGTGACCCCAGAACAAAGCAAAACAAACAAAGAAGAACTAATCTTAGGGGGCGGAGAGATAGTACTGCAGGCTGGGTGCTTGCCTTGCATTAGCACTACATATAGTCCTCTGATGCTGCCAGGAGTGATCTCTGAGTACAGAACCAGGAATAAGCCCTGAGCACTGCTAGGTATTGATGACCCCCCCCCCAAAAAAAAAAAAACGCCAAAACCAAACCAAGACATACAGGTTAAAATTTAATTTTAAATAATTTGAATATCAATTTTAAAAGTTTCAAATTTCAAGAGGAATTTGGAACTTTAAAAGCACTAATTTCAGGGGCAGAGATTATCACTAAGTAGTAGGGCTCTTTCCTTGCATGTGGTAGGTCTAGGTTTGATTGTTGGTAACACAAAAATAAACACACAAGTCTTAAATTTTCTGGAGAAGACTGAGAAGTGGTCATTCAATCAAAGTAATAATAATGAAAGTCAAAAAGAGGCAGGAAAGAGGAGAGGAGAGGTGGGGAGGAGGAGGATACAAAGAGAAGACGGAAAGAAAAGTGGGGAGGAGAGAAACACAAGCAAACTAGTGGGGCAAACTAAGTCAAACTAGAAATCAGAAATTACTCTGGACAGTAGCTTTTAGAAAGGTGCTTTCCATAACTATAAAACTTTGCCAAAGCACAGAAAAGAAGAATAAATTAGTATATAAGCTATATAATAATCCACTGTAAAGATATAAAAAGGTTAAAAATTTCATAGTAAACACATTCTGCCATGTTGAGATCTAAAATATGTATGCAGCAGTGAAATAGTTTATTGATTAGATACACTACTTCCTTTGTTGATCTATTCTTGTAAGTTTACTGATTAGATATACTCCTTCCTTTGTTGATCTCTTTTCTTGTAATTTTCAAATCTTCAGGTATTAGAAAAGGCCAACATAATTTTTCTTTAAAACATAAAGGCCTGGGGGCTGGAGCAATAGCAAAGCGGGTAGGGCATTTGCCTTGCATGCGGCCGACCCGGGTTCGATTCCCAGCATCCCATATGGTCCCCCGAGCACCGCCAGGAGTAATTCCTGAGTGCAGAGCCAGGAGTAACCCCTGAGCATCGCCGGGTGTGACCCAAAAAGCAAAAAAAAAAAACAAACATAAAGGGCTGCTTTATTTGCTACGTTGGCTAAAACAACTGATCGCAAACCTTTGGAGCAAATGATGACTACAACATTCTGGGGCCAGGGCAACAGCACAGTGGGTAGAACGTTTGCCTTGCACACAGTTGACTTGAATCAATCCTCGGCATCCCACTTGGTTACTTGAGCCTGCCAGGAGTGACTGCAGAGTGCAGAGCCAGGAGAAAGTCCTGAACATTGAGGGTATGGCCCAAAAAAAGAAATAATAATAATAATATTCTAGTTAACTGCAGTGATGCAGCAACATAGTAGCTGAGACTCAACTGAAGATGAAATATAGCTAAGTTTTATTTTCAGTTGAAGCTGCAGAACACACTTGGTTCTTAATTCCAATAATGAAGAAAACAAATTTAGACAGTAATTCTTTCAAGAACAAATCTTAGCTGTCCAATTATGCCTAAACTGGTGTGAAAAAAATTAAGTTTAATATCTGCAATTCAGAATGCAGTAATATTTATATTTTAATTGAGTTAAGCCACATATCAAGAATATGAAAAGGAGAGATAGCTCAACAAACTGAGCACATGCCCCGCATATAGGAGGCCCAACCTAGTATTTCACCCAGCAGTACCTATCCCAATATAAAGAAGACTCACTAGCTCTGGACAAACACCAGACATGGTGAGAAGACACTGCCAAATGTGGTTACAAAAGGGAGAGGGGTAAATGATATGCTCAGGTTGTTACTCACCAACTCTAATTGTAATGATCTTTTAGAACTATATAGTCATTTAAAAACTCACTCAAGTGACATGTTTTACTACCATGCCAATACTTATTACCTTAAGAAAGCCAGAAACTATAATGAATTTGTAAATTTATATATGCTTATGAACACATACCTAAAGGAAGAACCACATTTCAAATTATAAAACATTCAATATTTCCAAGATTTTCATTTTCTCTTGTCACACGAACAATAATTTCCCAGTTTTTCCCATTGCTCAATTTATTGTAACATGTATGAGCCAAGATTCATTAAAACTATTTAAATATTCAAAACTGAAAAATGTCATCATTATTCACACAACCTACATTTTTATACCATTACTACACTTTCTACCTTCACAGAAATTAACAGTTCTATGCTGAAATGAGATCTAAAACCATTAAATATTCAATACAGGCCCTCCACCCCCAAATATATATACATATATATACAGACACACACATATATATATAAACTTAGTGGAAACAAGCCACTGAAATTAATCTTCCCCAGATTTAATCACAAACAACAAAACACATTTGTTTTACATGTACTGCTGCCATACAGATCAAGCAAAAAGTTTTCTTAAAATGTTTCAATACACATTAAAGAGATAAAGGCAAAGAAAGAAAAAGAGAGCCTTAGAGTAATGAGACATTACCTTTGGAGCGCACGGTGTAACACTCTTTCTGTAAATTTTACACAAAAATGGCAAGAAATAAATTGTAATACACTTTTAGACAAGACTGAATGTTCTAATATCAATATAACTTTTGAAAATAAATATTTTCAAGTTTATGCAAAGCAAGAAAGCTTTTGAAAACGGAGGGCTCTAAATTTTCTTTCACACAGAGTATGTATGTAGAGATGAATTATGCTTAAGAAAAGCCTTGTTGTGGTTGATGTGGGGATCTTCTCAGATCTTTAATATAGTGTGTGAATAACAATTATTAACAAAACATTACATTTCCTTTCATAAATCCTAGGAACTAGCTAAATCAACTTTCTCAAGAATAACATATCCTGAATACATGCATAAAATGTCCAGGAGCTACCCACGGAAAACAAAAGTTTCAATATAATGAATTAAAAGAATTAAAAAGATAATTTGAAAGGACTTTTTAGTTTTGTTTTTTCACTAACTTCAGATAAATACTTCATGCCTCTACATTTGTAAAACATTGGGGGAATGGATGTTGGGATCCCATATCACACCAGATAAGTATTGAAAAAAGCTAGACAGTAATTAGCTTGTTGCTATTACACATACTCTGTAATTTTTAAGTCATAGAAAACAATAATAAGGCAATATAACTAGGATCATAGAGATCTTCAAAAAAAAAAGACCAAAAAGACCAGGGCTGCAACATATAATAGCTCAATGGTAGAGTGTATGCTTTTGCAAGTATGGGTGCTTGATCCCCAAAACCACATACACCCAAAAATAAACAGAGTGAGAAAGATCTGAAGTAAAAAAATACAAAATGTTGAAAATTTTTTGAGAGAGAGACAGACAGAACTAAAGCAAATACAGCAAAATGTTAAACTTAAAAGGTGAGAGATGAAATTATCAGTTTATTGTGTCAAACCTTGGTCAAAATGTGTTCTTTCTTTTTCTAAGTCTGATTTTCCTTTCCTGTTAAAAATTTTTTTTAAAGAAAATACATTGACCAATTTTATTCTATTAAAGTTTGCATACTCGGTCTAGATACTACATTATACACAACAGATAAAATTCTTTATGGAGGGATTTTAAACATATTTAACCTTGAGATATTTAAAAATAAGTTTGATTTCTTGTAAAGGCATATGTGAATTAGTTAAAAATAAAATGTTTCAAATAATATGAAGTTTCAACTACTGCTGTGAAAAAGTGACTCTAAGTAGAAACAGTAAGGAAGAAGGAAAAAAATAAAACTTATTTCAGTCTAATATGGTCTCTAACATGCAAATTTTAAAAAATGTTACCCCTTAAACCATTATGGAAGAGGTACCAAATTGGAGAATAACAAAGTCTATGAGAACAATGGAAACTATACCAAGCCATATTATAGTGCTGTACTATCTAAAATAATGCCAAAAGTATAAGGACTTTTGAAAATCCAGCACTATTGTTTAACATAATGTAGAGGAACCACTGCTAGATACAAGATTTCTTGCAAATACATATGGGATATAAACACTTAAATAATATTAAGACTGGAAGTTAAGAATAACACTTAATGAAATTACTTGGTTTATGGTTAATTTTCATGCACCTCTTAGTGAAAAATCTTAGATTAATATGTGAAGTTATATCTAAAAGGAATAAATAACTAGAAATTCTCAGGTTACTAACACTAACAGTTCTTCTTACACAGATTCACTAATATATGGAGGAAAATAAGCAATTCTACCAAAATCTGCATTTACTACCAAAATGTCTACCAAATTTTTTATAAGCCACTTTAAAGGAAATTTCCCATCAACTCCCCTTGTCCCTTGTAGCGGCAACTATAACTCCACTACTCTGAAATGATACTCTTTCCTCTCAGGTTCAGAAGTCTGATTCTTATATACTCTAGAGCATCTTATTTGTTCCTCGCATTATTCTATTTATAACTTAAAATATAAAAAGAATTTTGGTTAAAGTTTTATTTTTCATCAATATTTTTTTTAAAAAGTATAGTCTCTTTTACTCCCTCTCAGAGACACTGGCAAGTATCGAGAGTATCGAGCCCACACGGCAGAGCCTGGCAAGCTACCCGTGGTGTATTCAATATACCAAAAACAGTAACAAGTCTCACAATGGAGATGTTACTAGTGCCCGCTTGAGCAAATTGATGAGCAACACGATCACGGTAATTATTTTTTTACAATTTTTTTTTTTTTTGCTTTTTGGGTCACACCCAGCAATGCACAGGGGTTACTCCTGGCTTATGCACTCAGGAATTACTCCTGGCGGTGCTCAAGGGGACCATATGGGATGCTGGGAATCGAACCCGGGTCGGCCGCGTGCAAGGCAAATGCCCTATCCACTATGCTATGGCTCCAGCCCTGTGACAGTGATTTTTTAAAAAAAGTTTAATTAACATATCCTCTGACAGTGACCACTGACAGAAACTGTACTCCAAAATTCTGGAGGCCTTTCTCCTGGATTAGTTCAGTTGTGCTGATTCAGCTTAAAGTGTGACCACTATATTTTTTTCTAATACCAATGCTCTCATAGAAGCTAATGAGAAGACCACCGCTAAGTCCAGAGGTTCTCTGCATAACTTTTGATACTGGGGAATTATAACTATTTCCTTTAAGGCATAGCGATGTTTTCATAGCAATCACTCCATAAATTCAAGAAATCTGGAATCAAACACTTTCTTTCCTTTATATACACATTTTCACACCAAATTATTCCAAATTATTGGTGTGAAAATAATAGCTGGTTTTTTTAGGTTTTTTTTTTTTTTTTTGCTTTTTGGGTCACACCTGGCGATGCACAGGGGTTACTCCTGGCTTTGCACTCAGGAATTACTCCTGGTGGTGCTCAGGGGACCATATGGGATGTTGGGAGTAGAACCCGGGTCGGCTGCATGCAAGGCAAATGCCCTACCCGCTGTACTACCGCGCCAGCCCCAAATAATAGCTGTTTGAAAAACAAAATGCAAAGTGAATAGCAAACAAAACTAGAAGTAATAGCTCCTGGTATCTAAGTTAACGCTCTAACCCAGAAAAGATATTTAATGCAAAGCTAAATTAGTGACCTAATCTTTTAAAATTACCTGATGTAATACCTTCTTAATCTTTTTGATATATATAAGGACAATGTAAATTAGAGCCAGAATAGAGTACATATCACTATCAGTCAAGGGAAAATAAGTTTCCCCAAAATCATTATTTTATATTAATGCTTGAGACTTCTAATACTTACTGAAAAAAAATTTGAGAAGAATAGTAAGATTATATAGCTTTTAGCTTCTTCCATGTTATATAAAAAGCATAACCTGAGCTTTATATTGTTTTAATTTTATTCCTTACTTTTTTTTTTTTTTTTGCTTTTTGGGTCACACCTGGCGATGCACAGGGGTTACTCCTGGCTCTGCACTCAGGAATTACCCCTGGCGGTGCTCAGGGGACCATATGGGATTCGAACCCGGGTTGGCCGCGTGCAAGGCAAACGCCCTACCCGCTGTGCTATCACTCCAGCCCCTATTCCTTACTTCTATTATCAGAAAGGTTGGTCTAGATATCCTTTTATTCTCTAGGATTTACCATCAATAGCTTTTATCATCATTTCTTCCTAGCCTACTATCAATAGCTTTTATCACCATTTCTTCCTAGTCTTTAGCTTGAATAATAATAATAATAATAATAATAATAATAAAAATGGCAAACTACCTTAACTACTACTTAGGGCACAGGTTTCTGAATTTCTTAACATGAAAAAAACACTTTTCTCCAGTGATTCATAGCAACAGTGCCACATCTATTACTTCTTTCACTTTTCTTGAGCAGTATTATTCCAAAAAGAAATCAGTTTTCTTCTAGGTAGGTACCCAAAGCAAAATCACTATGACTAGTAGCAGACATGAAAGCTACTGGAAAAACTACAAAGAGCTTGATTAGAAAAAAAAATCTGATTGGCACCCCAATTTTCTCACTCCCCAAAAGGAAATAGTATAATATAAATAAAATTAGTTAACAATAATAATGTGTGCCTTAGGAAGGGGAGGTTTTAAATGTGAAAGTAACAAAGACCATACTTAACGTAAAGCATAAGAATCCTAGAAAAACCCTTTTTACAAATACCCTAATAGCACTAAATTTACACTAAATGCACTATTAACACCAAGCTTCTTGTTAAGGAACTGCAGAGACAACAGATTTATAATGCAAACTAGAAATACAAATCTGCAGGGATATAGCTTAAGTTCTCATGAAGCCTATAAAAGAGGACCCAGTTCTTGACATTTGATCATTTTTCCACTACCCTTTTTCAGATTCCAGACTATTGCTCAGAGGTGATATAAATGTGGTAAGAGGGTAAAAGGCACAGTCACCCAACCACATAACCTTACCTTTATGCAGTATTATCTCTGGTCATTTATGCGACTAGAAGATAATACATCACACTGAAAAATAATAATAACCTAATTCCAAATACCCTACGTTTACAAAGCAGTTTTCACAGATTTTTCTTTTATGAATTCCATTTCTATCTTGCTTATCATTCCTAAAAAAAACAGGGAAATGCTGGTTTGTAAATATGGATACTGGTTTAATTTTATCCTTTAACAAATGGGAAATGGTACTTTGGGCCAGCACTTAAAAGCAAATGCACAAAAGCTTTAAAGAAAAAAATAATCTGGGTTTTTTAATGTGCAAAAATATATAGTTACTTTCTAGATTGCTGTTAACAAACTCCTGGAAGTTGAGGCCAGAGTCTTACACAGTACATGAGTTGCATTACATACATTACATATCTTGCATGCAACTGATCTGGGTTCAATCCCTGGCACCTCACATTCCCCACTCCCCCGCCAGCCCCCAAGAAACGCAAGATATAGCCCCCCAAACACAAAAATCAACAGCAAAAAACCTCTTTCCAGAAGTATAAAAATTGTTTTTCAATCACAAATTCATAGTTGGTTTCTAGTGTGATCTCTGAATTAGGTAATTATGACAATTCCCAAGTTTTTTTTTTTAAACCCAATTAGTTTATGCTAAAACAATCTTAGGGCCAAGATTTTATGACATCTGCTTACATACGGCCAAGTAGGGTTAGATCCCTGATACCACGCATGGTTCCTGGAGCCTTGCCAAAGTTATTTCTGAGCACAGAGCCAAGAGTAAGGCTTAAGTACGGATGGCCATGACCCCAAATTTTAAATAAATAAATAAATAAAAATCGACATTTCTTGTCAAAACAGCAGTCCCAAAGTAAAATAAAGCTTCACAGAAAATAACAATGGATTTAATTTGTGTCAAGTCCCAGAAAAAACTTAATCAAAGACTAACACAGAAACAAGATACTCTAAATTTTAAAATAGAGAATCTGAAATAATTGGATTTTAATTAATATATTCTGATATATCTGTTTTTAACTCTAACATTTTATAAACAAGTTCAATTATGCAACAATGAGAAGAAACTGCCGCTTTCCAATAAAATAAAAATTTAAATGTACTGATACGAAAAAGGAAATCTGAAAGAAATTTTAGAGCCCTCAGATGGTAGCTTCTTGACCAATGAATCAATAATTATGTTTATAGTTCAGATAAGCTTAAAAATGGAAGTGGCAAACGTGAATCAAAAGTAAATAACCTTTGTATTAAATTACTCCTAAGAAAAAATTCAAAATGTCTCTCTCTAATTCTCTCAGTCTTTTAAGAAGATTAAGAATAGAAAAATATTCTAATAAATAAGCATAATAATATTCTGTGAAATCCAATAAGATAAAGAAACAATTGTTTTAGGTCTTCTTTTTACCCCACACAACTCCAAGCATTATAATTATCTACCAGCTTTCCATTTTTAGGACATTCCTTAGGAAGAAAATGCCCCTTATCTGAACTTTATCAGATCATGTAGGAAATCTATTTTCAGTCAAATTTAAAACGTGAGATTTTCTATGAATATGTTACTCCTTTAAAGACAGGAAAGCGCCATTCATACTCATCCATTCAGAAAGATGACCTTTAAAAAACCTTTTTTTGATAAACCATGAACAAAATATTACTTCAACCAACATAGCACAACAATAGACTTAATTCCGATCAAAAAGCCTTAAACTTCATCTAATTTATTTATCTTAAAATCACAGGATTATGAAGATTTTGGAGAAGTTTTAAATAAATATGCAATAAAAGGTTTTCAGAATTTAAAAATTTTTTTTTAGAATTAAAAATTTTTGTTGTGCATGAATGTACATGAAAAGATTTTTTTTTAAAAAAGTTAACATTCTGAAGTTTCCCTGAGTAATAATCTTTATAAGCTGTGGTGGAAATGACAGCAACAACAGTTGATTCAATTTTGCATAGAGATCTCACAAGGTTTTAAAAATGTTTCCCATATAGTATATTGCCTATCTTAATATAGCACCAGAAAATACTGTAATCTCTCAAATTTGCTCAAAGAGATCCGGTGAGAGAAAAAGCAACTACACAAAGATTTACTCAAATCAACTGTTGTTCATGCTAAGGATACATCTCATCTAAGTCTATCAATAATTTTTTAATGTTCATCAATAGCTCATGTCCCAATCTAGCTTTGGTAAAATAAGCCCCCAAATTTGGTCAAAGTTAATTTCTTAAGATGATAACAGAACATGAAAATAATGTACACCTTCAAGTTAAACCTTTAAGTGCCATTCTTTAAATCCAGGATATATGCTGAACACTGAGGTGGTATTAAGCTTACCAGTTACTGTAACATAAGAAATGAATAATGAAACTCAAGTTGATGAAATTCTAGTATTAAAACTAGTTTAAGATTAAACTAGTTTAATCTTTCTCATGAACAGCGCTTCTCTGTTTAAGAAAAGCTCATCTCTGAATTATGCCTACTCACATGAAAAACTGGGAACCATTGGTATGTTTCCCTCGATTTGCCATTGACAAAAGGAACGCTCTGTCATGTTTGAGAATAAAGTTTTCATCTGTTTGAAGAAAACACAAACTCGTCAGTCTCCAATTATAAGTTATTCTGAAAGTGTAATGTTCATAGTAATAAACAGAAAGTAAAAGATGAAATTCCTCTTCTGGTCAGTACTGATACTTGACTGAATGTTTAGAATAAATATTTTTAACTAATCAAGTAACAAAAGCATAAAAAGACCAAAATACTACTTAAAGCCTTGAGGAAAAGAACATATATTTTAATCCTTTATACAAACAGCCTTAGAACAGTCACTTTTAGAAGCAACATATTTTGGCTAACTGGTAAACTTCTTAACTTTCAGGGAAAACAGAAATTTTAGTAAAGTCCCTATAGCAAAACTCATTTTCTCAAATATCTCCAATTATCTTCCCTAATGAAATGAATACATGGAAGAAGTTTAATAATCCCGGTGCCTAATTTTTATGTGGCAAATTACTCAATTAAATTGATGCTAGACTCTGAGAGCAAAAAAATTTAATTGAAGTAGACTTTCTCATCAGTCTGATAACAAAATTATCTAAGAAAGAAGTCCTGTAAAAACAAAAATTCCAATGGCAAAATATAATTTTAAGTTACATAAGTATCTGCCACCAGAAACAATCATATAAAGTAAACTCAGCATTAATTTCAAATTGTTAACAGCAAAAAAGTTGCTGCTTACTACTTCAAAACAAAAACTGCCATAAAACTCACTTAGAAATAATTTTCATTCCAAAAGAATTATCTTGAAAATCAATTTAAGTTTCCTTTTAACAAGATACAAACAAATTTTTCTTTAGAACAAACAGAAACATATAAAAAAAATTTTTAAATGATTACCTTGGGAACAGGCTTCTGAAAAACAGTAGTAATCCATTTTCCCCAAAAGAAATATAAAAGACTATTATAACACTGAAGCTATCAAGGCATTAAAACCTAGTAATATCGGATCCCATTATAAATCTCTGCAACTGACTTTTCTAAGGCTTTTTGGGGCAAGTGTAATAGTTAAGATTTATGCAAATACTACTAATGTAGGAATAAAAAACAATCATGTAATTCTATTATGCAAAAGAAAACATACAAACCTTTGAGAAAGGAAGAAATACCAACTTTTATTCAATGAAATTGCTTTAAGGAAAAAAAAACACAACACATTCTTTTCTCTAACATGGAACTAATAACCCATTGAGAAAAGAAAAAGATTCAGAAATACGTATGAAGTAGTATACAGAATTTTCCAAGTCTTCAAGCAACATAGAAATCCAGCCACAACCTGACCCAGACTGTCTAAAAATTTATTAGAAAGGGTGCAAGGGAACAGAATTGGAGTTTGTGTTACTGAGCTTTGTTCTCTTACCTTTTCATTTTGCAAAAGACCACATTCTCTATAAACAAAAGAATATGTTGACAGTTTTAGGCAGGAAGATAGGAGTTTTCATGTATATAGTTGCCTAACCTCCATGCTGAAAGTCATGTTTAACCATAAAGTTAGCCTTAATTAATCTTGTAAATTAAGTTATACATTACAATATAGTTTATCCCCAAGTTCATGCAAATAAAGTATTTTCATGCAGCATTAGTTTCATGCAAAAGTGAACTATAAGTAACCTCTTCTCATTAAAAGTATATGACCATTCTTGCTTTAATATCAGAACTGAAATGAAAGACCACAAAAGATTAAACCTTACCTTTAAAATATCCACCATAAATTGATTCTCCACCTTTTCCATTACCTGCAAATAATGAGCTACATTAAACTCAAAATTAACATATAAATTATGTTTATGATTTATTTGCTAAAGGAACTTGACAGCTTGTAATGTTTGCAGATAATTAACATTTTAAGAATCTAAGCTCACTTTATTTGGGAGGTGGAGAAGAAGAGGGAGACTTCCTAAGTCATGCAAAGGAGGGCCACAGGCCTCTTCCATATAACTCTTGGCCAACAGGGTCTGAGGATGTGGTGCTGCTTAGGCCCTGCAGTGCTGGGGATTACTATACCTACCCCAGCTGTGCTGGAGGATTGACCGGGGTCACCTGCATGCAACGACTTAGCTCCTGTACTATTTCTCCGGCCTTATCTTCATTTTTAGTAAAACCTACCATAAAAAAATACTATCTTCAAAATGATCTCTTGTAACATTTGATTCAAACAGTAAGCAAACAACAAAATTCTGTAAGAATAAAAATAATCAGTGTTTTGGTATTCATTGTAAGGAAATTCACCAAGCAACTGTAGTATGAGAGCTGTATGAAAACAATATAAAAGGGCCATAGAGACAGCACAAGGATAAGACACCTGCCTTGCACACAGCTGATCCCGGTTCAATTCCCAAAACCACACATAGTTCCCTTATGCACCACCAGGAGAGATCCCTGAGCACAGAGCTAGGAATAAGCCCTGAGCCTTGGTGTGGCCCAAAAACAAAATAAATAAGACAAAAAAAATTAAGTGCTTTTAAAATATGTGTTCGACAACGATCTTTTAACCAGCAATTATTCTTATATTATACTAAAAGGGAAATAATATTTACAATTGAATACTACAATTAATTGTAAGATTGTCAATTACAATTAGACACTAAAACCCAATAACTGAGTTATACGAATATAACAACTGTTAGCTCTACCTTCACTGAAGTCCCCACCCTGGATCATAAAGTTTTTAACCACACGATGGAATGTAGAGCCTTTATAACATAACTTCTTCCCAGTTGTTTTCCCAAGGCCTTTCTCTCCTGAGGGGGAAAAAACAAAGTTTGGCTAGAAACATATCCTTTTATGAAAATTACTATCCAATTAATTCTGTATCAAGTTCCTACATACACACCCCTACACACACTTATATAACCCCAAATAAAAAGCATCATATAAATGTTAAACTGTGTTGTATAGACTGTAAGTGCTATCAGAGACGATTAGAAAATGATTATCATCATTCCAATAAAACTATGCAGAGTTGTTGCAAAGATTATATATGTATGTATGTATCTAAATATAAATCTAAAATTTTTTACTTGTTCTTCGTACTTGAAACTTAAAAGAAAAATGTAGCCACAGTCCCAGGATTTACAAAGCTATTTATAGTTGGGTTTTAGACATACTATGTTCTAGCACTAATCCCACCATGAGTGCTGAAAGCAATATTTTATTTGCTAAACTCATCTCAGTGTTACTGTTTTTTTTTTTTTTGTTTCTACTGTGATTAAAACAGAATACAGGGATTTAAACATGCAAGGCAAATGCTCTACCACTCAGCTACATCCCCAGCCCCTTAGGGGCTGTTTCCTTCTAAGGAAATGAATACCTACTTTATTAATAAGAAAGTTATTAAGACTATGTCATGACTTCTCACAAGAAAAAATTCATTTACCTGAGCATAGGCAAAGGAAGTTTTTGCATGTTTTTGGACATATGTCTGAGAAGAGTTGAAACATTATACGGCCAACTGAAACAAAACACAGAAAAAACAAAAAGATAAGCAAGTCAATTCATTTGCCACAATTTTAGATAGGATAAACAGAATAAATAGAATAGAATTAGAAAAACAGAATAAAGTTACCGGAATAAACCTACCGTGCCAAGTCCATCTTTATAACTCATTTACATTTTGGAAAAGATTCATTAGAAAAGAATTTAACCAAGTAACAACTGAACAACTAGTAACAACTACACTTCTTGTAGCATCCAGTACTAAAACACACTTTGTTACTTGAGAGTAGAAAAATACATTATGATCCCCAAAAACCAACCTCCCGTACAGTACAAAGTAAATGAAAAAGAAGTCTGAGATTCTATTTAACTATATCACAGAAGTGCTCCACACACATTTTTGCCTGAAGACTCCCTTAAACACTTAACGATAATTACTCTAAAAATGTGAACCGTGGGACCAGAAAAATAGTACAGCAGGCAGGGCGTTTGCCTTGCATGAGACCCACCCCAGTTCCATCCCTGTCATCCCATATAGTCCCCTATGAGTAATCCCTGAGCACAGAGCCAGGAGTAAACCCTCAGCTCCACCAGTTGTGGC
The DNA here is from genome assembly GCF_027595985.1 of Sorex araneus. Classification (NCBI taxonomy): domain Eukaryota; kingdom Metazoa; phylum Chordata; class Mammalia; order Eulipotyphla; family Soricidae; genus Sorex; species Sorex araneus. Next base: position 40,469,618 of record NC_073305.1, on the reverse strand, counting down.
CCAAGTACAGAAAAAGGAGAAAAGTGAACTGCATCTACTATTCTATGCCATATATTAAAACTCAGAAATTGTTTCGTTTTGGGGCTACACCAGCAATGCTCAGGGGTTACTCTTGGCTTTGCACCTGGTAATTACTCCTGGCAGTGCTCACATGTGGTGGTTCTCACTTCTGGGGACCATATGGGATGCCAAGGATTGTACCGAGGTCAGGCACATGCAAGGCAAACCCACTGAAGTACTGTATGTATCCTATATACATAGGTATGTACCCTTATCCACTGTTTAATGGCCCCTAAAACTCAGAAAATTTGAAAACAATATAAAAGTACACATTCCATCAGCTGTCAAAAAAGTAACACCATTACATAGTATATATTATGTAACATCTGGAAAGAGGGCAAAAGGTAAATAAAATTATTATAAAATAGTTTTGACTTTAAAGGCTCAATAAAGAAATGAGGTTTTAATTTAAAAATCACTCTTCTGAGTCACATTTCCCTCCTACAAAACCTTTTTTTTTCCTGACCACATCTGGTGGTGCTGAATATTTACTCCTGACTCTGTGCTCAGGATTCACTTTTGGTGGGTTCAGAGGACCTTAAGGTACACTGGGGATCAAATCAGATCAGCTGTGTGCAAGGTAAGTGACCTACCCACAATACTATTGCTCCCGCCCCAACAAAATATTTTCTATTATAAACATTCTATTTACCCAAAGGGAATTATAAATAAAAACTAACCAAGAATTAAGAATTCAGTACAGATACCAAATGATATGACTTACCATTAGGAAATATTAATCACTAACTTTAAGTACTGAAAGATTTTAGTACTTAAAAATTTAGTACTTAAGGGGGCGTAACCGGCACGCCCTCGGCCCAGATAAATCCGGAGCCGCTGAGCGCCAATCGGACCCTCTGCGCCTAAAGACTTTGAATTCAGAGACTTCTTACAGCAATGCACTGGGACTGTGAGCTGGGCTATGTAATTTCTGGCAGAATTTTCCCTGGACTTTATACAGAAATCCAAAACCACGCAGACGCGGCAGCGTCCGCGAGACTTAACATTTGTAATTGTCAGCAATGTGAGACGGTTCCTTTTGAACAGGTCTGACTTAGGGGGGAAACTCCAAATAATAACAGTAAGTTTTTGTTGAAATACTGAAGGTTTTTAATGTAGCAGCCACCTCTCTGGACTGTGAACTAAGCAAAAGCCCCACGCTGGCCGACGCGGCGTGGCGTACACCATACTATGAGGCGCGGGAAGGGGGATGAGGGGGAAAAAGAAAAAAAAAAGGGAAAAGGAAAAAGGAAAAAAAAAAGAGAGAGAGAGAGAGAGAGAGTTATGTACTTGTAACAGTGGGGCTACATATCTCTTCATTTCCAGCAATGAAAAACTAATTATCAAATGTAGTAGGTCTGTCTCTCTTGGTTGGAAACTCCAACAACTATAGTGAGTTTTGTGCTGAATTATGGAATGTAATCAAGGTAAAGAAAAAATGAAGTGAAATTCATTAGTTATACAGTAGGGGGTAGGGGGTGGGGCGGGGGGTATACTGGGGTTTCTGGTGGTGGGCACTGGTGAAGGGATGGGTGTTTGAATATTGTATAACTGACATATAAACCTGAGAACTTTGTAACTTTCCACATGGTGATTTAATAAAAAGTTTTAAAATAAATAAATAAATAAAAATACTAAAAAAAAAAAAATTAGTACTTAAAAATATTTAGTAACCGGGGCTGGAGAGATAGCACAGCGGGTAGGGCGTTTGCCTTGCACTCGGCCAACCCGGGTTCAAATCCCAGCATCCCATATGGTCCCCTGAGCACGGCCAGGGGTGATTCCTGAGTGCAGAGCCAGGAGTAACCCCTGTGCATCGCCAGGTGTGACCCAAAAAGCAAAAAAAAAAAAAAATATATATATATATATATATATATTTAGTAACCACTAAAATATTTTAATTTCTTCCTAGCTACGTAAGTCAGTTCCTTTGAGGATGAAACAAAGATACTGCATAACAGACATCCTTAAGGGACAAAAGGTAAATAATGATGTCCTATAAGAAGAGTTTCCTGTGCCAACATTTTTACCTGTAGCTTTTTCGACTTTTTTTTTTTTTTTTTTTTTTAGGGAGACTACCAACAGGGGTCGTTCTAGGTGTTGTTTGAATAGGGCCAGCTGCCTACAAGGCAGGTACATTAGTCCCTGTACTATCTCTGTGGCCCACAGTATTTTTTTTTTTAAAGTTCCCCAGTCGGATATTTTTTATTTGAAGTAATATACATTCAGAGAGATGTAACTAGTGGGAGAGAAAAATAGGGCTTCAGCTTATACTCACTCTTACCCAAACTATAATGATGATTAGAATTAAAGTAACAATATACAGGTAAATGGTCTGGAGCAATAGCACAGCAGGTAGGGCGTTTGCCTTGCACTCGGCTGACCTGGGTTCGATTCTTCTGTCCCCCTCAGAGAGCTCAGCAAGCTACTGAGAGTATCTGCCCTCACGGCAGAGCCTGGCAAGCTACCCGTGGTGTATTCAATATGCCAAAAACAGTAACAAGTCTCACAATGGAGACGTTTCTGGTGCCCGCTTGAGCAAATCGATGAACAATGAATGACAGCGCTATAGTGACAGTGCTATACAGGTAAGTGGTACCAAGTTCTGCATGACTGAGGCTTATTTACAAGGCCATGAATCAGTACATTTCAAACTACCCAGTTAGGAACTCAGGTGAAGTTTTAATGAAGTCAAACCTAATAAACAATTTCAAAACTTGTTAGGCAGAAGTGAAAGTGCAGTGGGTGGGGAGTTTGCCTTGCATGCAGTCGACCCAGGTCCAATTCCTGGAGCACTGCCAAGAGTAATTCCTAAGCACAGATCCAGGAGTAATCCTTGAGCAAACCCAGCTGTGCTCCCAAAACAAAAACAAATAAAAAAATCCTTCTAGTCGATCTTTCTAACAAATGAAAAAAAAAAAAGATAAAGGAAATTAAAGGGGAAACAGCATGATTTATGGGACAATTCAGAATTTTTAAAAATGCAATTAGTGAGGCCAAAGCAATAGTATAGCAGGGAGGGTGTTTGCCTTGCACACAGCCAGCCCAGGTTCAATCCCTGGCATCCCAGATGTTCTCCCGAGCACCACCAGAAGTAATCCCTGAGTGCAGAGCCAGGAGTGAGTAACCTCTGAGCTTCGTCTGTGACCCAAAACACACACACACACACAAAACCCACAATTAGTATCAGTAACATGAAATAACCACTCTTTATATTTTATAAAAACAATTTTCCAGTGTGTTTTTTTCATTAATTCTCATAAAACCCTGGGAAATGATTAGGTGAAGGTTAAGTTTAAGATCACTAAGTTTTGCAGACTTAGATGAACATACTTAGGTCTTTGGATTCCTCCAAGACGGTTATTTTTCTAGGATGTAAGACGTAATCAAAATAAAAACTTAGGCTTTTCTTTTAGTTAGGACTATATTAACTTCAATATTCTTTTTATTTTTTAAATCTATGCAGCCTAGGGATGTTGATTCAGTGATAAGAGTACAAGCCTCCTATATGTGAAGCTCTGGGTCTATCACCAAAACAAAAAAAGAAAAAAATATGTAAGAAGAAAGCTGGTTGAAGTTTCAAATGTTTTCAGTTTTTCCTATACATATGAACAGAAGCTGCAAGCCCTCTAAGTGGTGCAACGTCAAGAAACCAATAGTTATCAGTAATTTTTTTACCCCTAACTATGAAAAAGAAAAAACTTCTATTGAAGATTGATTTCTCAATCTTACGGGGGAAAGATTCTCAAAGGCTTTTTCTGGTCTCTAGTAGTATGTTAAGAACAAAAGAAAAAAAATAGAGCAAAGCCAAATTGTTCCAGCCTCAATATTATCGTGTAAGACTCAAACACTGCCAAATTTAGAGAAATAATTTTAAAACCAGTGGGAGAAAAAGAAAAAGATAAACCAGTTTTTCAAGGCATGACAAAGGCTTAGAATGCTTTCTTAATTTAAAATGTCTATATGCACTGAAGAATCTTAAAAAAAAAAAGGCCAGAAAAACGAGAAAAGATTATTTCTACCTATAAGATGAACTTTTAATTCCCACCAAACTAAATTTTAAAACATGGATCTACGAAATGAAATATCACATGACACATAACAATCAAGAGTAGCTTGAATAAAGCTTATGAACCAAACCATAGTTTTTCAACATCTGGTGTCTGTTAGTGCCCACACGGCAGAGCCTGGCAAGCTACCCGTGGCATATTCAATATGCCAAAAAACAGTAACAAGTCTTACAATGCAGCCGTTACTGGTGCCTGCTTGAACAAATCGATGAGCAATGGGATGACAGTGACAGTGACGGTGTCTGTCAGGAAGGCTGGAGAGATAATACAGTAGGTAAGGCATTTTTTCTGGAACACAGCTGACCTGAGTTTGATCCCTGGCACCCCATAAGGTTCCCGAAGCCTTACCAGGAATAATCTCTGAGTGCAAAGCCAGGAGTAAGTCCTATAATAAAGTTTCCTATAACACATCAACCAACAAACACGGGTATCTTGTAGGCAGTACAAGCAAAAATTCAGAACTAGGGCTGGAGAAACAGTATAGTAGATAAGGTGCTTGCTGTACACATGGTAGATTCATATTTGATTTGACCCCTGACACTACATAAGGTCCCCAGAACACCACCAGAAGTGATCCCTGAGTGCAGAGCAAAAGTGAGTCCTAAGCACTGGTGGGTGTGGAACAAAAAAAATAAACCCTCAAAACAGAGCTGTAGAGATGTGGCCAACCCAGATTTGATCCTCCAGCACCCCATATGGTTCCCTGAGTTTGAAGTGAGCACAGAACCAGGAGCAAATCTCAGCATTCTGGGTGTTGCCCAACCCCCCACTCACAACAAAACAGTCTTTTTCCTAGGAAAATGGAGTGGTTAAACAGGATTACAGGGTACAACAGGAACAGTTCTTTTTTCTTTTCTGGTGTTTTTTTTGGGGGGTGGGGGCAGTGGGGGAGACTGAAGGAGTTTGAACCACAGACAGCTGGCTATGCTCAGGAATCTCAAGGAATCACTCCTAGTGGTGTTCTGGGACTATATGTGACATGGGGAATCAAATATGGGTCAGCTGCACACCAGGTAAGAACCTTAATCCCTGTGCTATCTCTCTAGCCCAGAAATAATTCTTTAAGAGCAGAGAAAGCTCATTTTAACCTAAAAGTCATTTACAAATCCTATAACTGATCATACCTACTGTCATTAGACAAATGACACTATCATTAGGATAATCCTTTTTTTTTTTTTTTGCTATAAACTACTATAAGGACCAAAACTGAATAGCAGTACTGGTTCAACTGCCCTTCCTTCTCTCACACCACTAGTTCCCCTCCTTGTTATCTGACTGTATTATAACACCGTAAGTATGCTAATTAAAATCGTGGTCCTATTTAATTAATCCAGTACATCAGAGTAAATTCATGCTATAAAAATACAATCTATAATACAGGTGGTTATATTAATTATTCTAATTATTATGTAGGCACTATTATACTGCAGTCCCATTTGTCAGTATAAAAAAGATATCATTTAAATAGTTCAGTCCACTGAACTTATATAACTCAGGGTGAGAGACTGGAACAGAAGAAGCATTGAACAAATCTGGTCATACTACATACCTGCGACCTCTAGAAGCACTTTAGGATATAACTGCAAACTATTATTTCCATTTCACATTACAAATTTATACAAGTAGCCTACCCATGGCCATAAGTAGTACTCAAGCACTATCTAACTCTCAGGACTAATTTTTCGGTATCACATATAAACACATCACAATATTTAATTTACTACAAGTGTATTTTTAATTTCTTGGATGCATGTGAATCTTAAGCAGTAAACATATATGCTGATTTTTTTGTCTGTTTGCTTTTGGAGTGAAGGAGGGACCACACCCAGAGGTGCTCAGGTCTTACTACTAGTTGTGCTGGGGAATTTGAATACAGCTCAGTGGTTAAGTTCAGTACACCGAAATAAAGGTGGTTGGGGGGTAGGGGGCAACATTCCTCTAAAATGTCAAAATTATAAAACAAAAAATAAGTTATCAAAATCATAGAGACTAGAGAGCTGAATGTATTGCCTGATGCCAGACTGGATTTTGTACTGGGAGAATAAAAAATGCTACTCTTTTTAAATATATATATATATATATATATATATATATATATATTGACCAAATGACAAAAATAAAATATAGAAGTATAAATCAAAGTATATTATCTATGTAAATGTATGAAGTTAATAACTATCTGTGGGTTTCCACCAAATCTTCCCAGATAGACTGGTGAGGCTGAGAACTCTGGGGTTGTCTAAGAAGAGGGGAAAGCAATTCCTCTTTCTGCCTGAAGGCACAGCAGCCTGTGTCACCCCTGACACTCTCCAACAGAGAAAGAGCCCAACTCTACAATTGAACCTCATCAAAACTGCTAAGCCACCAAATTGTTCTAGATCTATGGCTCCTGGACCATGCAGCTGCTGCATACTTCCAAATTACATAGTACTGTCAGCCCAATAGAATCACAGAAAATCTGATGGGAAAGTTGCACAGATCACCAAGCTTAATGAGCCTTAAGAAATGACAGGCTCAACTGAAAAATCAAAGTAGATAATCTGGATTCTCTAGAGTAGTCACTGAAAAAACAAAAATACATTGATTTCAACAGAAGAATTTTAAACATGACACCATAACCATGCTGCCCAACCCCGAGCCAGGCTATTTCATTCCGGGTGCCCCACAGGGTGATACCCCTCCCTGCTCCAAGAGATCCAGCCCTGGTAGCAGAAAACCTTCAGAACTTAACCCCACCATACTCACTGCCACTCTCCACACTTGAGTGAACCTATTTCTAGACCACATAGCCGCAAATGATGCTTCATACCACACACCACCCATATTCCAAGAGTACCACACCACATCTGATGGGGTTCAAAGTAAAAGGCAACCAATCTTAGAGGGAATTTTACATATATATGTATATATATCCACACAAGACTCAACCTTTAACAACATGTTAGTGATCTCTTATAGAAGGACTTAATGGCCTCTGGGTGAAATACAACAATCTTCACACTCTTTCCTCTAAGGAAACTTTTTTGGAGCATTTTCAGCGGTTTTTCATAACAAACAATACAAAATATATTATTTCGGTTCAGCTTTGAGGGAGGGACTGGGGTCTATATACTTCTTTATAAAATAAAAAACTTAAAAAAAGAAAATGAACAATATTAAAATCAGTGGACGCACGCAATTTGAGGATTTCCTCACATTCAGGGAGATACATAGCATTTCATTTTCTTTTTTTTTTTTTTTTCTTTTTTTTTTTTTTTGGTTTTTTGGGTCACACCTGGCGATGCACAGGGGTTACTCCTGGCTCTGCACTCAGGAATTACCCCTGGCGGTGCTCAGGGGACCATATGGGATGCTGGGATTCGAACTCGGGTCGGCCGCGTGCAAGGCAAATGCCCCACCCGCTGTGCTATCGCTCCAGCCCCAGCATTTCATTTTCATACCAGCAAAGTTTCAAGTTAACAACCTAACAAGGTAAAAGGAACAAATCATCATTATCAGAAATAAAAAGACATTAAATTAGTAATTACATAAATTCTTATCACATAAATTTAACATTAGAAACGCTAAGCTAATTTCTTAAAAATCACAAATTCACTCCAGAATAAATAACAATGTGACTTAAAAGAAACAAAAATATTGGATAAAACTTTCTAAAATTTAAAAAGAACAGTTCTGGAGTTATTTCAAATGAAACTATCTTATCAAACCTAAAGAGAAAAATTGCTAAACAGGCATGGCTTACACACATGATACTGTAGGTCAAGGCCACTGTAATAAAGTGAATATTACAAATGAATGAGTTTTTTTCTTAGTGCATATAAAAAGTAGGGCGATATGGGGCTGGACAGATAGTATATATGTCAGTATATGCACATACAATGTACGTAGGACGTTTGCCTTGCACGCAGACAATCTGGGTTCAATCTCCCCACACACATATGGTCCTCTGAGTTTTGCCAGGAGTGACCCCTGGGCGCAGACCCTGTGTACAACCAGATGTGGCCCCCAAACAAACAAAATACATACTGTGTGGTATTCATCTCAATTTTTATTAATATTTCTGTTCACTCATAATATAGACTACATGGTCCCTCTTAAGGGATTTTTGCTCATCAATGTAAATAGATAACCACTTACATTTAATCAAGTGAATTATTAACTATATAAGTTGAGAGTAATAATTGTTTATATACTCAATGATAAACGAACTAAAGGTTAAATTCTAAAAGCAGGACACACCTCACTTTTAAGGGCCTCACAATGGCCCTTAAAAGTTATATAAAAATCAAGTATTTTCCAACTAGAAAACAGACTGAAAGTCCTACAAGAGATTGAATCATGTGAAATTGCCAATTCCCAACTTAGAACAATACAAGTGTTCCTTGTTTTAAATATAACTCAATGTTCTCAAGAGTGCTAGTCACTTATACCAGAATTTCTAAGAAATTACTTTGTATGTTGGGTATTGAAAATCATTTAACCCTTATCAAGCACATGTGGAGACTACTCACAATAAAGGTTACTTGAATTCTAGGATAAACATGTACGAGAAAAAAAGTAGTTTACTTGGGTACATATGTAACTCGTTTGCTTTACTCTTTTGCTTTACTTTTCAGAAGTCTGCTATTTTTACTGGGGGAAGGATTGTGCTGGGGCTACAGTCTGTACTGCTCAGAGCTTATTCCTGGCTCTGAGCTCAAGGATTACTCCTGGTGGTGCTGGGGGTGAGGGAAACCCTATGGGGTGCCTAGGATTGAATCGTATTGGCACAATACAAGGCAAGGAAAAAATAATAATAGGGTCTGGAGAGATAGTACAGCAGGTACAGCTCTTACCTTGGAGGTGGTCAGCCCAGATTCGATCCCCAGGCAACCCCATATGGTGCCACAAGCCAAGCCAGGAGTAATTAATGAGTGCAGAGCCAGGAGTAACTGCTAAGCATGCCCAGTTTAGTTCAAAAACAAATAATAATAATAAACTGCTGGTCTGAAGAAAGGATTCAACATACTAGATTATAATCTATTAAATTACAAAAGATTAAAAGATTTTAACAAAATTGGTAGGATCACATAATTGCTTTGCTCAAAACCTAATATCTTCCTGAGTCCTACATCCCTGGTACAGCCTATAAGACACTGCCTGCTGGCCTCTCCCCTCCCCAGCCATCCAGGGCTGCAGCCTGGACTCCCTTCCCACAACCTTTATTTTATTTTATTTTATTTTGGCTTTTTGGGTCACACCTGGCTCTGCACAGGGGTTACTTCTGGCTCTGCACTCAGGAATTATCCCTGGCGGTGCTCAGGGGACCATATGGGATGCTGGGAATCGAACCCGGGTCGGTCGCGTGCAAGGCAAACGCCCTACCCGCTGTGCTATCGCTCCAGCCCCACAACCTTTATTTTAATTCTGTCTATCAGAAACACTCTTCTCCACTGGAGTCATAGTGCATAAGGTTGCTTCACAACACTTGCTTCACATGTGTTGATCCCAGGCACTACAAATGGTTCCTAGAGTCAGCCAGGTTGAACCCTGAGTGCCAAGACAGAAGAAAGCCCTGAGCACTGCCAGGTGTACCCACAAACAAACAAAAATAGAGCAGAAATGCTCTTCTCAAAGGCATCCAAACCTCTCACCTTATCTCCTTCATACACTGGCTTTATAGCGTTCTCAAAGTGACCTCTCCTGACCCCTCTAGTAACCAGAGAGAATTTAGCAGTAAAGCCCTATATGGCCTAGCCGGGTTCAATTCCCTCCATCACACACAGCTCCCCAGTGCACAGCCAGGAGTGATCCCTGACCAAAGAACCAGGAGAAGGTCCTAAGCACCACCACCGATGACAGACAGCTAGAAAGACACACACACGTTCTCTCTCTCAAAAGGACCAGGAGAAAGCCCTGAGCCCACCAGCGATCACACACACACACACACACACACACACACACACACACACACACAAAAAATCTCTCAAGAGGACCAGGAGAAAGCCCTGAGCTCTACCAGAGATCACACACACACACAAAATCTCTAAAGAGGACCAGGAGAGCACCACCAGCGATCTCTCTCTCTCTCTCTCTCTCTCTCTCTCTCTCTCTCTCTCTCAAGAGGACCAGGAAAAAGCCCTGAGCACCACCAGCAATGACAGATACAGACACTTTCTCTTTCTCTCTCTCTGACCAGGAGAAAGCCCTGAGTATCACCAGCCCAGCGATGTCTCTCTCTCTCTCTCTCTCTCTCTCTCTCTCTCTCTCTCTCTCTCTCTCTCTCTCTCTCTCTCTCCCTCTCTCTCTCTCTCTCTCTCACACACACACACACACACACACACACACGAAAACAGTACCCCCTCCTGCACACCACTGCTGCATTTCCCCTCTACTGCTAGTTTTCTCTCAACAGGGCAACAAACGACAAGGCCTTTGTGTTCTTCACTGCTCCATCGCTGAAGTGCCCAAGCAGATGCAGCACAAACACCCCTCACCTGTCTTCTGTCAGAACTTGGGGGGGGGGGAGGGAGGGAGGGAGGGAGGGAGGGAGGGAGGGGAAGGAAGGAAGGAAGGAAGGAAGGAAGGAAGGAAGGAAGGAAGGAAGGAAGGAAGGAAGGAAGGCGCAAACCCAACTTTTATTCCCAGCCTAGCCCGACCCACGAAAGGCTCGTCTTCCCTCGCGGCTACCTGCGCCGCGCGCGCTCCCGGGATCGGCCCGTCGAGTCACGGCCCCGGGACCGACCGAGTCCCGCCGGGGAGGGACGACGGGGCGGAACGGTGCGGCCAAAGCCCGGGCCCCGCCGGCCACGGGCCGTCAGGAGATAAGTACGCGGGGGCCCACGCCGCAGGGGCAGGGCCCTGAGCAGCGTGCGCGCCCCCCGGCCCGAGACCCCTAGGAGGCGCGGGAAGAACTGCGCCCCGCTTTCTTCTCTTCTTTTCGTCAGGGGCCAGGCACCGGAGGATCCCGCGGCCGAGGGGTAGGCGGGGTTCGGGGAGGGACCAGGCCCGGGTTCCGAGCCGGGGGGGAGTGGCGCGCCCCCCGCCCCCCAAGGCCCGCCCGGGCCCCCGGCGCGCGCCCCCCCCCACGGCCCCGCTCACCCGGTTCCCGGTTGATCTCGATGTCGAAGTGGCACTGCGGCCGGTCCTGCGCCCCCATCGCGACCCGGGCGGCGGCAAGAGCTGGGGGGAGAGGGGGAGGAGAGCGGTCAGGGCGGGAGCCGGGGCGGGGGCGGCGCCGGGAGGGAGGCCGGGACGGAGAGCCGGGGGAGGGGGGCCGCCCACCCGCCCCCGGGGGTCCCTGCCCGGCTGCCCAGGCGGGCGAGCGCCTCACCTGGCTGGCCTCCAGCCCGAGCAGCTCCCCGAGCGCCGAGGAGAAAGCGCGGCCACCGCGGCCGGCGCCCAACGCCACTAACGGACCACCGCTGCCGCCCCGCCGCCGCCGCCCCCCTCAGTCACCGCTGCCGCCGCCGCCGCCGCCGCCGCCCCTCGGCGCCCGGCCTCCCAGTGCCACGCTAAATCCCGCGAGAGCCTGGACAAACACCGCGAGATCCTCGCCCCGGCGAGGGCGGGGGTGTGGGGGGGTGAGACCAGGGGCGCCGCGGGGGCGTGTCCGGGAGCGCCGGAGCCTCCAGTCTGGCTCTCGCTCACCTGAGCCGGAGCTCCGGGCCCCGCCTCCGTGGGCCGCGTCTCCGGGGCTGTCAACCGGCGCCTGCGCCCTAGCCCGCGCGGCTCCGCTCGCGGGCTTCGAGAGCTGCGGGGCGCACCTCCGGGTCCTCCCGGATGCTTGCTCTTTGCGGCTGGGGGCGCAGCCGTGTGCAAGTGACGCGATTCAGCTGACCCAAGAGATGGTGCAGGGGAGCTGTCTACTGCCTAGGCGCTGTGCTGTGCACGCAGCTGACCCAGTTCCAGCACCACACTCGGTCCCGCCCCCCGCCGCTTCCCCCGCCAGCACCACCAGGTGTTGCTAACATCCTCTTACCCCCACTGCTACCTGCCCATCATCATGGAGATTTTCTTGATTTTTCTAGAAGTTTGTGGTCTTGCCATTTACGTGTAAATTTAAGAGTGATTGGATTTTTTCTTGATGGTGTCAGAACTTGAGGTTCATTCTCCACCCCCACCTCCTGAGCCCCTAAACCTTGAAGGGATATGCAGTAGTTGCACCATCATTTGTTGAAAGACTCAATGGATTACTCAAAGCAATCCATTGAATTACTTTGGCTTTGTGTAGGTCTATTTCTGAACTCTATTTTGTTCCATTAATCTACATATCTTTTTTTTTTTCTTTTTGGGTCACACCCGGCGATGCACAAGGGTTACTACTGGCTCATGCACTCAGGAATTACTCCTGGCTGTGCTGGGGGACCATATGGGATGCTGGGAATGAACCCAGGTCGGCTGTGTGCAAGGCAAAGGCCCGACCCGCTGTGCTATCCCTCCAGCTCCAGTCTATGTATCTCTTATTCCAATGCCACACCAGTTTATTTTTGAAATAGTTCTTGGCAGTACAGCGGTTAGAGATAGTACAGCAGGTAGGATGCTTGTCTTGCAGGGATCAGTCCCAGGCACCCCAAATGGTCCCTGAGCCAGCCAGGAGTAAAGCCTGAGCACCACTGGGTGTGGCCAAAAAATTATTTTTTTTAAATTGTGAACAAATATACAGAACATGAAAGTTGCCATGTCAATCATTCCTTCCTCTTCTTACTTGAGCAAATCGATGAGCAATGAGATGACAGTGACAGTGACAGTGATCACTTTATATTCACTTAGACTTTCTATTTTTGGTTACTGTGCACCTTATCACTGTAACACTGTCTTCCCGTTGTTCATCGATTTGCTTGAGCGGGCACCAGTAATGTCTCCATTGTGAGACTTGTTGTTACTGTTTTTGGCATATCGAATATGCCACGGGTAGCTTGTCAGACTCTGCCCTGTGGGTGGGATACTTTTGGTAGCTTGCCAGGCTCTCTGAGAGGGACAGAGGAATTGAACCTGGGTCAGCCACGTGCAAGGCAAATGCCCTACCTGCTGTGCAAGTAAAGCTATTATGAATCCAAGTGTACCTACTTTTCTGAGACCTTATATCTGTTCTTTTGGATGTAGAGTAGAAGTGGAATTACTGGGATATGTACTTATTATATATATATATATTTTTGAGGAGCTGCCTCTTTGCTTATTCCAAGTGATTACACTATTTTATATTCTCACCAAATGTACATAATCATTCCCCTTTCTCCATACTTTGCTAACACGTGCTAGTTTTTGCTTCTTATTGTTTTTCATAATCCATCATCCTAATGGACATCAGTTGGCACAGTGTTTTGACTCTTGAAGCTTTATAATACATTTAAAAATCAGGATTATTTAGTTTCTAGACTGTGTGCCACTGAGCCACATGTGTAAAGGGCAATTTTCCATTGGCATTTCCATGCCATTAGAGATATGGTAGTCCTAGAGAAATGGCCAGTTTTAACTCCCTGAAAGTACAGTATCTCATTCAGAGCAACAATCTGCCGAGTTTCGGGGCTGGAGTGATAGCACAGCGGGTAGGGCGTTTGCCTTGCACGCGGCCGACCCGGGTTCGAATCCCAGCATCCCATATGGTCCCCTGAGCACCGCCAGGGGTGATTCCTGAGTGCATGAGCCAGGAGTGACCCCTGTGCATCGCCGGGTGTGACCCAAAAAGCAAAAAAAAAAAAAAAAAACAATCTGCCGAGTTTCATATCAACAGAGACTAAATCTAGAAGCTCCAATGTTCTTGGGTCTTATTTTGTTCACAGTATGACAGTAAACATTTACAGGTTTGAAAGAAGTGAAATGAGGAGACAGAGTGTAGGGCATTTGCACACTACCAAAATGAGTTCGATCCCTGGCACTCCATAAAATCCCTCAAGCCTGCCAGGAATTACTGCTCAGTAGAACCAGGAGTAAACCCTGAGCACTGCTGAGAGTGGCCCCAAAACAAAAACGAAAGAGTGAAATGGGGCAAGAAGGGGGACAGGGCAAAGAGTCTATATTGCAGGTGAAAGACTGAGAGTTTGAACCCTTGTGTTCAGATGCATTCCTAATCCTCTGGATACTAGTTTTTGCAGGTGGCAAAAAAATAAAAATAAAAATAATTTTTTAAAAAGATAAAAATAATTTAATGGTTAAATTTTTTTTTTCTTCTGCCTGTTGCTGATAGCATTTATATTGACTGAGTCAATTCATCCCGGTCTACCTGCCAAGGGTAATGCATTAGACAACTGGTATTATCCTGTTTCACTTTCCCTCACAAGATGCTGAGACAATGATTTGGGTGCAAACTGCTTATTTTGGAAGTGGTCCCCAAAAACTTCATTCAAGAATGGGAAAGAAAACAAGGAAGGTAGTCAATGAAGGATGCTGTTAAACTAGTTTACACAGTGGATGATTGAGGCTTAATCTTTCCGAGAAACTCTGGCAACGTGTGTGGAAAAAACAGCTCAGAATTGTCCCCATGCAGGGGTGAGGGAACGGAGATATTAATACAAGTCCTGAATCATTATTGGGTAGGAGCTATTTCCAGGATGGTAAGCCCTAGATTTTTCTGATCTGCTCTGTAGGGGCTAAGCAGATTTCTGCTGTCTGATTCCCGGTGCTGCAAACAATTTCTGGCATCACTACAACCAGATGTGTGTAAGCACAACTGAAAAGATGTGTGAGCACCTCATCCAGGTAGTATGACTTCTGCAGGCACACCTGAGTACCTCGGAAGCCCCCCAATCCTGTCACCCCTGGGCAAGCACTATAGTTATAACTGCATATTAACTAAAAGTGTGGACCCTGGCCAGCACGTGTGCAAGCACCACATGTAAAGGTGTTCAAAGCTTCTTGAGCACTGCAGCCAAATGTGTGAACACTGTAAGCTGATGTGCAACCCCTAGAAGCACCACAGCCAACAATAAATAAAAATCACCACGTGAGCATCACTGCCAGGGAGGTGTGCAACTTCCACTTATTGTAACAACAATGAATAGTCGCCAGAAGAGAGGGAATAAAAAATGAGAAGGGCTGGAGAGATTGTGCAGCAGGTAGAACATTTGGTTTGCATGTGGTCAATCCAGGTTTGATCCATCACACCTTATGTGGTCCCCTGCGCCCCACCAGGAGTGATCCCTGAGCGCAAAACCAGGAGTAATCCCTGTGCACTGCCTGGTGTGGCTCTAAAACAAAGATTAGGGATACTGGTATGGAGTATTGGGAGTTGGTTGGACCATAAAAACCTAAACCTGTGATAACTGGACCAAAGTTTAATGAATGAGAGCTAGATGTGGATAGCATCTGCTACAATTGGTCACTTTTATTTTTGTTTTAGACAAAAAAGAGAGTCCTGAATGCTCTTGAATTCCTGAAATTGAAAAGCAGAGACTTTTTCTATGAAATCTAAGTGGGACTTGATCATTTTGACATAGAATCTCTGCAGCCTCAATAACAGGACAATTTTTCTTTTTTTCTTACATTTTTTAATTTTATTGATTCACCCTGAGATATAGTTACAAGTTTTCACGTCTGAATTACAATCACACGATAACCAAACACCCATCCCTCCACCAGTGCATATTCCTCACCACCAATATCCCCAATATCCCCCACCTTTCCCACCCTCCCCCTGCCTCCATGGCAGACAATATTCCCCATACTGTCTCTTTACTTTTGGGAATTATGGTTTGTAATGCAGATACTGAGAGGTTATCATGTTTGGTCCTTTATTTACTTTTGGCACACATCTCCCATCCTGACCAATTCCTCCAACTATCATTTTCTTAGTGATCCCTTCTTTATTCCAGCTATCCTCTCCCCGCCTGCTTGTGAGGCAGGTTTTCAACTACAGAGCAATCTTCCTGAACCTTCTATCTACTGTAACAGGACAATTTTTCAGGCAACTCTGGTGCGTTCCATCCCTTAGACACACCTGAGAATGACCTTTTTTTTTTTTTTGCTAGACTAGAAGCTTCCTGAAAGCATGACCTAGTGTCCCTCCTCCTCTCTGTGCATCCAAGTACAGGGACTGAACCAAGGAAGAGTAAAGGCCTCCTTAAAATTAAAAAAAAAAGGGGCTGGAGTGGTAGCACAGCGGGTAGGGCGTTTGCCTTGCACGCAGCTGACCCAGGTTTGATTGCCAGCATCCCATATGGTCCCCTGAGCATGGCCAGGGGTAATTCCTGAGTGCAGAGCCAGGAGTGACCCCTGAGCATCGCTGGGTGTAACCCGAAAAGAAAAAAAACTTAAAGCAGCTGCTTTTTGTATTTGTTTTTGTTTCTATTTGTGGACCATACCTGGCAGTGCTTGGGAGACCATGTGGTGGCAGGAATTGAACCTGGGTCTCCCACATGCACAGCCTGTGCTCAGCCTGTTGAATCATCTCCCTGGCCCATAAATACTAAGTTTTTAACTCAATTGATGACCACATAGGTGACTACAGCTCTATTAATGAACTCTAGAGTTAAAAAAAATAGCAGCTGGAATGAGGGGTCTTTGCATAAGAGTTCTTGCTTCTGTCTGTACTTCTAGTTTCCTTAGTGTGCACATCTGGTTTCTTGATGTCCCTTTCTTAGTTGGAGTGCTACCTCCTCAGGTAGGTCATCCCTTACTCCCCGTAATCTAAATTCTTCACACAGACACACTTTAGTACATCGCCCCATTGTAATTCTCAGCAGAGCACTTATTATCACATGAACATTTCTTGATTACATATTTTATTATCTGTCTCCCATAAAGGCAGATTATGCTGACACAAAAATAAAGTTTTCCTAAGAGTAGGGACATTATTTGTCTTTTTCATTGTAGCTGTTGGGGAGGTCAGAACATGCTAGTAGATATTTTTTGTTTGTGTTTTTGGCCAGACTCAGCGATGCTCAGGGGTTACTTCTGGCTCTGTACTTGGAGATCACTCCTAGCAGGTCTGGAAGACTGTATGGGATTCTGGGAATCAAACCTGGGTTGACTGTGTGCAAGGCAAGTGCCTTACCCGCTGTACTACTATCCTCAGCCCCCACAGAAGATTGAGATTTTTTTAAATCAACAATTACATAACAAATTGTTGCATGTGACTTATGTGAAGTGGGGAGGCGAGATGTGGCAGACTGAAAAGGGAGGCTGCCCTCTCTACCCACCTTGGCTACTCAGGGACCTGTGGAAGTGCCTGAGGAAGTTTCAGACTGATGAGAGTCTGCTAGGAGTCAGTGTCTCACTAGCCCCTCGAGGCAGCTGTCAAATTGTGTCTCAAGTTCCCGTGCTCTGCATGGGAACTGGTCCCCAGCACCCATGTTCTTAGGTAGCTGTGGACTCAGGCTGGAATAAGGAATTGCTCTTTTTTTTTTCTTTTTGGGTGGGTCACACTCCTGGCTCAAGCACTCAGGAATTACTCTTGGCGGTACTCAGGGGACCATATGGGATGCTGGGAATCGAACCGGGGTCGACCATGTGCATGGCAAATGCCCTACCTGCTGTGCTATCACTCCAGCTCCAGGAATTGCTCTTTGTGGGAAAGGAAAATCAATTCTAAACTCTGCTCGGGTTTTCCAGGAATATCACTTTCCTCTCACAGAAAGCAACTTCAGCAAGGAGACAAATAGTAAAGTACACTTATTTGGGAAATGAGGGGAGAGAAAGAGTTTTTCACTGAAGAGAGAGTGTGGACTTCTCCAGAGCGGAAAGAGTCAAGAACACATCCTAAATAGAGCTGTAGTGAGTTGCAAGATGGGGAATGCACACAAAGTAAGAAAGCCCATGTTTCAGGCGAAGAGGTGGGCATCTTTCCCAGAAAGGGCAAGCATGCACCTTTCCCTCTGTACATCAACTTGGCAGAGGAAAATGTGTGCATCTGTCTGTATTTCCCCCTGAGATGTGGACTTGTTTACTCTCAGCCTCTTTGGCCCACATCTGCCCGCAACTCTGCTTGGGGTGTGTACTTTTGTGTGCTTTCTACTCTGTAGAAATATGTGTGTTCTCTCTTGAGCACACATGTCTCTTTCTCTCCTTTACTTCCCAAATAAAGTTATTTTACTTCTCTATTCTTTGTCTCCTCCTGAAATTCTTATGTGTGAGGGAAGGTAAATTACTGACCTGCAAAGTCTGGTTAGGATTTAGGACTTTCTTTCCTGCAAAGAGCAGTTTCTCCTTGCAGTCTGGTTCTGCAGCTCCCTGAGAAATCAGGAGGCAGGGATAATTTCCCACAGCCTGCAGCACAAGTGGAATCCAGGTGTAGTTTAACATCTCATCGGGATACTGTGCAAGTGCTCAGAGAAGACCCTCATCAGTGGGTAGAGAGGGAAGCAATAAACCCCCTTCTCAAGCGGGGCTGTCTCTCTTTTCCCCACTTCACATAAGCCACCCACCCAGGGACCCTACTCCTAATTTCCCACCCACAACACTAGCATCTGAAGAGAGCATCTAGATTTCAAAGGAATCTATGAAATTTGCATTGGAAACATAGGTGACACATTAACCTCTTTTTTTAGGCCAGGCCTTTTTTTGGGCCAATGCTCAAGACTCACTCTTGGTTCTGCTTTCAGGAATCATTCCTGGTGGGCTCAGAGGATCATGTGGATAGCTGAGGACCAAATCTGGGTTGGCTACATGCAAGATAGGCACTCTATTTGCCTCCAACCCCTCTTTTTGTTTGTTTGTGTTTTTGATTTTTGGGTCACGCCCTGTGATGGGTTGGCTGGTATGCAAGGAAAACGCTCTACTCACTATTCTATCACTCTGGCCCAAGCAGCCCCTCTTCTTTTTTTTTTTTTTTTCACTTTTTGGATCACATCTGGCGATACACAGGGGCTACTCCTGACTCTTCACTCAGGAATTACTCCTGGCGGTGCTCGGGGACCATATGGGATGCTGGGAATTGAACCCGGGTTGGCCGCATCCAAGGGAAATGCCCTACCGGCTGTGCTACTGATCCAGCCCCCCAAGCAGCCCCTCTTCTTAAGGTAGTATTTGTTAAGATAATTGAGTGGAAAAAAAGGATGTGTGAGGCAGAGAGGAACAATCAAATGAGATATGGATCCAGTATAGGGGATACATTCAACTTATCTTCAGTAATATAAATTTATTGCAGATCAAGGTCACATGACCTTATTTCCTCCTTAGCAATACTGCCACATGGAGTTTCCAAAAGTCAGCCTCAACTGTCACAAATCCTCAACTAGGAAGTGAGAAAATAGCTTAATATTTTAGCTGTCTGGTTTCTTTGTTTTAGCTGCCATAGCCTCATCCCCGGAGACTATGATGACAAGTGACCACAGTTGCAAATCTTGAGAAGCAGGCTTGGAAAACCACGAGGAGGCTAAGACCCTGTGTAGCTGAGGGAATCTAAATAGACCCTGAATGGGAGAACTTACCGACTGCTTGGAACCTTGGTATGGAAGCCAGAGATCCATTGTGAAGGAAGTGTGGTAGATTGAGTCTTGGTCTATGCCTTTGTAAGATCACCTTTTACCACTAGAATTCTAGGTCATTTAAGAGGGTGGTGGGCAGCTATTTGTGCTTTAGGTTGTCTCTGAGTCAGCTAAGAAGAGGTGGCTGGGGGTCCCCGGGGTTCAGCTGGCTGGCCTGCCTGTGCTTCTCCACAGTTAGACTCTGACTTAAGCCTCTCTTTTTCTCAGAGGCCCCTGAAAGCAGAAGGAAACACACTCTCCTAAGAGGCAAAGCGAGGGGGGCATAGTAGGTCACAAACGCCTCACTGGGAGTGAGCTAGGCTTTATCCTCTAGGCCAAGAAGTAGCATTGCACTGTCATAAGTCACGGGTTTTGCTTAGGGAGCAGACTTCTCAGGACTGCAGTCTCAGGGGCTGCCACTGACCCTTGACCCTCAGATAGGAGCAGTAGACGATATGAACAAGTCTAGACTCACATGGTGTGGCAGAGGCTTGACCCAGGGGTCTGTTCTGCACCTCTGTTTCCTTCCACCTTTCACATCTGGGAGCCCAGCCAGCCACAAACTTTATTGCTAATCAGGGGAACCTGATTCCCTTGCAGATAACCCCTAACCAGTATCTCTCAGGTGACCACTTCTGAAACCTGCACAGTTCTGAGATCCCTGCAATGTCATTGCCCAGTGACTTCAGTACACACCTGTCACTCTCACTCCCACTTTTATCCAGTTTGGGGAGAACATCTTGAAGATGTTACCTAAACCCAAGGCCTTGCCTCCGGCTCTGCTTTCGGTGGTTATTCTCAGTATGTACATATGATCTGGAGGCTGAAGTATCCTCTATGATATACTAGTTTGCCAGGAAATGGTCCCAAGAACATTTGGGACAGTGGTCAACACCTGAGATACTCAGAGTAGCCCCTGGTGGTGCTCAGGGGACCATAAGCTGTACTAGGGCCTGAGCTAGGGCTGGTTGCATCCAAGTGCTTAAGTATTTTACCTTCTATACTCTCTGGCACCAGTAGGACCTCTATATCTTTTCCGTTGATTTTTTTGGGTCTCATTTTTGTGGTGGTTGGGAAGAACATGCAGTATATGGATCAAAAGTGGGGTTATTGGATGTCTTTTTTGAAGCATTTCCCTGGTCTTGTTCCTTATTTTGTTCTTGTGGTCACACCCAGCTGTGTTCAGGGCTTACGCCTGGTAGTGCTTAAACCATGCACAGTGCCAGGAATTGAAACAGGGTCTGCATTGTACAAGGCAAGCACTTTAACCCTATACTATCTCTCTGATCTATAATTTTCATTTTACCATGTTTCCCTGCATATCAACCCACTTTGCTTTAAATACCGGCACAGTGGGTAGGGCACTTATCTTGCACATTGCTGACCTTCAATCCATAGTATCCCATATGGTCCCCAGAGCACTGCCAGGAGTGACCTTTGAGCCCAGAGCCAGGAGTAACCCTTGAGCATCACTAGGTGCGGTCTCCCTGCCAAAAATAATTAACTACCAGAACTTTTTAAAAGTCTCACATAATGATTGCACTTCACTATATATATATATATATTTTTTTTTTTTTGTCACACCTGGCAGTTCTCAATAGCTTATGTTTCTATCCTCAAAGCTAACTCCTAGAAGTGCTCAGGGGACCCCTCTCTGCTGCTGGGAATTGGCCAAGTGTATGCAAGGCAAGAGCCTTAACCCTGTACTATCTCTTTGGACCCAGCACCGCACTTTTTCTGCAAAAACGTCTGGCATAAAATCTTCAACAATTGTGCAGTGAAATACAACTATTATATATATTTTTGTTCACTCTTGACAGTTGCTCAGGGGGCCATAAGATACTAGAGATCAATCCTGGCCTC
The DNA here is from genome assembly GCF_027595985.1 of Sorex araneus. Taxonomy (NCBI): domain Eukaryota; kingdom Metazoa; phylum Chordata; class Mammalia; order Eulipotyphla; family Soricidae; genus Sorex; species Sorex araneus. Next base: position 40,448,245 of record NC_073305.1, on the reverse strand, counting down.
CTGCACACAGAGCATGGGTTCCAGTATTTTGGTTTATCTCTCACACACCATTATGAGTTTTTGGGCCACACCCTACAGTGTTCAGGGGACCTTGAAATGCGTGTCAGGGATCAAATCTCCCACATACAAAGCACGCACTCTAGCCTTCTGAACTATCTATCCAGCCCTATGTAGTTTTTCCAACCCATAAGTTATTTAAATAAACATGTCACAAATACTAATAATGAACAGTTCTGTATCTCATTAGCAATGTTTTGTGGGAAGACAAACTTTATTTGAAAGCAACCCGCAAGAGACGTCGGGGGTCAGGCACTACAGCTGGCTGGCAGAGGCATGGTCACAAGGCTCTGAAGTCTTAGCCGAGTCCTGTCACTTTCTGCTGGGTACCCAATCCCTGTCAGTCTCCTCTTCAGGGGGAAACAAAAAATAGGTGTTCTTAAAGATGCTCTTGACATCCATTATTCAAACACCCCATTTCAGGAAAGAGGACACCCAGAGTCAACTTGGGACAGAATATGCTTAGTTGTTAAAATAAATATTTATGTTAACAATATGTAGCGTTCTTCACATTTTAAAACGAGCCACAGAGGTTTCATGTGTATCTGACACAGCTGATTGGTAAAGATCCTATCTCCACTTCATAGGAACTGGATTGCATTCCATGACTTCTCACAGCTGTCAACTGGAACATTATTCCATAGCTTTTGCTGTGCTGGCTGGGCTGGCATCTGCAATGGTAGCCAAATAAATGAGGTTTCTATGTAACACGTGCTGGTACCTAATGGTGAGAAAATAGGCAAAATTGATTTTTAGTGAACAGGTATGGTGAACTAGAGGAAAAAGATTCATTCTAGAGGAATGGTTGGTTCAGTGCTATCAACTGATAATAGGAGCTTGGTTCAGAGCCATCAACCTTCTTGTTTAACACTTGAGGTTGGGGCTGGAGCGAAAGCACAGCGGGTAGGGCATTTGCCTTGCATGCGGCCGACCCAGGTTCGATTCCCAGCATCCCATATGGTCCCCTGAGCAACGCCAGGAGTAATTCCTGAGTGCAGAGCCAGGAGTGACACCTGAGCATCGCCAGGTGTGACCCCCCCAAAAAAATAGATAAAGAACACTTGAGGTCAATAAGTCTAGAATAGAATCTGTTCCCTACTAATTACTTCCAGAGATATCTCTTGAAGTCAAGTCAACACTTCTGACTGGGCCAACTATATTGAAATAGTGTTCTGGGGCTGGAGTGATAGTACAATGGGTAGGGCATTTGCTTTGCACTCAGCCAACCTGGGTTCGATCGCCAGCATCCCATAAGGTCCCCTGAGCACCACCAGGAGTAATTCCTTAGTGCAGAGCCAGGAGTAACCTCTGTGCATCTCCAGGTGTAACTCACAAAGAAAAATCACTGTCACTGTCATCCCGTTGCTCATCGATTTGTTCGAGCAGGCACCAGTAACGTCTCTCATTGAGAGACTTATTGTTACAGTTTTTGGCAAATCCAATATGCACGGGTAGCTTGCCAGGCTCTGCCTCGAGGGCTCGATACTCTCCGAGGGCTTGATACTCTCGGTAGCTTGCTGGGCTCTCCGAGAGGGGCGGAAGAATCGAACTCGGGTCGGCTTCATGAAAGGCAAAAGCCCAACCGCTGTGCTATCGCTCCAGCCCAAAAGAAAAATAAAAACAAAAAAAGAAGTAGCGTTCTAAATGGTTTCCCAGCACCCCTGTAAAGCAGTTTGAGTGAAGACTGTACAATGTAAGTCAAGACCATGCCTTACTTCTATTTCAAACCCTCTGGTCTTCCATCTCATGAATAAAGCTGAGCCTTTCTCATGATCAGTGCCTCTGGTCACCTGATTTCATCTCTTAACAGTTTCTCTTCACCCAGTGAATTATGGCCACACTGGTCTCCTTGTAGTGACTGTTGGGAGCTTTCCCACTAACACTTGTAGTGCCCAATTCTCTGTCTCTCTCCCCTTCACCTCAGACATCACTCACAGGCATTACTCAGAACTCACACTAGAGATAATGTTGCATAAAACAGAAACTCTCTGTCCTCTTATCCAGGTTTATTTTTATCACAAGCACTTGTGTGTCTAATTGTAGGATTCCCCCTCTAGGTCATTCTTTCCCAGAGTGGGTGACACTGTCCCCACTGGGGTGAAAGAAGCCTCGGGTGCAATCTGGCATGCTCTGTTGGAGGGTGGGGAGGACTAGCACAATTATTTTTTAAAAATTCTTATTTTTATATACACCCTAGCCTTCCCCTCCAATTCCCCCCAAAGGAGTTAAGAGGCCAAATGAACGTGGAAACTACTGCTCTAAATTCTAGTTTATATAGTAAGCTCAGTGAGAACAAAGCTTTACCTACTTGGGTAATGCTTTTCCAATAGTTGAAACCGTCTGGTACTTAGTATTACTCATATTTGTTGAGCAGACTTTTGTTTGTTTGTTTTTGGGCCATACTCGGTGGTGCCCAGGGGCTGTTTTTGGCCTTGTGTTCTGGACTAATCTCTGACAGTGCTCAGGGAACTGTATGTGGTTCTCCCTTTGAACCAAGTCTGGATTACTGCTACCACTTGCAGGGCAAGTGCCTTATCCCTTTTGTGTGTTTGTTTTTGGGCCACACCTGGTGGTGCTCCGGGTTTACTCCGGGCTCTGTGCTCAAGGATCACTCCTGGTGGGGTTCAGGAGACCATATGAAGTAATGGGGATGGAACCCAGATCTGCTATATGCAAGATAAGCACCCTGCCTGCCATATGATCTCTCTGACCCCAGTGCCTTATCTCTGTACTATCTCTCCAGAATCTGTTAGAATCTGTTCTTTACTAATTGCTGAACAAACTTTAAAAAAAGATGAGAACGAGGAAGAGGACTCAAAGGGCTGGAGTGCCTAGTCTGCGTGTGGAAGTCCAGAGTCTGTCCTGATAGAACAGGGATTCGAACTCAGGAAGGTGAACTGGAGTAGGGATTCAGAACCATGATCTGTGAGAGAAGCCCCACTAGCTCACAGTTAAATTGCACCAAATGTTACAAATATTTTCCATGTGGAAAAATGATGATGCTTATGATAAACTGGAATAAAAATTTTTTTTTTCCTTTTTGGGTTACACCTGGCAATGCACAGGGGTTACTCCTGGCTCATGCACTCAGGAATTACTCCTGGCGGTGCTCAGGGAACCATATGGGATGCTAGGAATCAAACCCGGGTCGGCCACGTGCAAGGCAAATGCCCTACCTGCTGTGCTATTGCTCCAGCCTCTGGAATAAAAATTTTTAAATGTTCAAGTCAAATTACCAAATATCAGGGCTAAAAGATGGCTATCTCTATTCTACCGAGGAGAAAGATTATCGGTAAACTGATTTTAAAAAAGCCAAAAACCTTGGTGGGGAGGTTCTCAACCAAGTTCAGGGGACAAGGGACTACTCCAGTGACTGGCAAGAGGGTTCTCCCATACCAACAGTGGTGAGGGTCAGCCTGGTCATCCCAGGGGTGCTGAGGGTGAGGCATGAGGTGTGAGGACCCCAACCCAGAGCCTAGTCCATAGAAGGCATGCAATTCAGCCCTGTGAGCTAGCTCTCCACTCCTTAAACAAGTCTTTGGTACAATAAAATAAATATTCTTCTATAATAAAGGGAGCATAATTCCTGGACCACATATAGAAAAGGGAATGTCTCATTCTCTATTTTTGCATATGGCTAGAAAGCATATTAATTTACTGTGCGGTATCTATGGTTGACTTAACTTGGAAATCTTCTATTGGTCTTTGTGTTACAGACTGACTACAAACTATACATGGGAGGGTACTCAGACAGATAACCTGATCCCTTTACTTATAAGACCTTTCAGGGCTTATAACGAGAGCAATCACTGTTCTCCCATCCTAGTTTAACCACTAGTTACTAGATACTAGTTTAATCCATCCCAGTATAAGCTGACATGGCTTGGCAATGGCGTAGTTGAACTGTTTTTTCGCTCTCCCAAAACCCTGCTCAGGGGCCTTGGGCTACTCCCAGAGATACTCGGTTCAGTCTTTTATACTACACAGAATTTAAGTGTTTAACGAGGTTTCACAACGCATTGGCAGGCATGGGAAAGGCAGGTAAGTAAACCCTCTGAGCCTCCACTGGGATCCATCACTCTTAGATCCAGACAGCTGCATCACCATACTGGCTTCCTCTCACTCGTCAGGGGAAGGAACTTACTGAACGCACTCATTCGCCCGTCCCTTGTTCTGATACTCCACAATACAGCGGATCAGCTGGTCATTCTCTTCCAGGAGCTGCAAGATCAAACAAAGGGTCAATGCACTGCGATGTCTAGGCGACAGGGAGCACAGCAAGACAGTCAGGCTACCCAGTTCCAGCGTCTTTGCAGACTTCCCGCCCGTCACTCTACAAACTCACACCAGTCAACACCTGCACTCATCTGGCTCTAAGCTAGGTTGCTGTTCGTGCCAGGAGGCTTCCTGCACCCTGCCAGTCCTCCGGGATATCGACCAAGGGTCGCCTCTCCGCCCGCGCTGGCACTCACCCGCTGGATAGTCTCCTGGTTGACTTCCGCTTTGCCTCTCATCCAGTCCGGTACGAAGGCCACCGACATCCCGGGAAGCCAGGAAAGAGCCCAGCCTCTGTCCCCTTGGGCCCCAGGGCGCCACGTCCGGAGCCCAGCAGCTGCAGCGAGACGCACCCCCGCCTCGGCAACCCACGGTAGGTGGTGCCTACATGCTCGGCGCTGATTGGATCCTCAGCCTATAGGGCGGGGCACAGGAGGAACGTCCTTTGCGATTGGGCGCGCAAGCGCTAAACTCGGCGTCCTTTACCGGCCCCGCCTCTAGGATGCAGGGGACCCTTTGCGCTTGCGCAACCCGGAACGTAACCTTGGGGGCGTGGCTGGCGCCAGGACGGTCCCGCCTTTTCAGGCCGTGGGTATGGTATTCCTGCTGGGGCTCGTGGCCCTGCGTAAAGCGGTAATCGAAACTGGAGCCCAGATATCTGGCTTCAGGTCTCCTTTGACAGCACTCGGGTGTGTCCATGCCCGTGTGTGGGGTCGGAACCCTGGGCATTGCCAAGCCAAATCCTGCAGGACCAAGGAAGACAGATAATCAGTTTTGCTTAGGGAAAAAACTCACATATTACCTATTTGTCCTTTAGGGAATAATACTGTTTATGAGGTTTACAATCCTAAAAGTCACCATTCTCTATTTTACAGTTAAACAAACGAGGGCCACAGAGAGAGAGAGAGAGAGAGAGAGAGAGAGAGAGAGAGAGAGAGAGAGAGAGAGAGAGAGAGAGAGAGAGAGAGAACACGAGAACAGTGGGACAGCGCTTGCCTTGTTTGTAGCAGCTGGCCCCACTTCAGATCCTGGCACCCCATTTGGTCCCGGAGGCCTCCAGGAGAGATCTATGAATGCAGAGTCAGGAGTAACCCCTGAGCTAGGTGTGGCCAGACCCACCCCCCTCCCACCCTGAAACAAACAAACAAACTAAGTAACCCGCCCAATAGCTACTAAGGGCAAAACCAGTACCTGAACACAGGCAGTCTGGTTTTAGAACTCTCTACTATTAGCCCACACTGCATCATCCTGCAGAGACAGTTTGCTGCCAGAAGGGAAGCCTGGCTTCCTAACCTGGGTTACATAGTGACTGCTGGTTGTCTTCCTCCTTGTGCAGCCCATCCACAATGGATGTGGGAACAGGTTAGTTTTCCATGAAACACGGAGTGAACAGTGATCACTTCACTTAGGTGGGTGATCTTACAGCTTTATCATTCAAAATGGGCTTGGGGGCAATTCTTCCTCCTTGAGCTTCATTTCCCTGACCAGTGACTGTGATACTGGTCAGGGTCATCTGTCTTGTGGCACTCTCCTTTCACACCTCTCAATGCAACTTTGTAAGGAGACAATGTTCATCCATTTCCCAGGGGGGTCTCCAGAGTGAGAGAAGTAGGACAACATGTCTGTGCTGCATCAGGACCCTTCCGAAGTTGGCTAGGAGTGATCACTGAGCACAGAGCCAAGAGTAGGTCCTAAGTACAGTCAGATGTGGGCAAAAAACAAAAAACAAAACCAAGACAGAATCATGGATACCTCTCTGGAAATCTATAAGCAAACAAACAGAAAGTACCAACTCCCTCCAATTACACCTGACTATAGCCCTCACCTGGATCATTCCAGTGGCCAAACTGTCTACTTTAGGAAATATTAGTCTGGGACAGGCTTCTGTAGTACACTGGCTGGAGAGGAAAGCTCTGGGGACTGCATCTCCCTCACTGCTGTCCAGTCCACTGTGATGCCCTTATACCAGTGAGATCCTGTTTAGACCCTATCTGTCTTTTTTTTTTTTTTTGCTTTTTGGGTCACACCCAGCGATGCACAGAGGTTACTCCTGGCTCTGCACTCAGGAATCACCCCTGGCGGTGCTCAGGGGACCATATTGGATGCTGGGAATCGAACCCGGGTCGGCCACGTGCAAGGCAAATGCCCTACCCGCTGTGCTATTGCTCCAGCCCCGAGACCCTATCTGTTTTAAAGCATTCACATTGTATGTTCCAAACCCCCAAGGCTCCTCATCTGAAAGCTTTGGGGTCCTGTGGAACTAGTGCCAATTCCTGAATCCCCCAACTCTGTCTAGGTCAGAGCTTTGTATTTTGTCACTGGGGTGGGATCAGGCTTTCATTTACCTGTGTGAATGCACCAAGAAGGAATCCTAGCCCCTTCACTGGCACACACGCTGCATGGGTTTTAATATCCATGACCAACCCAACCTCCTGTTTCTTCCCTTCTCTTCTTTGTGCCTTATATGACCCAGCCTCATGAGTTCTTGTCATTTAGTCCAACTCTGAGTGAGCGTAGGAAGGATTAGACATTAGTGTGGGAGGGAATGCCTGGATCCCCAGAGGCCACTGGACTCAATACAAATCTCTTTTGTTTTCCTTTTGTCATTTTCCTCTGCTTAGCTTTGTAAAACTGGTTTACTTTTCCTCTAAGTAATGACAAATTTCAAGAGTCTAAGTCCAGTGCAGACCTTTATACTGAACTGCAGCTGTATATTTAATGCTGTGTGCACTCACATGCCAGACTAAGTCTCAAAGCTACTCTACCATTTGAGCAATATCCTTTGTTTTATATATATGTACATATATATGCACATATATATGTATATATACATATGAAAAGTTTTCGATTTTGATAATTTGGGGAGACACAAGGCTTACTCTTAGCTGTGCTCAGGCATCAGCTCATGATGATGCTGAGGGGTCATTTTTGGTGCCAGGGATCAAACTAGGGTCAGCTGGAAGCAAGGCAAGTGGGTTACCCCAGTGCCTTACCCCTGTACTATCTCTCTAACCCTTTTTTTTTTTTTTTTTGCTTTTTTGGGTCACACTCGGCGATGCACAGGGGTCACTCCTGGCTCTTCACTCAGGAATCACCCCTGGCGGTGCGAGGGGGACCATATGGGATGCTGGGAATCGAACCCGGGTTGGCTGCATGCAAGGCAAACGCCCTCCCCGCTGAGCTATTGCTCCAGCCCCTCTCTAACCCTTTGATCAATTGTAATTGTGTCATTTTGTGGTATTTAGTCCATTCACATTGTTGTGCAACCCTTACCACCATCTACTTCCAGAATTTAGTGATCTTGTCCAATGGATATATTGCACCTTTAAAACTTTAAATCCCAGACCACACAGATATTACAGGAACTAAGGCACTTGCCTTGCATGTGGCTAATTCTGATTCAAATCTCCAGCACCACATATGGTCCCCTGAGCACAGAACAAGAAATATCCCCCGAGCACTGCTATATGTCTCCAAAATGGCAACAACAGCAAAACACAAAAGCACTAAATCCTCATCGCTCTTTGCCTGGGTTTTGTTTTTGCATTCCTTTAAAGAAGCCCTGCTATGGGGTCAGAGAGATAATACAGCAGGTAAAGCACTTGCCTTGCATGCATGGAGTTCAGTGGTCACCTGAGCCTCACCAGGAGTGACCCTTGAGTGCAGAGTCAGGAGTAAGCTTTGAGCATAGCCTTATGGCCCCATCATCAACCACAAAGTCCAGCAGCCCTTCCACAGAGAATTTTGTTTTGTTTGTTCGCTTTTTCCCTTTAAGTCTTTTGAGGTCCACTCTCTCAGGTGAGGAACTCTTTTTTTATTATTTTTTTTTATACCCTCCATCCTCTCTTTCCTACCTCCAGTTGTTTATATGGTAAGTTCTCATTTAATGTAGAATGGATCTTGGAAACTAGGATTTAAAGCAAAATGACTACAAAAAAAAAAAGCCCTCAAATAACACCCTTTTGTTCATTTGTCAGTCTGGATTCCCCCCCCCCCCCCCCTTAAAACTAAAGTGTGCTGTGCTGATAAAGGGACTTTAGCCCCACATTATTCTAGTACCTGTTGTAATCCCGGTCCTCTGAAGCACCTTTCTTTCCTCCTTTGCTTAGCAACTTCCCAGCTAGTGTCAGAATTTCTCATGGATTCCTCCTCTAGGGAGCGTCAACCCCGTTCCCGAAAATTCCCTCACAAATCTTGCACCTCTCAGAAAAAGCACACAGGGCCATTAGTTGGATGGGTGCTCTTCGACTCTGACTCCTCTTTACTTGGGTTTTCTTCCTGTTGTTTTGTTTAGCCCTTTGGGATGGAGGGGCCGGGGTGCTCTGTACGGTGCTCAAGGGACCATGTGTTGCTGAAGACTGAACCTCAGACCTCCCAAATGCGTAGTATGCACACTAGCCCTTTGTACTACATCCCCTCCTCCCTCTAACCATTTTTAAAGGGAGTTAAATCTCTTTAACTCCCAGTGCCTGGCACACAGTTGATGCTCAAAATCTGCGGGGCGCCTCGGCACTCCCCCCCACATCGTCCTCCCTTCCTTTCCCCCCCACCATCTCCCCCGGCCCGGGGTGCTTCCGTTCAGGGTCGGACTTTGCCACCTCATCCAGGCTGGCAGGAGGCTTTGCTCTTTGGTTTGCCTATCTCGGGTCTCCCGCCCAGCCGCGCGGACCGGACCACACACGCCCCGGGTGTGTCGCGCCGTCACGAGGAGCCTCCCCGTCTCCGCACGTCAGTCAGTCCCGTCTCAACACTGGCTGGCATCGAGCTGAGACGTGCGACGCACTCCTCGTACTCCCGGGCGTGGGAATATACAGACTCGGACCTCAGAGCTACGCGGGTGAGAGCCGGGAGGTGGGGGAGAAAGCTGGGACGCGCGTACTTGGGACACCCGAGCGCCCGCGCCGCTTACCTTTAAGAATCGTCCCTTTCGCCACTGGGCCGGGGACCCGGCGGCGGGAGCACGCCAGGATTGGTCGGTTTGGGTGCGGGTGTTGCTTAGCAGCAGCCAATGAAACCCCGAGGTTCGCGCGTGCGCACCGTCGCCTACCTGCACCCGGCTGCCGCGAGGCCAGGGCCGGCTGCCCCCCGAGCCGGGTGGGCTCAGGTTACGGCGGCGGCGGGGGGTGCCCGTGGCTCGGTGGCGCGGCGGGCGGGCGGCGATTCCCCGGAGCCGCCGTCGGGGCCAGGTGAGGGCGGGCCGGGCCGGGCGCTGCGCCGTCCGTTAGCTGAGCGCTCGAGGGGCTGGGTGTGGCGCAGGGCGGGCCTGGGGGTGGAGGCTCCGGGTCCGCTCCGCCCTCAGTCCCGGCCGGGTCCCACGGAGCTCGGTGGGCTTGGCCGGCGTCCTGGGTGCCCCCCTCCTCCGTGGCTGCGCCCCGGGCGCGGGGCGCGCGTGCCGCGGGAACCTCCGGCTGACAGCTGCGCGCCCCGCGGGCTCCCCCGGTGGGAGGAGACGGGGTGTGGCCCAGCCTAAGAGGGGGCGTTTGTTTTAAGGACCACGTCAAACTGTTACTCAGTTCTAATAGCGAACTCTCCGTAGCCTGCCGCTTTGATGGACTTGGTTCACCCAATAGTGCACGGGACCAGCTTTTCTGAACAACCCGGGGGTAGCAGCGGGTGCACATTTTTTTAGTCTGTATTCTAGTTTTACGCCGGGACTTCCAGAGCCGGAGGGTTAAAAAAAAAATTAGGAGTGTGAAACTCAAAACCACAATAGAATATTCCCAACTTTGAAAAGTAGTCGGTGAGACTTATATCGTAATCAGGAAAAGTACAAAAACGAAATCAAAACCTAGGGTTCAAAGGATGATGGGTAGATAAATCCTCATTGAATTTTAGAAGAAAGGAGTTAGTCATGAGAAGGATACTTTTTAGTAAAGCAAAGCGAAAGTGGCTTAATGTTGCTTAATGAGTTAAATTGACATACTAAGATATAGCTCTGGAAAAGACGTTTTGGGCAGTGTTGTTACAGTTCTTAACGTTTGTGCTTACTATGTAGGGGATATTTTGGATATGGTCTGGATATGTTTTGTCCTTTTAAGCGACCAAAGAGGTAAATACAAATGATGTCAGGGAGGAAAACTGGCTTATTCAAAGTAATTCTGTGAGAAAGAAGCAGATGTTCAAGTGTGGCTCTGGGTCAGGGCTGCTTCTGTTTACCTGCCTCTGATTAGTTTTGAGTATTAGTCCTCTAGGAGGAAGAATTGTTTAAGAGAAACAAAAGAATTATTTAAGTTGGTAATTGTTATAACAAGGATTGAGAGAATAATGGAAAGATCAAAGGCTTTTGAATATTTGAAGTATAGAAGTTTGGGTTTGAGTCCTGGTTCTACCACTTGAGCCTTAAGCTAATTTTCCACCTGTTAATTGTAGATTGTGCCTACCTTATAAATAGGAATATTAATTATTAACAAATGTTAAAATATCACTACTGTGCCTAGCCTGTAATATTAGTTGTTAATGAATTTCAGCTTCTGTTCTTCTTAGTTCCTAACAAGTGACAGAGTTGAATTCTGCCCTCTTCCCCACCCCATCCCCAAGGGAACCTTAGGAGCCAGCTCTTACGTCCTGTGGCTGAAGGTGAATCCAGTAAAGATGACATCATCCGTTTTTGTCTTCTGTATTTGAGTGAGCAGCATGTCTTATGACACGTGTTTGAATGTTTGTCTGTCAAAAGCAACTTATTTTGCCTGTTTAAATTACTCTTTTGCAAGATTTGGCAATTTAATCTTGTTTGTTTTCTTTCCTTCTCTTTTGAAGGAAGAGGAGGGTTATATGTGGTAGGGTTTTGTTTTGTTTTGTTTTTTGGATCATACCTGGTGATGTTCAGGGCGTACTTCTGTCTCTGTGTTCAGGGATTACTCATGCCAGGATGTAGCGGACCATATTCGGTGCTGGGAATCGAACCAAGTCAGGGTCCATACAAGGTAAATGCCTTAACTGCTGTGCTATCTCCCCAGCTCCTATGGTGGGGTTTTGGGATATGGTTTAAGGTAAAAGGGAGAGAAGAAAATCACAAAACAGTGGCCTTTAGCTAGACACATTGGCCTTTAGTTGGTAGCACAGGGATAATCTATGACATGAGCAGTTTATAAATAGATGAGCAGTTTATAGATCTGAGAAGAGGATTTGGGAAACAGGGATTAAAGTATGGTTTTAATGAAATCTAGTAGTTACTAAGGTTTTTTTTCATGCAATTACTACCTTTAATTTCTACTTACTAGAAACTAAATACCATCTATATAACTTTTTCCCTTTCCAAGATTTATTGCATTCCAAAAAAATATTCAGAACATAGACAATGGAGCAACAATGGGTAGGTGCTTGCCTTGCACATGGCTGACCCAGGTTGGATCTCTGGCACCCCATGTTGTCCCCCAAGTACCGCCAGAAATGAGCACAGAGCCAGGAGTAACCCCTGAGCATTACCGGGTATGATCCCCAAACCAAAACAACAGAAGACAATGACAACGGCAAAGGATATTGGGGATATTGGGAACTGTATTACTTGTTTCTGGAAGCAAAAATAAGGTTCATTCATTTCGCTGCTTAGTTTTTAGTGAGTACTTTATAATGTGCCTGGCATGGAACAAGGTTTTGGTCCCCTGGACTGTGGAAGTTGCTGGTAAGGCCTGGAAGGCAGACTCACAGGAGTACTCGGTGTGAGCACTCTGAGACGATCTTAGTGTCTGTGTAACCAATACTGCTCTCTCTTGGTGGCACGATCTTCCAAATTCATACCATTGCTTTCCTGCTTAAGTTTAACACTAGTTATCTACAGACAGCTTTCATTTCTAATGAATATTGAGATTCATTGAGTTCATTCCAAATTTATTCCAGACCTTTCATTTTAGAAATGTCATGTAATTGTGAGGCGGCATTTATAAAATATGTCCTTCACCATTCATGCATAAATCAGCAGAACTGTGCTTAATTAGCAAAAAAAAGATGGTTTTATTAGTGGAGATATTTCAAAATGACATTTAAACACAAAAAGCAAGTATGAGCGCATAATGTAAGTGTTGTAAAAAGACCTTAGGTTAATGCTTTCCCCTCCACTGTTATTTTAAAACAAATATAGTCACAGGCGTCACTTGTGGCCATGCTCAGGGGACCATATAGTGCTGGAAATTGAATCTAGGTCTCTACAGGTGAAGCATGCACTCTAATCCACTGAACTATCTCTCTGACTCATATTTTTATTTTTGGGTTTGGGGCCATACCAGGTGGTACTCAGAGGTTGCTTGTGGTGGTACTCAAGGGACCATGTGGTGCTTGCACACTTGTGACTGAGCCACAGCCAGAAATTGCTTGTGGTACTAGGGGTCAAAATCATAGCGATGCCAGGATTATTCTTGGTGCACATGGGACACAGGGGTTTGGATTCATGACCATATGCTTTCAAGGCAGGTGCTGTAAGCCATTGCTTTATTTCTCCAAATCCTACAATTAATTTCTATTTGTCTATTTTGGGCTGAAGCAATAGCACAGCAGATAGGGTGTTCACCTTGCATGTGGCCGACCCAGGTTCTATTCCTTCTGCCCCTCTCGGAGAGCCCAGCAAGCTACTGAGAGTATTCCGCTTGCACGGCAGAGCCTGGCAAGCTACCCATGGCGTATTTGATATGCCAAAAAACAGTAACAAGTCTCACGATGGAGACATTACTGGTGCCCGCTTGAGCAAATTGATGAGCAACGGAATGACAGTGACAGTGACAGTGATGTCTGTTTTATGTTCTGCAACTTTGTTGAAATCCTTAGTTCTGGGACCTGTTTTTGATTTTTTTTTTAAGATATGTAAGGATTCCCCATGTAGATAATGACATCATCTGAAAATAGGTTTTATTTCTTTATTTCTGATCAACATGCCTTTTTCTTTTTTAATTGTTTTTTTTTGACCATACCCAATAATGCTCAGGGGTTACTCTTAGATCTGCACTCAGGATCACTCCTGGCAATGCTCAGGAGACCATATGGGATGCCAAGGATGGAATCTGGGTCAGCTTCATGCAAGGCAAATGCCCTATGCCATCCTTGAATCCTGGAATGAGTCCCACTTGCTTATGCTGTGAAATTAGGTTCTTGGAGGGTTTTGGGGAAGTATCACTGTCACTGTCATCCCTTTGCTCATCGATTTGCTCTAGCAGGCACCAGTAATGTCTCCATCGTGAGACTTGTTGTTACTATTTTTGGCATATCGAATACACCACAGGTAGCTTGCCGGGCTCTGCCGTGCGGACTGGAGTGATAGCGCAGCGGGTAGGGCGTTTGCCTTGCATGCGCTGACCCGGGTTCGATTCCTCCACCCCTCTCGGAGAGCCTGGCAAGCTACTGAGAGTATCTCGCCCGCATGGGGAACTATCACTGCCACTGTCACTGTCATCCTGTTGCTCATCGATTTGTTCGAGCGGGCACCAGTAACGTCTCTCATTGAGAGACTTATTGTTACTGTTTTTGGCATATCCAATACGCACGGGTAGCTTGCCAGGCTCTGCCGTGCGGGCTCCATACTCTCGATAGCTTGCTGGGCTCTCCGAGAGGGGCGGAAGAATCGAACACGGGTTGGCCGCATGAAAGGCGAAAGCCCAACCGCTGTGCTATCGCTTCAGCCCATGGGGAACTATATTTTCATTAAATTTTTTTTTGTTGAGACTCTTTTTATTTGTTTGAAGTGTGTAGTTGGTCATTGGAACCTTTTTACGATGACTGTGTTAAAGTGTGTCAGAGAATCCTGACATCTCTGTCATGCTGGTGTTACTATCATGATTGTCTTGCATGATTGTCTCTCATGCAAGTTGAGGTTTTTGTCAGTTTTAGCACGACAGGTGATTTCTGATTAAAATCTGGATGTTTGGGGCATTTTCTTGTGGAGTTCTGGATCGTGTTAATTTTTGCAGGGGGGCTTTACATGAATTTCTAGTTGCCCTTTTTGAACCTTCCCCCGTCAGGTGGGGCTTCAGGTTTTTTGTGTGACTTGTGGTGTCAGGGTTGCTGGTTCTAGTTGGGCAGAGATGGGACTTCTGGCTCCCCACAACTCACTTGGAGGGGCTCACTGGTGGATGCCACTTGGCACCTGTCGCTCTCTGCGGGCCCTTTCATGTACTACGCCACTGGGTGGGGAGTTGGGGAAGCACTTCCTTTCCCCTAGCAGAGGGTGCTATCTGGCGTTTGTTTTTATTTTCTTACTATGGTGTGCCGGCTCACCTGTTCCCGGTTCTTTGTCTGGAGAGGGCCCGGTTCTTGTGGTGGTGGTGGTGTCCCTGTTGGTGTTTTTGGCTTGCCAGCTTCTCCAGCACCAACACTGGATATGGGAGGTAAGAAGAAAATGGAACAAACACGGCCTTGTTGGACCTCTGACCCCAGGGTCCCTAGCCAGCTTGCTGCCGCCTCCCCTCCACCTCTCCGGATAGTTTGCTTAGTTCATACTTGCCGCCTTAGTGTCAGTTGTAGTAGTTGTTGTAGGAAGAAAAGTGCCTAAATCCACTTTTCCAGAAAAAGTCCCCAGTGTATTCCTCTTTGAGGATCAGTCCGATCTCTTGCTGGGTTCCACCCTCTGATAATTGTGTAAGACCTGACTTCACCGTCGTTAAACGCCTACAGTGCACAGAGCCCTTCCCAGGCTGCCTGAGCAGACAAAGATGAGCCTCTTCTGTTCGTATTAAAACTTAGGAACAGAAACGTCCCATGGAAACAATGCGCGAGGGTGTTGTGGCCGCTCAGACTCGTCCACAGCTGCTGGAGCCCTCAGCCAGCTGCTGCGCTTCACACGCACCGCCTCGAACAAGGTCATCACGGTGGCACCTCCATTTGGGCATGAATATACCTAAAAATGCGTCCGGCTTGCACTGTTCTGTAGCACTAGTAACTGCATGGGCAGAACTGGGGAAAACAGCGACGGCAACAACAACCCAACGAGGCTTTATCTGTCTTGCATGCTATTTGAGGAGAGGGAGGCTTGATCACAGAAGAATGAAGCAGCTGGAGTCGAGAGCCCGGAGGGACTTCAGTCCCTTAGAGCAGCAGAACTGGTTCTTAGCAGTGCCATCACCTGGAAAGGTCACTGCTTTCCGTTGGTTTAACACAATACCTGGCACCTAGTTAAAGGTCCCTGAAGTCAGCAATAAGGGGCGAGGGGGTGATGGTGGGGGTGACTGGTGGATAAATGCAAACTTCTAGCCCTGAAAAGAGGGTACGGTTTCCTCAGCACCCTGAAATGGAAGTGGGTTTTGGTTCCCCTGAGAGATTTCTGTCCTGTCTCTGACTCCCATGGTATCTGTTTCATTCTCACTGGTTCCTTGTCTCTCCCCGACTCCCTCCCATCCCTGCAACCACAGCTATGTCTTTATATGTTGATTATGGCTCTTGTTGAAGTTCTTTAATTCTTTTTTTTTTTTTTAATTTCGTAACAGTGTTGTTAGACACATCTTTATTGTGTTACCTGGTTTGGTTTTTTGGGCCCCATCTGGCTATGCTCAGGGGACCATCCTTAGTGCTAGGTTTCAAACCAGGGTCAGCCACTTGCAAGGCAAGCACCTTACTGGCTGTACTGTCTCTCCGCAATTCTCCAGCTCTTTAAGTATTCCTTTTTTCCTTTTTATTAAATTTTAGGGTTTCTTTTGGTTTTGGGATTAAATCTGATTGTGCTCTGGGCTTACTCCTGCCTCAGGGATCACTCCTGGTGAGTCTAGGGGACTATATATGGTCTTGGGGGTAGAACCCAGGTTGGCCATGTGCAACGCATTTACTCGCTGTACTACATCACCGCCTCCCTAAAAGTGTCCTTAAACACTTCTCTACACACACAGTGCTCATCACTTCCATTCACTGATATTACACTGTCCTCAAGATAGAAAGTAAATTTGTTGTTCAGATCCTAAGACATTTTATAGTTTTATTTTATTTCCCATCAGACTTATGCCCTATGACTCCTTAAAATATTGTTTGTAACTTAAATAATTCCAATATTCTCAAACGTTCAAGCAGGGCCCTAAAGCCATCAGGCTACATGCGTTTGTAAGTCTGGTCAGTTAGAATGGAACAACCTGTTTACATTCTGTCTTGCAGGAAATACTTGCAGACGCAGTAAATATATTTCCCCTGTTTTTGTTCTCAAGGAACTGCTAGAGGAAAACTCTTAGACGTCTCCCACATCATGGCAGCAGTTGCCTTTTACCTTCTAAATGGCCGGAAGAACCATAGGCCTGAGCCAAGATATATGTTAGTTTATCCTGTTTATCCTGAAACTGCCTCCTATTTTCCAAGGTATATATATGATAGAAGTTCATGGCACTCTGGACTGTGATAAAAGCTTCCTGCAGAAATTGGTGTGATGGTGTGATAGCATCTGACTTTCTCAGGCTGGAGCAGCCGACTCTCATGTGGCTTCTAGAGCATAGAAGATTACACATTCTGGGCTGGAGTCATAGAACAGCGGGGAAGGTGCTTAACTTGCTTGGGGCTGACCTGAGTTTGATCCTCAGCATTCCATATGGTCCTCTGACCTCTGCCAGGAGTGATCCCTGTGCACAGAGCCAGGAGTAAGCTGTGAGCTAGGAGCAAGTCTTGAGTACCTCTCTCTGGATGTGATCCAACCTCCCCACCCTACAAGCCCTCCTCCAAGGGGAAAAAAAAAAAACAAAAAAAAGAAGAAGATACACACTCAGCCTCTGGGTCCTTTCTGAGATCAAAGGTCTCAGGCAGTTTGGGGTACAGTCCACAGACCTGGCATTCACTCTGGTCATGCCAATGGTCCTGAGATCCTAGAAATTTTGTTTGTTGAGGGGTTTTTATCCTGGGATTTTTCACATTTTCACTCTTCAATGCAAAGTGTGGTGAAATGGGACAGTTGCACTTTGCCTGGTCTGTTGACCAGTAAACTTGTTTTTAGCTTTTGGCGCGCGCGCGCGCGCGCGCGTGTGTGTGTGTGTGTGTGTGTGTGTGTGTGTGTTTGTGTGCCTGTGCCTATGTTTTATATACCACTGCTGTTCCTACATGCATAAAATGGGAATGTTCATTTATCCATGCCAGATAAGGTCTTCATTCTTAGAACTTAAACTTATGGAACCTAAGTTTATCTAGACTGATAAATCAGACTAAAAGAGAAAAAGAGGCAGCAGATTTGTTGAACGTTTCAGGTCAGAGAACTACTTTCTGTTGGATGGGGCGGGGAAAGCTCCGTGGCCAGCAGTGCAGTTGGACAGTCCTGGCTGTGGATTTGGACACCGGGACCTGAGGCTCGGTGGATGTCGGAGAAGCATGTGCAAGGGCGTGGAGGGAAGAGCCGTTTGCATTGTGGGAGGCGCCCTTTGCTGCTGCTCACGGCCATCCAGATGCCAGAGTAGGGTTACGGCTGTCAGGTTCCTCGGAAGGCGAGTCCACTCTAGAGACTGATGTTAGCGTCCTGTTGGATAGGGGGCCTACCACCATGGGTGGGAGCCTGGAGTCCCCCTTCAGCTGTGGTGGCCTCTTCCCTGTCAGCCCTGAGGTTAAACCCTGGCAGCCTCCTCCACAGCACTGACTCACCGTTTCCGTAGTGTAGCGATTATCACGTTCGCCCAACCACAGCCCTGACCCAGGGCCTTTTCTGCCCCGAAAGCCATTTTGCCAGATTCTCCAAGGCCCCCTGAGGGACTTCTGTGAATTTCCTTTAGTTTCTCATAATGGCGCTCCTGGTCAAATATTTAATATTGCACTGTATAGTGATTTGCCGAATGACTCCCTTCAGCCATCTGTAGGCACTCGGTTCTACCAAAGCCTGGCTCCCTGTCAGCGGTTCAGAAATGCAGGAGGACATACTACTCTTCTCTCCGTCCCATCTGGTCTTCTGCTCCCTCTGCTGTCAGCCTTCGGTTAGACGCTCAGACGCTGCTCACTGCCTTCCCTCCCTACCCCTGGGCAGGGGAGGAAAAGGCAGCTAAGGTGTTTGGCATTTACCCCTATTCCTATCCTATGGTGTCCAACCCTCCCACCCCTTTTTTTCCTTAGTTTTGGGGCCACACTTGGCGGTGGTCAGGGTTCTGCAAGCAGGGATCACTCCTGGTAGGCTCAGAGGACCATTTGGGGTGCCGGCCAGTGAGCCATGCAAGGTGAACACCCTACCCTCTGTGCATCACTCCGACCCTCCCTCCCTGTCTCTTTGGGGGCCGTGTCACCCACTGTGATTGCCATTGCTCTGAGAGTCCTTCTGGCCCTGCTCTACCTTTCCCCCTCCCAAATCTCATTTTGTTTTGGTCCCACCTGGTGGGGCCTGGGCTACTCCCAGTGTAGTGCTCTCGGGCCACTCCCGGCAGTGCTGAGGGCACTGTGAAGTGCTGGGGATGGAGCCTGGGGTTCCTGTATGCAAAGCCTGTTCTCCAGCCCTTTGACCCCCGCCCCCCCCTACACCCCCAGGCCCCGGCCCTTCAGTAGAGAGGATTGGAAAAGCGATTTCATGTGAAGGTGATTTGGAGGTCTGGGAAAGGGAGGAAAATGGTTTTTTTTTTTTTTGGTTCCTTTTTGTCTTTGGGTCCCACCTTGGCTGTGCTCAGGGCTCACTCCTGGCTCTGCACTCAGGGATCAGTCCTAGTGGGGTCCAGGAGACCATATGGGGTGCCAGGGATCCAACCTGAGTGGGCCACGTGCAAGGCAGGCGTAACTACCTGCTGTCCTGTCTCTCTAAAAATGGGGGGCAGAAATGAGGGCAGGGAACGGTAATGAAAGAGGCCTGTGCTGTTGTGGTGGGGTGCGGGCAGGCCAGGCGGTCCCCTCAGCAGCACGCCTGTGGCTCCAGCGTCTGGCCTCTGACACGGTGACCTTGACCTTGCTCTCCCCAGGTGTCCTCATGACTTCTCCTGCGGACCATGTCCATGATCCTTTTCGCCTGTGTGGTCAGGGTGAGAGATGGGCTGGCCCTGTCCGCCTCCACTGACTTCTACCACACCCAGGAGTTCCTGGAGTGCAGGAGACGGCTCAAGATCACAGCGGCGCGACTGGCCCAGTACCCAGGACGAGGCTCTGCGGAAGGCCTGCACTTCACCATTCAGTAAGCACAGCAGGCACGTGCGCGTGGCCGGCCCCTCAGAGCAGCGTGGGGCTCTGACTGCACATCGAGGTCACGTGGCGTGGGTCGCCCCGTGGTCAGGCTGTGAAACAGCTGGGCGTGTCTGTGGTGGGTTCGCAGGAGCTGAAGCACCGCTGCCCCAACTGCCGCCCTTCTGCTGGAGAGCCGTGAGCGCCGGGAAATCCGGTTCAGCCAGGTTTTATTTTCTTATTTGTCTTGTTTCTGGCCGGCACGTGGCGGTGCTCAGGACTGACTCCGGGCTGTGTTCAGGCATTACTCCGGGCAGTGCCCGGGATGGTATGTGTGGTGCCAGGGATTGAACCTGGGCCGGCTGCCGGGAAGGCACTTACCCACTGTCCTGTTTCTCTGGCCCCTCAACCAGTATTTTATATGCCTTTAGTTTGACAGTTTTTGCTGCATGGAGTATGAGGGTGGTACAAGGGTAAGGAGGAAGGAAATAAATGAAAATGTAGGAGAAGGTCAGGAGGTGAGAAGCCAAGAGAGTGAAAAAAAAAAAGACATAATTAAAAAAAATTTTTTTCCCCAATGTGGTGGGGCCCACTCCTGGCAGAGCTCAGACTGGCTCCAGGACCACTAGGACAAAACCCTGTGGGGCGATGGCAGTATGCAGGATGTAGGGCTTCACTGAACCCAGGGCCTTGCCCTGTGAAACACATGCTCTGCACTTGAGTCCCAGCCCCAGCCCCTGACTTACAATTCTTTTTTTTTTTTTTCTTGTTTTGGTTTCAGGGCCGTACCCAGTGGTGCTCAGGGCTTCCTCTGGCTCTGTCAGGGATCTCTCCTGATAGTGCTCTGGGGACTGACCATATGTGGTTTTCAGGTTGGAACCTGGGTCAGCCACATGTAAAGCAAGTGCCTTACCTGCTGTACTGTTACTTCAGCTCCATAACTTAGAATTCTTGCTTTCAGTTTTTGCTTTTATTTGAGGGGGTGAGGGGGTCGGAGTGTTGGGTAACATTCGGCAGTGCTGGGCATTGTTCTTGGCCCCGTGCTCAGGAGTGACCTTTGGCACTCCGGGACCATATGTGGTGCTAGGGATTGAACTGGGGTCAGCTGTGTGCAAAGCAAGTGCCTTAGCCCCTATACTACCTCTCTGGTAGCCGTTCAAGGTTTAAAGCAGAATGAAAATATTTTTTTGTTTTGTGACAAGAGCAAGAGAATGAAAAAAAATGAACACAAGTAAAGCCTCCTCAAGGAAGTAGAGTCTAATGAGGGAACGAACAAAATACACAGGAGTCAGAGATAGTTTAGCAAGTAAGGCTCTTGCTGTGCACACATATGACCCTAATACCACCTGTGTTTCCCTGAGCATCACCAGGAGTGATCCCTGTGCACAGAGCCAGGAATATCTGAAAACCAAAAGGAAAAAAAGCCATAAATGACTATGATGTTGAGAAAATGTTCCAATGGAATTTGGAACCAAGCAGGCACAATAATTTAGAGTTAAAATAGTTAATACCTTCTATATGCTGAGGGGACTGTTTTAAATGCCAGGTGGGGGACTGGAGCAATAGTGCAGGTAGGGCGTTTGCCTTGCACATGGCCGACCCGGGTTCGATTCTCAGCATCCCATGTGGTCTCCTGAGCACTGCCAGGAGTAATTCCTGAGTGCAGAGCCAGGAGTAACCCCTGTGCATCACCGGGTGGGACCCAAAAAGAAAAAAAAAAATTAAATGCTAGGTGGCCTCTGAGGTCGGAAATAATAGTTTTACCTGCTTTGCAGAGTAGGAAGCAAGGTTCACTTACTTAAGGATTATATTGTTAGTAAGGAGTAGACCAGGATTTGAATGCAGGCAGCCAGTCCCTAAGCTCTGCTCACATATCATTTTTTTTTTCTTTTGAGAGGGAGGAGTCACGCCCAGTGGTGTTCAGGGTTTTATCCTTGGCTCTGGATCACTCTTGGTGGGCTTGGGGAACTGTATGGAGCTGGGTATTAAACCCAGGTCAGCTGCTTGCAAGGCAGACACCCTTCCCACTATTCTGTCTCTCTGGTCCCAAGGGAATGAGTCCGTCCTGTAAGGTGACAGCCTGAGTGATGAGTGAGAAACAGTCTTCCCGGTATAGAGGGATAACTCATATTTTCTTGGCTTAGGATGAGAGGAAAACAAGCTTTTGTCAGGATGTTGAAACCTTTCTCCTGTGCCTCCTATGGGGCCAGAGTTTGAATTTAGATTTCCCCCAACCTGGAATTGCCAGGCTGAGGTTTACATATCAATATTGGTTCCAGACTGGTGACCCTTCTGTGGTAGTGGCCGAAGGACAGGCAGAACCACCCTGCACATTGGTCCGCTGCATCTTCGGCACCGAGGGAGCCCTGAAGTAAAGGAGCCCCCTGCCACTGCTGGGTCCTCAGCAAAAACTGACAGTGGGACTCAGGAGGCATGGTGGAACCAGAGCCCTCAGGACTTAAAATACTAGCGCGATGCTCTAAAAAAGGAGCTGCAGAGGATGAAAAGCCCCACATTTGTTTTATGAAACCAGAATAATCCCAGTCCCCAAAGCAGGCGGAGGCCCTGCCAATAGGGAAATCACAGGCCAGCCTTTTTTATTTTTTGCACAGCCACAAAAGTCCTAAATAAAACATTAGGAAACGGAATGGAGCACTGCTGTGCATTTGAATATGTATCATCTCACAACCCGGAAGGGTTTTATTTCAGGATGCCAGAATGATTTAACTTTAGAAAATCTACTGATGTCGGCAACAGAAGAAAATCTTCTTCTGAGGAGGAAGAGAGGTGGCGGCTCCATGTATGTCCCCGATGGCGCGTGCATCCCTCGTGCGTGAATCAGAGGGAGCCCACGCTCTCGGGGCAGACCCTGCTGTCTGTTTCAGAGGAGCCGCAGGAAGACCCCATCCCAGGCAGAGGGCCTGTGCGCAGATGACAGCTCCCAGGGCGGTCCCAGCCTAGCCAGCGTGCAGCGGAGCCCGGGCTCTGTGTGGGTGTGGGGGAGGCCGTGTGGGTGTCCTCCCTGGTCATGGGAGTGTCGTTCTTTCGTTCCAGTGTCTCTTCTCTGGGGGATGTGGCCTGCATGGCTATCTGCTCCCGCCAGTGCCCGGCAGCCATGGCTTTCTGCTTCCTGGAGACCTTGTGGTGCGAATTCACGACTTCCTACGACCGTGCCCGCATCGGCCTGGCCACCAGGCCATACGCCTTTCTCGAGTTTGGTAAGCCCTCTCTCTTGTTTATTTCTCTCTCCCTCCCTCTCTCTCTCTCTCTCCCCTCTTCCTCTCTCCTTCTCTCCCTCTTTCCCTCTCTCCCTCCCGTGTGCGTGGAACTAACAGTTTAGGTTTGGCTCTGACCATCAGGGAAAACCCAGAGGAGGAGGTGTAATGTGTGACAGTCTGGAACTGTCAGATTTCACAGCCATTGAAATGGCCCGGGAAGCTCGAGCTTAATAGTGGCTCCTGTTTTTGTGGAGAGAGTGTGGAGCAGTCACACACTGCTCTCCGTGGTGTCTGTGGCCACTCTGTGCCTGCAGGGACTCTGAGGCCTCTGAGCCTCGAATATTTACCCTTAGTCACTTTAAGGACGTTTTGCCGCCCCTCTCTGGCGCTGCTCGAAGGTTAACACTTGAACTAATTTTTCCGTCATGAGGTAAGTAAAAAACAAAACCCCCAGGAGAACAAATGAATAGAAATTCTTACTGTCAATGAGATGTATATATTCATTTCTTTTTTCTTTTTGAGTCACACCTGGCAATGCTTGGGGTTCTTTCTGGCTCTGCACTCAGGAGTTACTCCTGGTGGTGCTCGGGGGACCGTATGGGATGCCGGGAATTGAACCTGGGTCAGCCATGTGCAAGGCGAATGCACTACCCCCTCTACTATTGCTCCGGCCCCATTTTTTTTTTAAATGTAGTATGTCTATTTAATGAAGGAAACACCCCCACTTACCCTCTCATCCCCCAAGGTTATTGTTATTATTTTTATTATTATTTTTAAAGTCTTTTTTGGAGCAGCAGTTGGCAATGCTCAGGGGTCACTCCTAGCTCTGTTCTCAGGGGACCCTATGGGATACCATGGATCAAACCCTATCCACCACATGCAAGGCAAGTGCTACCTACTATACCATCTCTCCGACCCCAGAAATTTGCACAATTTGTACATTCTTATACTTGTTTTATATTCCATTTTGTCAGTGCTACCAGCCTGCTACAGTTGGGAAGTAAGGGAAGACGAGGGGTCCTTCACTCTGAGGCTTGAGAAGCCTGGCTCTGGAAGGGGGGGGTCCTTTCTGGGGTGCTGCGGGGATGCCTGATGAAGGCCCAGGGGTTGCAGAGCACAGCCTCACAGCTGGACTGCATACTGCATTCTCACATGGGATTCGTTTAGAGCCCGTGGGAGAAGGAGAGTAGAGATGGTGCGGGGGTGGGGTGCATTCTCTGGGCCTCTGTGAGAGCCTCCAGCCCCCCTGCCATGCTCCTGAATGAGGGAGGGGCAGGCACAAGGTGGCGTCTGGAGGTCACGTAGGCTTTCTGGCCGCACCTACTCATGCCCTCCCACCCCTCGTGGCCTTGCAGCTGGCCCACTGGTATGGGCTCAGCACCCTCTTTAGCCTGTGGTACTGGGGTTTCCTTTGGTGCACTGCCTGAGCCTAGTAGGTCTTGAGCCCCCATTTTCTATTTTTTTTTAATTAATTTAAAAAATTTTATTGAATCACCGTGAGATAGTTACAAGCTTTCATGTTTGGGTTACAATCACACGATGATCAAACACCCATCCCTCCACCAGTGCACATTCCCCACCACCAATATCCTGGGTACACCTCCCCACTTTCCCACCCTCCCCCTGCCTCCATGGCAGACAATATTCCCCATAATCTCTCTCTACTTTGGGGCATTATGGCTTGCAACAGAGACACTGAGAGATCATCATGTTTGGTCCGTTATCTACTTTCAGCATGCATCTCCCATCCCAACTGGTTCCTCCAGCCATCATTTTCTTAGTGATCCCTTCTCTATTCCATCTGCCTTCCCCCCTCTGCTCATGAAGCAGTCCACCAGCCATAGGGAAAACTCAGTATTATTATTTGGAATTTTCCCCCAACAATCAGACCTGCTGAAAAGGCATCATTTGATAATTTGTCTTCCATTCCTGAGTATGAAGAGCATAGGAGACCATGCAGTTTTGGATTTCTGGTATTTTAGTAATTAAGTTCAGAGAAATTTCTGTCAGAAGTCATGGCAAGCTCGTACCTCTGTTTCCTGGGCTCTAAAAGATGGTGGTCACCACGGCACCACCGAAAGGAAAGGCCCAGAGAGAGAACCTTTCCCCTCCCAGGGCAACATGGTGCCATAGCTTAGTTCACAGTCTAGAGGCATTTCTGCAAGAAGCTGCTGGGTTCTGAAAGTAGTTAGTGGGCCTCTGGGATCATGGTCTTGAACCCCTATTTTCTTCTTCTTAATAGAAATGCTTTTATTTGAATTGTAGTAGAAGTTTACAGATCTTGATATTATTGTATAAGGTCACAACTCAATGCTATTTGTGTTACATTATTGAAATCGCGTTTAATAACTGCTTAAATTTGTTCTCTCCAATTACTGGAACTTTCTAGGGATACATAATCATAAATCAAAATTCTAGCTTCAGAAACAGAGTGTCACCCAAACTTGTCTTAGATTATGGCTCTAGCTCCTCTGTTGCCTAGAGTTTCCTGCAGTCACCCTGCGAGGCCCTTAGCCAGTCCTGCTCTCAGCCTGTCTCAGCGGGTGTGGCCTCAGGGGGCCACCAGTGGCTTTGGAGCTGATGGACAGGCAGTCTTCCTGCTCCTCCTGTCTGCTCTCTGGGCCTTCCTTCTGACGCGGGCAGCCCTACCTGATAGGAAGCCCTTCCCCACCCTTGAGCATCACTTCTGCTGACTGCTGAGAAGAGAGTGGAACTAAAATCCCACCAATCAGAGCCTTCTCCAGGATTGTGTCTTACCACCGTGCACAAAACTCCACTTGGAAGACTTTTTCAAGGGCCAGAGACATGGTGCCCAGGCTCAGGCACTTGCCTGGCAGGCTGCTGCAGCTGTGGTGCTGATTTGAATCCTGGCAGTGTATGGTCCCCCTGCACCCCTGGGTGTGGCCTGAAAACAAAACGGAACAAAAGAACACTTGCTCCAACTCAGGAATAGATTAATACCCACACAGGTCAAATCATTAAGGTTAATAACTTTAAAACTTAGTTCAAGCTGATGTAGTGCATTCATATTTGTACTTCTTCCCCTCGCAAGCTAGTTTTTTTTTTTTTTTTTGCAATGATCTATTTAAGAATAATTGTTCTGGGTCTGGGGAGATAGTTCGGTGGTTAGGGTGCTTACCTTGCACGCAGCTGACTTGGGTTCAATCCCCAGCATCCCATATGACCCCCTGAGCACCAGTAGGAGTAATTCCTCAGCTCATAACCAGGAGTAACACACCCTGAGCATTTTACTGGATGTGGCCCTAAATTAAACAAAACAAAAAGTAATTAAAAGAATAATAGTTGCAAGCTGAGAAATCATCTGTGGTCAGGGGCACTGACTCTCAGTCATAAGACAGAAGCCCGGGGACATACCGGGCAACCTGGTAACTGTAGTTGTCACTGCTGTGTGCTTTGTTGAGAGCCACTGAGAGAATGAATCCTGAAAGTCCTCATTGCAAAGAAAAGAGCATGTTTTCCCTGCCCCTTGAGGTGATGAATGTTGGAGTGGTAAACGTTTCCCAAAGAATGATGGTCATTACTAGCATGCTGTGTACTTTATGCATACACACTGCTGCATGTCACTGATTTCTCAATTAAATTGGAAGGTCAAAGAAAGGCTATGAGTTACTCAGGGTTTCAGTCTCAAGTCCCTGTTCTCTGACTACCTTATCACTGAGGTTCTGACAAGGTCCAGAGTGCTGTGGCCGCAGAAATGGTGACGTTATGGCATCATTTCCCTGTTGGTGAATGCCTGCTCCTGTGTAACTGCTCCCTTCCTTCCTGTTCTTTGTTCCTTTTTCTCTTTTTGCCTGTTTTTTTTTTCTTGCCTTTTCTTTTCTTTTGTCTTCCTTTGTGTGTGTGTGTATAACACCCAGCACTGCTCAGGGCTTGCTCCTGACTCTGTGCTCAGGGATCACACCTCGTGGGCTGCGGCAACCATAGAGAGCACCAGGGATCGAACCCCCATCGGCTGCATGCAAGGCAAGCATTTTACCTTTCTCTTCAGCTCCATTTTTCTCTCTCCCTCCCTCCCTCCCTCCCTCCCTCCCTCCCTTCCTTCCTTCCTTCCTTCCTTCCTTCCTTCCTTCCTTCCTTCCTTCCTTCCTTCCTTCCTTCCTTCCTTCCTTCCTTCCTTCTCTCCTTCCTTCTCCCCTCTTCTCTCCTCCCCACCCCTGCCCTTCATTTTCTTTCTTTTGTTTAAGGTGCCAATGATTAAAATTTGCCTCACACATGCAAGGCAAGTGCTCTATCACTGAGCTGCATCCCTGGCCCACTTGCCTTTTTGTTTTTCTTTTTTCTGGATCCGGTACTCTGGAGCTATTCATAGCCCTGTGCTCAGGAGTGAACCCTGGCAACACTCAAGGGACCATATATTGTGTTGGAGATGGAACCTGAGTCAGCTGAAGTGGGCACATGCCAGGCAAGAGCTGGTGCACTAGTGCGTTAGTGTCTTATGTCTCGTCCTATCTCTCTGACTCCAACCCCTCGCATCTCCCCAGCCCCCACAGCCCCCACAGCCCCCCAGTGCTGCAGATCTCACCCAGAGCCTCACACATGCAAAGCAGATGCTCTACCACTTGAGCCACATCCCAATCCCTGAGAACCATCACATTTTAATTACTCTGCTTTGAAGAGAAACTAGTAGTGGTTGTGTTGCGATCCTTTGACCTTGTGTGCAGCTTGACACCTTTCAGGGTCCGGCTGCCATTTAGCTTGCCCAGAGATGGGAAAGGCACTTTGCTCATCATAACGTCTTAGGGTACCCATCCTGGTGGAGCACTCATCTTGACTTTCTCTCTCTTTCTCTCCCTGCTTTTTTTTTTTTTTCCTTGGCAGACAGCATCATTCAGAGAGTGAAGAAGCATTTTAACTACATCAGTCTCACTCAGCTAGGGAGCAGCTTAGAGCAGATCCAGGAGGAGCTCAGGTGCCAGCCACCGGCACGTCTCATGCTGGAGGACACAGCTGTCCCCAATGGGATGATGAACGGCCACACAAAGGTGCACTTGGAGCCTGGTAAGTGGCCTGCAGGTCCCTCCTGTTTATGGTTGTTTATGCCGTTTATGTCTACTAGGAAGGTGTTTGTCGGTGGGGTGGGAGAGAGGCCGATCTGTGGGAGATGTGAGGATGTCTGCCTAGAAACTGACACTGTTGCCAGCGGTGGTTGTAAAATCTTTAATCCTAATGATAGCACGTTATCAGAGGGACGGTGACACTTATGATGAAATTCAGGACAAGAGTGACTTGGCAGATTGTTTTCTTAACCAGGGTGAAGTCGGCAAATTTAAATTTTGAAAAGGAGATTCATTCTCTTTTGCTGGAGGGCCCTTGTGGAACAGTACTGTTGCGTATATGTTCTTCTCTCCTGTCTAGCCGTCTTATCTCTCGTTTTTTTTATTTTTGTGTTTTTTTTTGTTTTATTTATATATTATCTCTAAAATTAAATTTGTCTGCTTCTTTGAGATCAAATTTTTATCTCTTCCTATCAACTTGGGGAAGCATTGCACATCTCCGCCGAGGGCCCCCTGTCCTGTTGAGGGAGGGAGAGGTGGGCGATGGGGAGTGGAAGGGGCCTCTGCAGCCTTGATTTCTGGCCTGAGGGCATCCTTCTCTCTCTGTGGGTTTTTGGAAAGAGAAGTGTCCACAGTGCCTCGGCACTCCGAGAGTTAGACTGGCCGTAGTGCCACCAGCCGCTCAGTGTCCATAACCAAGCATGATTTTTTGTTTGTTTGTTTTGCTTGTTTACAACTACCTACAACTAAACCAGTTTTTAATTACAGTGAATATTTATATGCTCAAAATTCTGTAATGGTGTAAACTTTGAGTCCTTCCTGAAAGAGCTATTTACACTGTAACCATCTAATTATTTTGTTCCCTTATTTACTAAACTCATTGCTTGAATTAAAAACAGGTGTATTAAAAATGTTCACATTTTAAAAATTGTTTTTTATTTTTATAAAGTTGTTCACAATAATTTATTACATTCAATATTTCAACACCAATGCCACAACCATTACGCCTTCCCACCACCATTATTTTGAATTTTCCCACCACTACCCAAGCCTGCCCCAAAGGCAGATTTTATATAATTTATTTTGTATTTTGTGTTATGTATAATCTGCTAAAAATAATCCCAAAATTTTTCCTTAGAAGTGTGAAAAACATTAACTTTTTTTTATTTTTATTTTTCCTTTTGTTTTTATCTGTTTCAATGAGAAAATTCTTGGATTTGTTTCTGTGCCAGCAAGTTGTTGTAATTTATGCTGGGAATAAACTTAACTTTTGTAGATGGAAGACTGGGAAATTGAACCCCAAACTTCTCCTTTGCCATATCTGAAGACAAGGGTAACTTTGCTATGTTATGTTTTGTTTTCTTAAACACTTAGACAAAGAGAAGCACATCCAGAAACTGTCAACTTGCCCATCTTTCTAGGACATTTTACCATTTGACTCACCCTGTAACCCTGACACTAGAATTTTGACAGGTAGCATGTTCTGTTCTAACAGGAGCCTGAATCTCTCACTGGAGACTCTAACACACTAATAATAGTCCTCAGTTGTGTAGTGACTAGATATCCTGTGTATGTGTGTGTGCATGTGTGTGTGAGAAATTGTAAGGACGAGAAAGGATGATTAAAAAAAAATTTATACAGGGGCCGGGGATGTGACCTAGCTATAGGGCACGCTCACCTGGCGTGCCAAGGACCCAGGTTCAGTTCCCCACACTGAAAAATGAAATAAGATTTTTAAAAGTCTAGCAAGAGAATGAAATGGAAGGGAGGCCATTTAGCTGCATGGAAGCAAAGTCAAGTCCAGCAGTTATCTGCAGGGAGAGAATGATCACTGCTCTAACTAGAGTTCCAGAGGTCGCCATAGCTTAGTCAGTGTGTCCCTCCCCTTCCTAATTGGTTCAGAACAAAACAGTCGCATTTGCTGCAAATTGCTTTAGAAGCACATGTCACCATGAGCAATCTCCTTGTCAGAAAAAAAAAAAAGTAGAGGGTCCCGGAAGATAAGTGCAAGGTTAGGGCAGTGCTGACCCTGGTGTGCTCCCTGGCACCCCCTGGCCTCCTGCATGTTGCCGACCAAGAATTAACAGGAGTGTTCCCTGGGCCCCCTGAGCATCGCTTTGAAGCCCCCTCCTCTGAAAAAAAAAGGAGGGGGGAGAAGGGGAGAGCATTTGCTAGCAGAGGGTTGAAGTGTGTAACAGGAATATCTTTGGAACCTGACAGCCACTTTACAGAGGAAACATAACTTGCTTTCAATCAGATTTCTCAGCCTAAGCCCTGTTGACATTTGCATTTGGCTGTATACTTTGGGGGGGCGGGTTGGGTTGGGGGGTCCGGGCTCTGTTGAGCTCTGTAGAATGTTTAGATGCATTCATGGCCTTTACCCACTAGATGACAGTAGCACCCTGTCTCCAGCTGTGACGACGCAGATTGTCCCTAGATAGTCCCAGATGTCTGCCGGGGAGCCTCGGTGCCCCTGGCTGAGAAGCTCTGGGAGAAAGGAAACGAAGGCCGTGGAAACCCAGCCTCGCTCTGGGAAGGAAGGGGCTGTGCTGGGCGAGAGGTCCGCCTCGGTTCCCAGATCCGTTTCTGTCCTTGATTTCTCGCCTGTCCTCCCCGGCCCCCCCTAACCACAGTGGCTTTTGTAAATTAATGTTTGTAGTTGTTGTGCTTCATGTAATGAGCCTGTCATTAGTGGGGTCTAGTTCCTATCTCTACTTCATTTCTCTCAGAGAGAAATCACTTCCACTAGACACTTCTTTCTTTTTTTCACTGGGAAGCTCCTAACTTCCGACTGGAACCCGTGACCGCCCTGGGCATCCTTTCCTTGGTCCTCAACATCATGTGTGCGGCTCTGAATCTTGTTCGTGGAATTCACCTTGCGGAACATTCTGTACAGGTACCCCGGTCCTACTCGCCCCAACCCCCCTCCCCCCAGCTCCGCCATACATACTTTTTTTCCTTCGGTTACAGTGGAGGGACCCATGCTGGAAGAAACTGATGATGATCTATTTTTTTTCTAAGGCTTTTTTCTGGGTACTAAGATTTTACACTTTAAAAAATACATAGGGAGGGGCCGGAGAGAGTACAGCAGGGAGGATGCTTGCCTTGCACGTGTCTGACCTGGATTCCATCTCAGGCATTCCTGGTCTCCTGAGTCCACCAAGACTGATCCCTGAGCACAGAGCCAGGAGTAAGCCCTGAGCACAGCCAGGTGTAGCCGCCAAATGAAATAGAAAAAAGAAAAGCAAGGACCCAGGAGATGAAGTGAAGGGCTGGAGAGCATACTCGCCTGTGAGGCCAGGGTTTGGTTCCTACTGCCACGTGGTCCCCTCAGGACTGCTGGAGGCACCATGCTCCTCCGCCCCACCAAAATAGAGGTTCTTTTTTTTTTTTTTTTTTTTTTTTTGCTTTTTAGGTCACTCCTGGCTCTGCACTCAGGAATTATTCCTGGTGGTGCTGGGAGACCATATGGGATGCTGAGAATCGAACCCGGGTCGGCCGCGTGCAAGGCAAACGCCCTACCCACTATGCCCTACCACTCCAGCCCCCAAAATAGATTCTTAAATTAAAATTTTATTTTCGATTTTTATTCTTTGTTTTAAGTTGAAAAAATATGAAACTTACTCATTTGTACCTGTGGTTCTAAGAACCCATAAGGGCCTGCTGAGATGTTGATAAGGAGCCAATGGCTTGTTCTAAGGACATCAGCTCACCCCTTAGGACCCCAGGAGTCACTCCAGGGCAGGTTGATCATTCAGAACCAAAGTTTCATCTCAGACTTTAAGGATCAGATTCTTTTTTTCTTTTCTTTTCTTTTTTTTTTTTTTTAATTTCTCTCTTCTGTTTTGGGGAGGGTCAGGCAGGGGGAGTTGGGAAGGTGGAGGGTTTGAGTCACATCCAGCAGTGCTCAGGGCTTACTTCTGGCTCTGTACACTGGGGACCATGTGTGGTACCAGGGATATTGATGAGAGGTCAGCCATATGCAAGGGAGACTCAATTCCTGTACTATCTCCTTGCCTCAAGGATCAGACTCTTTTTCCCAGGGATGGTTGTGTTCTAGTCCCTGGTTCTTACATGTGTGTCGCACCTTTGTCTTTGTCAAAGAGCTGTATCACCAGCAACTGGCTTGCCACACTCTTCATCTCAAAGCAGATTTCTGTTTCAGTGCTTAGGGTTCATTCCTCGATCCGCTCTCAGAAATTATCCCTGGTGGTCCTCGGGGGACCATATAGGATGCCAGGGATTGAATCGGAGTCAGCTGCGTGCAAGGCAAGCGGCCTACCCGCTGTGCTATCTCTCTGGTCCCATAAAACCTGTTTTTTAATTTTTTAAAAACATTTAAAACAGGGGGCTGGAGCGATAGCACAGCGGGTAGGGCGTTTGCCTTGCACGCGGCCGACCTGGGTTTGATTCCCAGCATCCCATATGGTCCTCTGAGCACTGCCAGGAGTAATTCCTGAGTGCAGGGCCAGGAGTAATCCCTGTGCATTGCTGGGTGTGACCCAAAAAGCAATAAATAAATAAATGAAATGGCTGCTTCCCTATAAGAAAAAAAAAAAAACATTTAAAACATCTTTCTAAGAGCATAGCATCAGTATAAGCATAAACAGATTGTTTTTTTGTTTGTTTTTGTGGTGCCGTGGACTGAGTCCCAGGACTCACATGGAAGGCAAGTGCTCTCCCGCTGAATCACATGCCCAGCCCAGATATTGCTTTTCACTTGTGCTGTCAGAGCAGTGAGAGGGCATGAGAGGTCAGGGGTCAGAGGTCAGAGGCCTCTCTGCCTCCTGGCCGCTGTCTGCTGTGCCTTCTACCTCCTGGTTACTCCTATGCAGGTACTTAGCTTGTGAGTTTGTCTGCTGGAACAGGTGTCCAGCTCTCATGATGGTTAATTAAATGTCTTGGGGTAATGAAGCCCCCAGAGAGTGTGGTGTGGTGACATTGTTTAGGAGTTTGAAGCACCGACAGATAGGAGGGATTAGGAAAATCTGCAGGTGGGGAGGGTTTTGATAGGCTTGTCGCGTTGGGTGGGCGTGGGTGGGCCCACATCCTGGGTTGAGGAGTTAGCACAGATGTGTGGGGACACGAGGGCTCACAGGTCTCCAGAACATTGAAAGTGGCTGTGAGCCAATACTTCCTCTGGCCCTTGTGTGCCGGGGACTTTTGTGGCCCACGTGTCTTACCCCGGGGGATTTTGCTCTCAGCCACACCAGACTGAATGAGGAATAAATTTCTCTGTGTCATAGTATCTCCCTTCATCCTCTTTTTTTTTTTTTTTCTCCTCTTTGCTTTAGGTTGCCCAGGAGGAAATTAAAAATATTCTGGCCTTTTTCATTCCCTTTGTAGCCTGCATTTTCCAGGTGGGTGAAATGTTGATTTTCTTTAAAAAAAAAATTTTTTTTTTAATTGAATCACAGTGAGTTATACAGTTGTACAAGATTGTTCATGATTGGGTTTTAGTCATATACTGTTCCAACACCCATCCCTTCACCAGTGTACATTTCCTACCACCAGTGTCACCAGTGGCCCTTCCTCCTGCCCACCCACACTGCCTCTATGACAAGCACTACAGGGGCCTCTCTCTCCCTTTCCCTCCCTCCTCTCTCCCTCTCTCCCTCCCCCTCTCTTCCTCTCCCTCTCCCTCTCTCTCTCTCTCTCTCTCTCTCTCTCTCTCCCTCCCCCCACCTCTGTTGATATTTTGGAGGAAATCACTCAAATCTGTGGCTTTATTTATTTTTCATTTAGAGTCATCAATAACTTTCTAAGTCTTATTTCTATTCTAGGAGGACCTTGGTTTAAAATCTCAAGGCAATAGACAAAGCAAATAACAACAACAAAATTTAAAAAACAAATCACAGGCAACACCAGATCCCAGTGCAAGGTCTGTCCTGCCCAGTCCTCTCCTTTACAGAGGACAGACTTGGGCTTGAAAAGTGGGGAAGCGCTTGCTCAGGGTCCCGGGGCCTCTGCTGCATTCAGAGCAGGAGTCAGGAATGAGAATGTGAGATTGCAGATGGGCCTGGCAGTGTATAGTCTGTCTCCTGTCATCAGGGCGGTTCAGGTACAGAAATGTCCTGCAGAAATCACACCTGCAACTATTTTGTTTTAAAACACGGGACTGGATATGTCCTGGGTACATGTGTAGGGTGGTTGAGCTCAGGGCTTCACACACGTGAGGCATGCACTCATATCACTGAGCCTCATCCCCAGTCCCTAAAATTTTGTCTTAAATTATCACTGGATTCAATTCTGCCTTTAGGAAATGAAATAAAAGTTGTAAGATTTGGGGGCTGGAGCAGTAGCACAGTGGGTAGGGCATTTGCCTTGCACGCGGCCGACCCAGGTTCGATTTCCAGCATCCCATATGGTCCCCTGAGCACCGCCAGGGGTGATTCCTGAGTGCAGACCCAGGAGTAACCCCTGTGCATTACCAGGTGTGACCCAAAAAGCAAAAACAAGAAAAGAAAAGGGAAAAAGTTGTAAGATTTAACCTGGGACCCCAATTATTATAATTTAGTTATTTTTAAGTAAACCTTCTATTTAAGAGGCAGGATTACAGAAGGAACTTTCAGATTTTCTAAAGACAGTTAATTTGAGTAAAAACCTGATTCAAGTTCTCTTTCCTGGTATTCCACATAAGCTAGGGTCTCAGTACTTTCTTCTTTTCCTTTCTGAGGGGGAGCGTGTTTTGATTTCTACCCTGCAGTAGCGCGGGCTACTCCTGGCTCTGTGCTCATTAGGTTACTCCTAGCAGTGCCCAGGGGACCACTTGCTGTGTCAGGGATGGAATGGGCATAGGCCACA
Source organism: Sorex araneus (assembly GCF_027595985.1). Classification (NCBI taxonomy): domain Eukaryota; kingdom Metazoa; phylum Chordata; class Mammalia; order Eulipotyphla; family Soricidae; genus Sorex; species Sorex araneus. The sequence continues at coordinate 40,413,873 of NC_073305.1, read as the reverse complement.
TGCCAGGCAAGCTCCCTGACCCCTGTACTGTCTCTCCGCCCCCTCCAATTGTTTCTTTTAATTAAAAATTCTGTTCTGAGGGCACCTCCTGTCTCTCTCGTATACATTCCAGAATGGCATATTCTTTGAGGAGTTCCATGGCTGTGTAAAAATCATTTGATAACTCTAGACTGGAAATGTATTTCTTTCTCAGACAACAAGTCTCCACAACCTTGGGTGTTGCCTTTGGGTGCTGGCCAGTAATCCCTGTGGCATTTCAGGGCTCTAGTGTTCCCGGGGTCCCACCTCCATTCCCCCCGGCCGCGTTTTGACTTGGTTCGTGCACGCCTTTGACGGAGAACTCTCTCCTTCCAGCAGGGGCCCAGGCCTTGCTGGTGTGCTCTGTGCTTGGGAAATGGGGGGTTTTGCCCATATGCTGCCTGAGCCCATGTGCTGCTTGTGCCCACATGGCCGAGCACATGTGTCGCCTGCGTCTCCCCTCTTGAGATGTGTACTTTCATGCTTTCGTGTCTAGTGCTAGGATGTGTGTAGGGGCTCTCTCCACCCTTGGAGAAGCCCGAGTTCTCTCTTGAGCGCGTTACTCTTACTCTCCTCTCTCCCACTTATCCCTTCCTCCTTCCCAAAAAAACTCCAAATAAAATCTGTTTACTTCAAAAAAAAAAAAAAGAAAATGTGGGTTTTTGTTTGTTTTTCTGTCTTGGTGTGTGAGTTAGAGCCACCTTTGGGCAATGCTCAGTGCTTACTCCTGAGTCTGTGCTCAGGGGTCACTGCTGGCAGTCCTTGGAGAACCATATGCCGTGCCAGAGATTGAATCAGAGTTGGCCGCCTACGAGGCAAAGTGTGCCCAAACCTTCTTTCCAGCCCAGTGCATTGTTTTTCAAACACCAAATTGAAAAGCTTTTTGTACCTTCTGTCACTCCAGAGTGGCCCCCTCAAAATAAAGCCCACTCTCCCTCCCTGCAGCGCAACCCTTCCCCGACACAGCCGTGTTTTGAAGGTAGATGTCTGGGAGACAGCCCTTATGTTGTTGTAACTCAGGACAAAAACCCCAACGGGTGCAAGCGCCGCCTCTCACGAGAGCTTGCTGGCCTGCTGAGGCTGCAGCAGGAGGAAGTCCCACTGAGGGCGGTCAGTCTAGTTAGGCTCGCCCCGTCTGGCTCCTCACGCCCACCCACATCCTTTCCTCCTCTGTCGCCCACAGCTTTGACATCTCCATCTCTGTCTCTTCGACTTCTTCCAGGAGCGTGGGGTGCCAACTCCTCTCGGGACTTGCCTTTTGCTTTCCTTCTCTGTTTACCACTCTTCGTCCTTGCCCGGTGATTATCCTGGGAGTCCCAGCCGTGGGCCCCGGGCATCCGAGCGTCACTGTAAGACTCCAGTGTGAGGAACGAATGGGTGGGAAAGGACCTTCCCCGCACAGCAGCGGCCAGGGTGGGCGGTGACTCCTGACGCTGACCGGGGGGCCCTGTCACCGTCTCTGATTGCACGTGCATCTCTCGTGTCATTTCAGTGTTACCTGTACCTCTTCTACAGTCCCGCAAGGACTCAGAAGGTGCTTCTGCTGCTGCTCTCCATTTGCCTGGGCAACATGTACCTGCACGGGCTGCGGAACATCTGGCAGATCCTCTTCCACGTGGGCGTGGCCTTCCTGTCCTCCTACCAGATACTGACCAGGCAGCTTCAGGAGAAGCAGTCCGACTGTGGTGTGTGAGGCGGGCGGCGTGGGCCTGGTGGGCCCTTCTGTGTCCCCATAAGGATTGCCTGGGATGTCCCGCCTGAGCCACGGCATCATCTCGCCCTTTCCATCTTGAAGTTCTTTTTGACCGGCCCAAACGGAGGAACGGAGAATTGGGGTGTGGAGCCAGGCTCAGGGGAAGAACTGGGGGCTGCCAGATACCCTGTCCCAGTTTTGTGCCGAGCCGTTGCTGCAGAACCTGACTCTCTGGCTCAGCACGTTCACTTTGGACAGCCGAATGTAGGGGCTCGATCAGAAGGAGCACTGTTGAGAGACCAGAATGGAATTATTCTGGTCTTTGACATCCAATGACGCAATAAACCACTAGATTCAAGAAGCCTAGTTTTAGTCACTGGCAGTTGTTTCCAGGAAGCCTCTTTGAAATCTTGTAGCCGCTTTGCAATCTGTAATGTGACTCAGTGTTTTTAGAGGGCCAGTTCAGGGTAAATCCAAAACATAAGAATACGGTTCGTAAATAGGAGCTAGGTAAGTTTTGTTTACATTGTTTACACTTTTTTGATAACTTGGGTCCTGTATGATAACCTTTGGCAAAAGATTGCAATGTATTTTGGATATCGATTGGCCTTTCCTTCGTTTAGGGAAAGGACAAACTTATGATGAGATACAGGGTAAGAGAGCCGAGTATTTAATTTGTATGTCATGGTGGCAGGAACTCTGTGGCACAGAAATGTTTCATATTTATTTGCAGGGTACCTTTGACTATTTTAAAAGGGAACCAAATTGCCATGGCTGGAGAATTGGAGGCTGAGGCATGAGCAGACATGAGAATTGCAGGTGGCTGCAAGCTGGCGTGGGTGAATCCATGGGCAAATGGTGTAGACTCACTGTGAGGCGCTCCCGGAAGCTCCAGGGTGCCTGGAGCCAAATGCCTGTGGTTTCACTGATGAGCACTTGACCCTGTGAACCTATTCCCAGAAGAGAGTCCAAATTAACTTCGCCTTTATAGCATTCCCAGTTATCTTAATGAGATCAGGAGTCTCATTTTTTTTTAATGAGAGTTAAGTAGGTGTTAACTTTTTTAAAGTTTTATGAAGATATAATTAGCCACATACCCACAAAAGTTACTTTACCATTTCTCATTGTCAAAATGTTGATTGATCCCAACTTTCTAAGCTGCAGATCTGAATAAGGTCCTGGAGGTCTCCACTAGGCTTTGGCCCTGATTTTCCAGGACCTCGAAGGAGGCCATTTCAGGAGTTTGCTCTTCTGCTCATTCTTGGTAGACGTCTGGAATTTGGATAGTTTGACCACAACTGCATGGGATACTTTGAGTCGCATTATTTGATTTTAATCAAAAGGATGCTCCCTCGATCATGTTTGAAAGTTGAAAACCATTGCAAGAGCTCTCGAGTAGTTAGGAAAAAGTATATCATATAATTGCATTTTAGGGAGTTCATTCATGCTTGATTACTACTGCTGGGGTTTTGTCTGTCATCTTGCTACCTTGGTATCACTTTGGAAAAAAAACAGACAAGTTCATGTGACTGAGTGCTGTGTTGGAAAAATGTTGCCATGGTAATTTTATTTTCATACAATAGATTTTTCTATTTTTAGCCAAGCACAATATCTGGCTTTGTAAGTTTTATCAGCAGCGCTGTCCTCCGTGGCAGTGTTCTTCAGCCCCTGGTCTGCACACCACTGCTCGCCCGTGGGTGTCAGAAGGCTGAAGACCACTGGTGTCTGCCACCTTGGTTGTAACTGCTGGGCCGTGGAGCGGTGCGGGTCCTCTGGTGTGAAAAGGCCGAAGGACACCGCCCACTGCATTTCACAGGTGTCTGCCTGTGGATTTTTCAGTGTCATCCTTTCCTGGATACCCAGCCAGTGCGTGTTCAGGCTTTCTAAAGGGGATCATTTTGAATAGTTGGTAAAAGACAACGGGAAGTCAAAAAGTGGAGGCAGATCTTCCTAAGTCAGAAGCACAAGAGTGTAGTAATTTATGGGGAGCCCCTACAGGAGAATCATGTTCTTCCCGGTGTCACCACGTAGCTCCCGGTCCCCCCTCTGTGGGTCTGCACCGGCCACCCACGTTCTGCACACAGTGAGGAACAATCCCGGAAGCATTCCTGGGAATGTTTCCCTGATGCCGAGCCTCGCGTGGAGATATTCCCCACACTTGGCCCAGCATGGTCTTTTCGTGTGTTGAGAGCGGCACAGGGTTTGAGATTTTCCCTGGCAAACCAAAGGGAAGAGATGCTGTAGACAAACCGTGCAAGAGAAGCCCATGTAGACGCCGTCGAACCAGGATCCTGCTGAGGGAGGCCTCAGCTCCCCGAACGATGGGCAGAACCTTCTGGAGAGTTGGTGCCAGATTTCTGTCCAGGCTCAGGTTGCTGACAGGGGTCAGGCCTGGGTTTAGCTCCCCGCTGTTGTCCAGGAGGCCCTAAAGCTGTTCCCTTGCCGCTGGTGACACCTCCCTCCCCTGGGGGCTCCCCGTGTGCCAGCACTGTTGTTAGCTGCTGTCTGCATACCCCCCGCCTCCCCCCACACACATACTCAGTGAACTCACCTGGGGTTTCGTAGCAGACACAGACCCCTGTTGTAGGGGGCTCTGGTGACAGGCATCCCACATCAAGACTCAGCCCTTCAGAGTTCTGTGAAGACGAGGGTGAAGGCTGCATTGAAGACCCTTGGTCATCCCCGCCCCAAGCTCCCCGTTCTTCGAGGGCCCCCCACTCTTCATCTCTGGAGTCACTCCCAGGAGGTGCAGGTGCAGGAGCTTCTGAGGGGGCAGATGACATGACTGCAGCAGGTTGGTCGACAGCCCTGCTTAGGGTCACAGTGATGCCACGACAGGCCCGTGGGGCTGCGCACAGCTGCTGTTCTGGGGCGGGGGAAGCTGGGCTGCGGGCTGGGCCTGGGTCTGCTGCACCCTTGCAGACCTTTGGACTCCCGTGCCGTTCCCCGAGGAGGTGCTGAGATCAGGCGAGAACGAGGCACACTGGGCAGCGGGGCAGGAGTCCCCTCCAGATCGGGCCAGCCTCTGCCCAGCTAGTCTCGAGTATCCTTATTTGGGAAGGGATGACCATCAACTCCCTCCACCCCCTGAAGCTGTTGGGGGAGCCTGAGTCCTGGGCACACCCTGTGGCTTGGTGCGAAAGGAGGACTTTGCTGGGGGTTCGGCATGCATCAGATACCTGGCCAGCAAGCAGAGGGCATTTTCTGATCCTGACCGGTAAACTGTCCCTTTCTGCGCTCCAGACAGGTGAAGCCTCCTGGCTCCCTCCCCGGGGCTGCTCCTGCCCAGCCCAGCACAGAGCCCTGGCACCCCGAGGCTCCCCCAAGCAGGAGCAGGGAATTTGCTTTCGCAACTGTCACCAACCTTCAAGGTCTGTCCCTGACCCAGAGGAGGGAACCCTCTTCTGGTTGGGGTGAATGTTGTCAGATTCGGCTGCCAGGGAACCTCATTGGTAGGGAACCTGCGGACAAGAGCTCCCTGGTAAAAACCTGAGAATGGAGGGGTGCTGGGGGAGGGGGGGCACGGGAATACCTGTCTGTGTGTCCTGAGGGCCGAGCTGTCACCCACAAGCGCCTTTTATTTAGGGTAAAATGATTGAATCTGTTCTGCTCCCCCGACCTGTGCTTGAAACATGGGATCTTCTTTAACCTGCATATGATTCTGGGGTTGCTTCAGAAATATGATTTAATAAACGATTCATACCATTGATGCCCCCTCCAGCCCCCCCCACCCCACCCTACCCCAGGATTCTATTTTTGTGTAATGGACTTAAGGATTTAATTTTCTACCAAGTGTAAAAGATGAGGTGTGTTTAGCCAGGGTTGAACCACTTAACATCACCTCTTCATTTTGGAAGTTTGCTTGTCTGTGTCACACAAACTTTTTACCATTTTCATGTACTCACAAAGATCTATTTTGAGTAAGGTTTTAACAAACTTTCACACCAGTAGTAAAAGCAAAACTGTCTGTTAATAACGTCTGTTATGAAGAATGTTGTATAGCTGTTTATATACTGTGTATATGCAGTTGAAACCAGGTGGCTGTGGAAGAGGGGAATAAATCTAAGGTCTTTATGACTCCGCGTGTGTTTGTGTCTGTAGGGGAATGAGCAGTGAGGAGTCCCCTTCCTTTGCGGGGTGACGTGGGCCTGGCACGATGTGGGAGTTGAGGGAGATGAGATTTGGGGCCTCCGACACAGAAAGCTCTGGACAGAGAAGAGCTCGGCTAGAGTTGGGTGCAGGTCCTCAGACTCGGCAGGGAAGGAAGGACCCCGGAGAAATCCAGCAGTAATCCAGCGGGGCACATCTCTCTCATGTCCCACACAAAGGGCCCCAGCACAGACACTGTCTCGCAGGAGTCTTCATTTCGAAGGACCAGCCTGTAATGACACAGCCACCAGGAGGCACGCCGCTGCCACTCATGGCTTTGGGTTCCCAGCCCAGGGACTGTGCCCTTTAGAAGAAGCCGTTCCTCTCACAGCTGATACAATTCCCAGAAAGGAAGCAGAAGGCCCAGCCTTTCCCCACTGGGGCTCTCTCGGAGCACATTGGGGAATACACACTGCGGGCTTCTCTCCGTCCCCCGCTCTGAGTGGAAACCGTTTGGAGGAGGGCCGAGACTTCCAAAATAAACAAGTGAGTTTGTTGACGCGGACTCGAGGAGTCTTCCCACACCCTCTTGTTCCGACCCCTTGCTTGAGCTCAGGTGTGCAAGTGAGTCCCCGGGAGCCAGTGATGGGAGCTCAGGCCCCGTCTCTGTGCTGGGGACGGTGCTTACCTATACTCCCTGCAAAGAATCGCTACCTTTCTTTTTTGACTCCTACCCCCTAAAGGGTCCCCGGGGCAGATGAGAACTCCGAGGCTTGGTGAGCAGGGCTGGTGACGGAGCCAGGACCCCCCTGGGAAGTTGAGCAAGGGCTGGTGCAAGGCACAAACGGAATGATTCATTGCTAGTGCCCTTTAGGCTGGGCTGGAAAATGAAACTCCCATGGGCCAGCAAGATGGTGTTGCTCATAGGATGGTTGCCTGGCATGTACTGCCCGGGGTTCGATCCCTGGCACCCCTGAGCCCAGGGCATGGTCCCCTGAGCCCTACCAGGAGTGAATCCAGAGTACAGAACCAGGGGTGATACCTGAACACCTCTGTGTGTGGCCCCCAAATAAAAACGATATTGTCCCTGCAGTGACCGAGGGATAGCTTCAAGGTAGAACATCTCCCTTGCAGGCGTAAGACCGTGAGTTGGATTCCTGGTTGCAACCCATAGACCAAGTGCTCTCGTGGTGATTTAATATTTAATATTAACATTTAACATTGACTATTCTGACGTTAGAACCGTGTATATGATTTTTCAGCATGCCCCAAACCAAGCATATGTGAGCAGCACAACTGAATGACCCCGTCAACTCCCATCATTGCAACAATTATAAAAGGGAAGGGAAAAAGTTAAATAAACAAAACAAAACACATGGGAATCTAAAAAAAAAAAAAAAGTCCCAGAATAATCCTTAAGGCAAAATGACTGATGAAATGCACGTGCCCCTCCAGCCCATGCCCTCTGTTGAGGTTGCTGTGATGGGCTTGCGGCTTACTCCTGGGGGTCGCAGACGGCAGAGCTGACGGGCGGGTGCTCAGTACATACAGCCCCAGCAGGAACGTTCGTTGCTCACGGTCTGGCACTAGCCCGGCAGGGGCTGTGAGCCACTCAGCTCCCCCTGGGTCCCTGGTGAATCCAGCAGCGTTCAAATCAGAGGGGGAAGAATAAAGAATGGTAGAAGAGGGGCCTCAGAGAGGACAGCGGGCAAGGCTCTCTCTAGTCTTGCACGCGACTGACCTGGGTCCGATCCCTGGCACTGCATATGGCCCCCGAGCATGGGCAGGAGTGATCCCTGAGCACAGAGCCAGGCCCTGAGCATGGCTGGGGGGTGGTGGCCCCAATACAATACAAAATGGAGGGAAGATACAACATCTGGAACCAATGAAGGATGGATATGTGAGCCGGCCAGCCAGCTGCTGACGTCGGAAAAGGGAGACGTTTGTGGAAGAGGAAGCCACCCTCACCACCCAAACTAGTATGAGAAGATGTTTAAAATTATTAAACACATGAGAATGCATTGACAAAGAATGTTGAAGTGTCACCGGCTTATGGGATAGCAAACTTAGCTGGATCTGGCCAATCTCAGCTGGATCCTGCCCGCCCATGTGTTCGCAGGAGTGTGTGGAAATGCGGCCACCTTCGGGGGCAATTTGAGGATCCCGGGCTGAGCTCTGCCCCGCCGAAACTCATAGGACGGAACCCCCAGTACCTCCGAATGTGGCCTTAACTGGAGAAAGGCCTTTAAAGAGACTTTGGGCTGGAGAGACAGTCACGGGATTAAGGCGCTTGCCATGCACGTGGCCAACCTGGTACCACACAGGGTCCCCTGAGCCCCGTCAGGAGCGATCTCTGAAGCATGTAGCTAAGATGGGTGGAGCCTCCCCCTCCCCAAAGTGGGGGAGGCCTTGCTAGGTTCAGCACGGGGGCCTGAGAGCCCTGGGAGAAAGGGGATGTACATATAGAGGCCCTGACACTGTCCTGGGGCCTCCCGGGCCCGACGGGACCCAGTGGGGCTGCCAAGGCCTCCCCTTGGGGGTCCTAGTGCTCTGGCAGGTGTGGGAGGGCTCCTGCAGACGTAAGGGGCTGTGTGGGTCAGGGAGGGCTCGTGGACCCCTTGGGGGCTGGGGGAGCAGAGAGCGAGCCAGGAGGGGACCCTGGAGGGGAGAGGGGGTGGGAATGAGGCAGCTGGGCCACTGGGGACTCTCCTTCCCAGATCCAGACGCTCTGACCAGCAGTTTCCTGGCGGCGCCGCTTTCCCATATGAGGCGCTGGGCTCACTGGCTCTCAGGACACACAGCTGCGGGGGACAGAGGGGCCCCAAGGCCAGGCCTCTCTCTCACCCCAGAAATAGCTCGCGCTGGCCATGGGGAGGAGAGGGAAGCCAGAGGGGCTGGCAGTGGGAGGGCTGGAGGTGGCGGGGGTCGGGGGCACTGCCCTGAGGGCTTGTCTGCGGCACAGGTCCCGAGGCCCTAGGGAGGGGCGGGCGGAAGGAGAGCAGGGACACAGGCCTGGGTCACAGAGAACTTTCTCACAGAGTGACCAGTGGCGCCTGGGAAGGTACGAGCGAGCTGTGTGGGCACCACGCCCACCGGGGACACGCTGGGCCCCTCTCAAGACATTGTCTTGTTCTGGATGCCGCTGCCCCCCGGGGCCCATCTGCGTCTCTCCCCGCGGTGCCTCTGTGGTGGCTGTCCCCTGGGCTGAGGTGGACGCCAGTAGCAGGAAATAGCCGGTGCCAGCCCCCATTTGAAGAGTAAATATTAGTCTTTTTGAGAGCTGCCTGTTCTCCGTCACTCGGCACCAAGAACATTAGGCCAACGGGGACCTCTCGGTCCCTGTGCCCCAGATGGCCCCCGTGGCCGCGGCCGCAGAGAGCCGAGAGTGCGGGCTCGCCCAGTCCTGCTCACTCGGCAGCAGTGGGCCCCGGTTCCTGGGGAGAGGAGGACCCCAGAAGGGTCCGGCCGCCCTGACTGGACTTCATGGTCTCTGAGCGCCAGCTCTGTGGTTTAAAACCCTCTGGCGGTGGGGCAGGGGGGAGGCTGGATCCTGTGCCACGGTCACCCCTCTGGGGGAGCCTCCCAGGATGACCCCCAACTAGCAAAGAGCAGCCTTTCCTCTAGACAGTGTTTCCCAAACTGGGCGATGCTGTGCCCCGCTGGGGGAGGGCACTGGGGCGTCTCGGGGCAGTAGGAAGCCCGGGGACAATTTGGAGGGCGCTGTCTGTTTCACTTCAAGAAAGCAGATTTCGAGGCCGGGACACTAGTCCAGCGGGTAGGAAGCTTGCCTTGCACGAGGCTGACCCAGGTTTAATCCTCGGCACCCCATATGGTCCCCTGGGGCACCACCAGGAGGGATCCCTGAGCTCAAAGCTAGAGGTAAGCCCTGAGCACCACTGGGTGTGCGGGGAAAAAAAAAAGAAGGCTGTTTTTCAGGGGGTGCTGAGTGTTTTATTTTATTTTTTTCTGAAAAGGAGGCAGTTGGTCAAAGAAGCTTGAGCACTGCTGCCCTCACCTCTCCCCTGCTCTCGGCCAGTACCTCCCCCCGAGTTAGCTGCTCCACGGGAGGTGGCCACTGCGGGCAGGACTCTGCCTGGCTCTGCCCGTGTCCTGACTGGACTTCACGGTCTCTGCCAGAGCCCCAAGTGCCCCGTCTCAGGAATTCATGCTGGGGGTAGTGCCTGGAGTTTGACAGTGATAGGATCAGCATGATCCCTCCCCCCTCCACGCCCCAGGGTGCTGGGCGCTGTATCCCCAGCAGGACAGGTGGGGCCTGGAGACCCTCTGGGGGAGGGAGGCTGCAGGGATGGGGAGAGGGAAGCACCCCTTCAGCTGGTGGGGTGGGGAGTAAGGGGGAGGAGAGGGGAGGAATCTCATCCTGTGAAGGAAACCTGGAGCGGAGGATGGCTTTGAGAGCCCAGACCAGGGCGGGCATGGTCCCGCCTCTCAGGCAGCCCGTGCCCCCAACATCTGGGTGAACACCCCCACAGTGAGTCTGGGCGGGGGGCGGGGGCTGGCCAGGAGGCCATGCATTGTCCAAGGGCCTGGGGAAGGGGGCTGTGTGGAAGCTAGGGGCCTGAGGCAAGGTGACCCACCTCAGAGGCAGAGGTGCAGGCCCCTCACACCAGGGCTGGTCTTTGAGAAAGTCTGAGAGGCCCCACCCAGACAACAGACTATCCCAGCTCCTGGCTTCGAGGCTCTGACCTGTGAGTGTCCCCAGAGACCTCAGCAGGGAAGGGGGCAGGAGCCTTTGGGTACCACTTTCCCCCCTGTCGCCAGGAGGCACGTGTGCTGGAGCCCCCGTGTGGGCCCTCCCTTGCCAACTCACCCATGTGGGCATCTGGAAGAGCCTCACTGGGTGGCAGGCACCGCAGTTTCCTCTGAAGCCCTTGTGTGGGTTTCCTGCAGGACCCCACTGACACTCACACTTGCCAAACCGCGAGGATGAGGGAGAGAAAGAACGTGGGCAGACGAAGGAAGCAGCAGTGATGGGGCCAGCAGTCAGCGCTCGCCTCTGCCTCGGGAGAAGAGTCCTCAGGCTGGTTTCTCCAGACCCTCGGAAGGTTCGGGGGCGGGGGGGAGGGGAGGGTGTGTGTGTATGAGTCTTTTCGGCCACAGCAGGGACACCTTGTCTTTGGTCTGTCCCCACTTGCTGTTTCGTGTCTCTGTTCCTGATTCCAATTTCCCGTTCGCAAATCCTTATCTCGGTCTGGGCCTGCAGGCCACTCAGGAGGCTTGCGGGCGAGCAGTGACTCATGGGCAGCTGGCATCCTGACCCGACCACTTCTCTGCAGGTCAGAGGGCTACTTGGTTCTGGTTCCCTTCCTGGAACCCCCTTCCTGATCTGGCTCTGCGGTAGGAAGACGGGGGCAGCAAATCCCAGTGCAGAGGAAGGTGGAGGCTGTTGTCCCAGCAGTGTGGTGGCCCGGGAGACAGGAGTCTACAATTGCTGGGCTTGGTGTTCCGTCCACTCTCCGGTTGCCGGCTTCACGGAGGCAGCCCGGGAACACTGGCAATAATCTGCCAGGGGGCCGCTGGCACTCCATGGCCATGAAAGGGGAGAGGAGAGCCCCAACTTCTACGCCTCCCCATCTTTCCACAGCTCATCCCACTCTGAACCCCAGAGTACCTTCCCTTTCCTGAACCGTGAGAGCTTCGGCTCCGTCACCACCACGGTGGGTCTCCTGCCCTACCAGGCTGCGGTGCAGGGAAGCGGGAGGGCCTCTGTCTACACAGAGACACAGCCCGAAGTAGACGGGGAATCCCATTCTGGTGGGATTTGCCTGCTCAGCAGCTGCCCCTTCCTCGTAGGGGGTGGGGCCTTCCAGGAAGGCTGGTGTGGAGGGAGCCGAGCCGCCCTGCTGCTGAAGGGGGCTGTGTGGGAAGGAAATACTGGCTGTGAGTGCAGGGTGGTCTGTGAGATCATATGCTTGGGGGCGGTGGTCGCTATCTTGCAATCACAAGGAGAGACGTCTCCGCTGACAAGATCCGACATCCCGAGGATGGCAGAGTGGACAGACTTAAAAGACGGAGGTATTTCAAGGTTGACATGGTTGAGCCCCTGAATGAAGCCTGGAGCTATCTACTTTTAGTTGGCCTGGGGAATCCCTTCCCTCAGAGCCACCCAGAAACGGGCCCAGGCAGAGCTCGTCAAATGTTTCTTGTGTATTGACCTACTGGGACTCAGCACTGCTGGCACCCCTGGCCAGCTTGGTCCTCCCCACACCCCTAGGCTGGGTCTCCGGGGAGGCAAGCGAGCTGCTTGTCTCATACACAAAACTGGAGGGGATTGCAAAGAGACCCGGCCGTCAGGAGATATGAATTTTAATGCAAGATTAAGTCAAAACAAATGCAGAAAAATACGTAATGAACACAACATCAAAACATTTATATAGATGAAAGCGTCAGCGTTGGGAGTCTCCATTCCTGGGTGTCACGTGCGCCTCAGTCTGAGATGGGTCTTGGGTTCTCTTTCCTCTGGACAAATCTATGTTTTTTTTTCTCTCTCCTGCCTCTAAATAAAACTATTTTTTTTATTTAGAGAATAACGCATTTCTTGTTTTGCGTCATAAAATTAGAGAAAGAGCAGACATTGTAGCTGTGCGTGCTCTTTTGTGTCCCCACGGGCCACTTCCAGTGACTCTCGCCTTTGCCGATACGTCCCAGGTAGCAGGACTCGGGGGTTTTGAGAAGTCAGGGCCAGCATGCCGATGACCTGCTGCACATTCTAGGCAAGTCCTTTCTCTTCTCTGGACTCTGATCGGCCCATCTGTCCTGGGCTGGAGCCGGGGCATTGTGGTCCTCCTCGTCCCCGTGGCCTGCTGAGGTCCTGTCCCTCTTGGAGGAAGTCTCCAAAGGCCATCAACTTGTGCCTATTAATATCCCTGCTGTGGCCTCTGCAGGGTGTTTAATGACTGCCAGCTGTGGGCCGCCCCCCCCCAGAAGGGAAAGCAGTTCCTGTTCCCCCTGGGGGGCCGGGCAGGCTCACTGCTCCCCTAGAGCAGACCGGGCGAGCGGTGGAAATGGAGGTCCCCCGCCGCCACTCCTTATGCCATCTGAGGCCGGCATGCCAGCAGGGGCCGCCTGGGTGCAGGGTCCCTGCTCAGCCCCCTGTGGGGTGGCCCTGGTCTCCCTGACCCCTTGCCTGGGCTTTACCACCTTCAATCCCACTTGCCCAGGAGCCTCGAGTGCCTCATGTTCAGCATGTCCCAAACGTGCTCCTCATCGCCTCAAAACTGCCTCTTCCCGTGCCTTCACCTGAGGGGTGGGCAGCAGCCAAGCCGAGCCTCTTCCTGGGGCCCCTCTAGGCCCCCAGCCTTCACCCTCTGCATGCCCTTGGTGTCATTTGAGACACCTCCCCCGGGCTTCTGGTGCCAGGGGTCCCTGCATCTCCTCACTTGGATTCGGGGCACCTTATGCTCCCTTGAGACCTGGACACCACATGTGGGCACTGCCGGAAAGGTAGTGCTATGCCCTGAGGTAGCAGGAATGGAGCCCCGGGGGCCTCTGCTAGGCGGAAACAGGCTGGGGTGGCATCTCTGTGCCAGGAGGGTCCTTGTCCTCGTGTCCCAGGATCTGCCCACCTGCGTCTTCTGGACTCCAGGATGGGAGTGAGCTTAGTGCATGGCTAGGGACAGTCCAACCCAGGGTCACAGCGGGGACCAGAACCAGGGTCGTGATGAGCCACAGGCTGTCGCTGGGGTTACCCTCTCCTGTCCCTTGTACTGGCCCTAAATGGAGCTGCGGACTGTCTGGTGTCTCGGCTACAATGCCTGAGGCCACCCTGCTGCAGTACTCCAATTGCCCACCAGGTGGCGAGAGCGATGAGTCACTCCGGCCTGCAAAGGGCTCTTAGGGGCGTCTTAGGGGCTGGAGGGAAGTGGGGAAGGGGAGAAATTCTTCTCCTGCTCATCTCCGCTCCTGCCCCACTCATTGGAGCCCCCCAGGGCAGCCCCAGGCCTCTGCCTTCCCATCATTATTGTGTCTTCTCCTCCTTCTGGAATGCCCACCACTTCCTTTTGCCCTCCTTCCACTTGGCAGGGCTGGTCCACTCTGCCCTCCCTTTCTGCAGCCCCGTCTTAGATCACTTTGTTACATTCAGTGCTCCTCTACCGGACTCTCCAACCCAGAAACCATGACTCACTCACGAGGGGTCGCAGGCCATGGCAGTGAGTGAACGGGCTGCCAAGCCCCCAGGAGTCTCTGAGCTGGGAGCCCCCAATTTCTGTTCCTCTCTCCCTCTTCTCTTCCTCCATAACCCTCCTGCATGCACCTCTCATCTCTCCGTTCTCTGAGCCCCAACTCCACACATCCTCCTTCTCTGCATGCCCTCCGGATGGCGCGGGGCTCCTTGCTCGCAGCTGCTCTGTCCTCTCCATGGCAGAGGACTCTGGGCAACCCGCTCATTAGCCACCCAAGCCCTTACTACGAGCTTCATCACCCAGATTGTGCAGGTGGGGAAACAGAGGCTCAGAGAGGGGCAGGGACCTCTTCATGACCTCGGAGAAAGGTAGAGAGATAGTGTGGTGGGTACGGTATTTGCCTTGTACATAACCGAAGTGGGTTAGATCCCTCACACTCCCTATGGTCCCCCCCACTGGGCTTTGCCAGGAGTGATACCCGAGTGCAGAGCCAGGAGCACTGCTGGGTGTGGCCAAAATCTCAGGAGGAGGGAAATGAGAGAGAAAGAGGGAGGGGGGGACGGAGAGGGAGGGAGAGAGGGAGAGGGAGAGGAGGGTAAGCGAGAGAAGAAAAGAAAGGGGGGAGAGAGAGAGATAGATAGAGAGGAGAGGAGAGGGAGAGGGCTGGCCTAATCCAGTGAGAAGGACACGGTCCCCCATCTCTCATCCCTCAAGTCTTGGAGTATCAGGGATGCCAGACTCAGAAAATGACAAAGCCCCTGCAACCTCACCCCCAGACCAGTTTCCACCCCTCTCTCAGGCAGACCTGGAATGCTCAAGGCCAGCTCTGGCTCACTGTGGACTTTCTCCTCCACTGACCAGGCCCGGGCTGCTGTGGGGCATGAACCAATGGAGAGTGGGCTCCTCCTGGGGGCGCTGGCCCCCCACCCAGGATCACATCTCCCTCTACTGTCCAGTCCACTCTGCACTGGGGCCTCTGCGGGCGCCAGGGTTGGCTGCCACTTGACTATAGGCTCGTTTGAGCCTGGCTACAGAGGGGACCTTCCCTGCTCGTCATCCCAGGCTGCTTCCGGCCAGCCTGGCAAACTCAAGTGGGCCCACAGCGTGTCCAATTTCTGAGTTTTCTGGCAGAGGAGCCCCAGAGCACCTCTGAGGGCTTGGGGCAACATCCCTGACCTCCTGAAGTCAGCTGTTTTGTCTTCCTGCCTCTGTGTCTAAAACCTTCTATTAGGCCTATTGTCTCCACTCACTTATTTTTGTAACATAAAGTCTCTGCCTCCCCCTCAGCTGAAGGCTGGGCAGTGCCAGCCAGCATAGCCACCTCACCCCCGTGGGCCCGTGTGGAGGAAGATGTGGGTCTGTGAGATACCTCCAGGGCCCTAGTCTGGGCACGCGTATGCACAGCGCCAGCAATGCCTTGTTCTGACCAGCGACCAGAACCGCCTGCTCCGGGCCAGTGTGGGCTGTGAGCACTCGCTGAGGATCTGGTGAAATCTAATTTGATTTTTTTTTCTCTTCTTGCTTGGGGCCTTACTCCTGGCTCTATGGTCGGAGCATAAGGCCAGAGCTTCACCCGCTGTCCTATCTGCAGAGCCCTGACCTGGTGTGGCTTTATGCCCCTCTATGGACAGGGCCAGTAGAAGACCCTGAGTACTCTATGTCCCTCAGTGCCGGACCCCCAGCTCATGCCGGAGGAACGGTCACAGCAACTTCACCTTGATGTTTCAGATCCTTCGATGGCCTTCCAGAAGGCGGAAGCTGGTCCCCATTGTAGGTCCCAGGGGAAGATGCACACCAGGGACACCAGCTCAGCCCAAACCAGCCCAAGCGTTTGTTTATTGTGGCGTGAGCCTGGAGGCGGTCCTGCAGGGGTGCGGTGGGGTGGTGAGGGTTGGGCTGGGGTGGTGGGGGTTGGGCTGGGGTGGGGACAAAGCCTCCAGGCTGCGGGGGCACTGGGCAGGCACCGGAAGCTGTGCCCACCAGGCTGGCGTCCAGGTGACAGGTGGGCTGGAGGCCTCCTCAGCCACACTCCAGGGGTGGGGTGGGGTGGGAGGGGGCGCACAGGGAGCAACAACAGTGTCAGCGGGGAGCAACCCCCTCCCTAAGGACCCATTGGTTAGGACATACAAAAGGTTCTGAGTCTGTGCTTCTTCTGCCCCCATCAGCCAGATGAGGGTTCACATCGTGTCTGTGTGCCAAGGCGAGGTTTATGCCCATTCTCTGCACGAGCACCTTGCTGGCTGCTGTGGGGGACCCATGGGTGAGTAGTCCAGGCCTGGCTCTCATAGCGGGTGGGCTGTGAGGAGACCCCTCCCCCCCAGCAGCTGGGCTGGTGGAGCTGGCGCAGTGTCTTCTAGGGCCTCCAGCCATCCTGGGAGCACTCCCCAGGATGTGCTCTCCGTCGGCGGGGACTGGAAGATGCCCAGTCACACCTGTGATCTGCAACGAGGGGGGGGGGCGGGGGGTGGAGGGGTGGTTCCGAGTGGGAGACTTGCCTCCAGCAAGGATTGCTCCGGGAGGAAGGGACACGCAGCGTGGAACCCTAGGCACTGTCATGGTGGCAGGGGGTGAGCTTTCGGGCAAGCCCTGGCCCCCTCGGATCACACTCTGCTCCTGCGCACAGTGCTTGGGTGGAGCGGCGGCCTCCTCCCTCGGGCTGGGACACACAGACGGAGGGGCAGAGTCCGGTCGGTGGTGCAGATTTCTCGCTCTCCACGGACGGAGGCCGGGCTCGGGGGCCCAAGCCCGATTTGTCCTGTGTTTGGGCCACAGCCAGTGGTGCTCAGGGGCTACTCCCGGCTTGGGGGTGCCTCCGCTCCACGCAGAGCCCAGGATCGAATCTGGGCCTCCCGCGTGCAAAGCCGGTCCATCAGCCTCGGAGCTAACTGACCAGCTTGTCCTGGCCTCGGGTAGGAGCGCTCAGCACTGGCCCACGTCTTCTCCACGCCTGTCCCCGCGCGGGCAGGCGCGAAGGCAGCGTCCTCCGGGACCCTCCGGACGGGGCCAGGGCCGCGGCTGACTGTGTTCCCGGACTGGGTGGGTAGCTGGGTGTGGGTGGACACGGGGCCGCGCTGGGCTCCTGCGCGCCTGGTGCTCAGACCACGGAGACCTCGGCCTGGAAGCTGGAGGAGCGCCGGGCGTCGGGGCTGACGCGGGTCAGCATGGACACCTGCGTGCTGCACGTGGCGTTGCTGCTGCTGCCCGCGTGCTGGTAGCGGGGGGCCAGTCCCAGGATGCCCTGCAGGTGCCAGCGCCGCCACTTCCTCCGCAGCTCCCCTTGCACCTGGGAGAAGGGAGCACCGTCGGGCCCGCCCCCGCAGGGCCGCCTCGGCCACTGATTGGGCTGCTCTCCGGTTAGCGTGAAGAGCCGTCCAATCATAGTCTATACCCAGAGCCTGCGCAGAGACCCGATGGGGGTGGGGGGGAGAGGAGGGAGAAGAGTGAGGGGTAGAGGGGAGGAAGAGGAGGGAAGGGGGGGCTAAGAGAGGGAGGGAGGGGGAGAGAGAGAGAGAGAGGCTCCTAGGGGGAGGGAGGGGGGAAGTGAGGGGAAGGAAAGAGAGAGAGGGGCAAGGAAGAAGAGTCTGGAGGGGAGGGAGGGGTGACAGAGGAGAGGAAGAGGGGGAAGAGAGAGGGACGGACAAAGGGAGAGGGAGAGAGGAGGGAGAGAAGGGACAGGGAGAGAGAAAGGGAGAGGGGCTCTGAGGGGAGGAAAGGAGGAGGCAAGGGGAAAGGAAGGAAGAGAGAAGGGCAGGGAGGAAGAGAAGGGAGGGGAGGGAGGGGTGACAGAGAGGCAGAGGAAGAGGGGGGAGAGTGAGGGAGGGAGCAGCGAGAAGAGGGAGAGTGAGGGTGAGGGAGGGGAGAGAGCGCAGGGGCAGGGAGAGAGAGGGAGAGGGAGAGCTAGAGGGAGAGAGAGAGCAAGAGCGAGAGCGCACAGAGCATCGAATGCAGCCTAGGGAGGGAGAGGGATGCTCCCTAGGGGTGTCTGTATCCCGGTTCTGAATCCTGCCTTCTGATTGGGTTTTCAAGCTTTGCTTTGTAACCAGTGCTCCCCAGTAACTCAGCCCTCACTGGCCGCCTCCACCCATGCACATGGCCACTAAATGCGTCACCTCAGACTCTGGGGGAGTCTTCTTAAAAACTAGGATTATAGCTTTTAGTTAAGAAAAGAATTTTCTTAAAATGATTCAACACTTTTGCGATGGACCCAGAAGTGATTTTTGGGAGGCGGGGGCGGGGAGTGGTGCTTAGTCCACGCTGGTGATGCTCGGGGCTTACTACTGGCTATGTGCGCAGGGATCACCGCTGACAGGCTCAGGGGACCCTATGTGGTGCCGTGGCTTTAACACTGGTCAGCCGCCTGCAAGTCAATACTATCTGGCTCTAAGAAGTGAATATTCTTTTTTTTTTTCTTTTTGGGTCACACCCAGCTGTGTACAGGGGTTACTCCTGACTCTGCACTCAGGAATCACCCCTGGCGGTGCTCGGGGGACCATATGGGATGCTGGGAATCGAACCTGGGTTGGCCGAGTGCAAGGCAAACGCCCTACCCGCTGTGCTATGACTCCAGCCCCTAGTGAATGTCCTTAAGATGGGAGGTGAGCTAAGCCACTGAGGCCACTCCCAGAGCAGCCAGCTCTGACCGGAGCACGATTCTGTTCCCCGGACCCCAGCTCTCTGGTGGTGTGTGCGGGGAAGAGACTTACCTCGCCGTTGAGGAAGCAGTAGAGGATGGCCACCACAAAGCCCTGGGGAGGAGGGAGCACGCGAGATGAGCTGGGCAGACCCCCTGAGCCCTCCGTCCACCCCAGCCTCACCCTGCCGCTCAGTTCCCCTGATTAAGCAACGGGTGAAACCCACAGCACGGCTTAATCAATATGGACTACAATGGGAAAACTGGAAGCTGGTGGCACCGGGCCAAGTTCCCACGGTGGAATTCCACCAGGGCCAGAGAACTCCGCCTTCCATCCCCGGTGCGTACCTGGAAGGACCCCATGACGAGCTCAAAGACCATTTTCACCTCGGGCTTAAAGTCGTCAGGGAAGAAGGCGAACATGATGTAGTGCACTCCAAACAGGGGGATGAGCAGAAGCGTGGACTTGGCCAGTCTCCTGGGGGCAGGGAAGAGCAGACGATGGGGGCGGGGCCCACAGATGTGGCTACCACAGGGCCCAGCCTGGGTTCTGGTGGGGGATACAGAAAATGGGACCCTGGGGGCTGGAGAGAGGATGCAGGGGTTAAGGTATGTGCTTTGTGTGCAGCCGGCCCCGTTCCACCCCCCAGCACCACAAGTTCTCCTCTGAGCCCCACCAGGAGTGAGCCCTCAGCACAGAGCCCGGAGTAAGCCCTGAGCACTGCCAAGTGTGAACCTCCCTAAACAAACAAGAAAAAAAAAGGGAAAAGTGGGATTCTGAATCAATCTGTTGTCAATCTGTTGGACGGGCTGTGACTTGGGTAAACAGCCCGCACCCCTGCACCCCTGCCTCCAGGCCTCCTACCTGCAGGGCAGCACAAGAAAGAAATCTCTTGGTTCTCACCCCCAGGAGGAGCGTGTAAAGGCCATTGCTGAACCCCAGGGAGGCTCCCCCTACTGGTATTTCAGGGGCAGTGGCAGCTGCTGGGGAGATGTTCTTGGGCAGCAGAAGATACTGGCGCCCCTCTCCTGGTCTCAGACACCCCCCGCCCCCCCCACAACCTGCTCAGTTAGGGAGCCGAGCCTTGCTGTGGACGCAGAAGGGTGCCGTGTGCCGCCAAGCGCAGCCATCTGCCAGAGACCAGTCTCCACCAGACGGAGGGGGTCTGGGAGGGAAGTCTCCGTAACTGGGCACTGACCTCAGCTGTCCAGGGCCGCCGGGGAGGATGGCAGGTGCTCGAGCTTCGAGACTGTGGCCCCCCTTTTCCAGGAGGTGCCACCTGTCCTGGGTCCCATCCCCCCTCCTCTGCCTCTCCACATCCACCCACACCCCCAGCACGGTCTGAGCACCCGCTGCCTGCCTCATCACCAGCACGTGCATGCGTGCCGTGCGTGCTTGCAAGCTACTCCCCCCTACCCCCATCATCCTAAGGGACTCCCCTCTTTCCCGGTCAGGCCCACTCTGGTGCTGGTCTCCCCAGTTATGTCTGCAGAGCAGGTCCAGGCAGTGTGAAACAGGGGTCCCTGGCTTGGGCAGGTCTGTGGGGCAGTGGGGTGGGGAGGGGTCTCTGCACCTGTGACTCTGGCTGTGGCATTGGGCATTCGGTCCAGGGGAGTCCTACCCCGGGCCTGAGGCCCTCCAGCCAACTAGGAGCAGAGAAGCCAGCCTCGCCCTGACCAATCCTTTCGGGTCCTGTTTCCCCCCCGCCCTGCCCCCATCCGGAGTGCAGCCCGCCCCTCCTGGGCTGCCAACCCATCCCCGGACAGATGGCGGCTTCCTTTCAGTCGGAGGCTTGTGGGGAGGTGGAGAGTGAGAACTGACAGTCCTTCCTGGGGGAGCTCCGTTTCCCAGCCCCTCTGCCCGCCGACAGCTGCTCGGGTTCCCACACAGACCCATGACCACCTCCCTCGGCCTCTGATTCTGGCTCCTCTGAGTGGCCCTTTTGAGCAGTGGCAGACAAGGTCGTGAGGGCCAGGGAGAGGGTGCCCGGGCCCTCCGGCAGCCCCCCGCGGGGCCTCCCCGCCTGCAACAGGGAGGAAAGCGCTGCTGCCCACACACACCCAGCGGGAGACAGCGCTGCCGCCCGGAACGTGAGTCTTAGTGGCATCAGGGAGCCTCGCTGGATCCAGAATAGAATCCTAAATCCAGCGCTCGTGACTTTCTCGCCAGGAACCCGAGACCCGCAGCACAGAAGACCCAAAGGGGAGCTAAGCCAGGGAGAAGAGTCTGGAATCTTAGGGGAGCCCTCCAGGGGAGCAGCTGAGGCTTCTCTGCAGCACTGGTAGCTGATGGGCACCCAGGGGTGGGCACGCACACCTGCTCCCTCACGGCCACTGTCTTTGGTCTCTTGGTGGCACTCATGAAAGTCGGCCTGTCTCTGTAAGCACAGGGCACAAACCGCCCACTTTTCTCTGTCCCATGGACACTGTCCCTTTTTTTCGGGGGGGGGGGCACATCCGGCTGTGCTCACTCCAGGTGGGGCTGGGGGACCACGTGCGATGCTGGCAGTCAAACCCAGGCTGGCCGCATGCAGAGCAAGTGGCCTACCCGCTGCATTATCGCTCTGGCCCCTGGACACTGTGTCTGGCCGTTTCTGTGGTGATGGGCTTCTGGTGGGCTTCCAGAGGGAGGCCCTGAGGAGGGAATGCAGGTGGAATCTGTCAGCGGGGGTCAGTTTATAGGAGATGGCGTGGGTGAAATGAGACGGCGCATGGATTCCCCTTAGATACGCCCAACATGTTAGACGCTAGCACCGCGGGGGACACCCGGGCTGCTATGTGGCTGCCTCCTTGGCAGACAGGGGGCTTCACTAGGGCATGTGTCTCCCGTGCACGTGTGCCCCTTGTCCGTGCCAGGCACATGTAAACAAGACCAGGCTTGGCTGCTCGCTCCTCCAGCTCCCCAGCTTGGCAGCTGACTCCTGACTGGGTCTGATCAACTTCTGGGTGCGGCCCAGTGGGAGACGGAGCAGGCACGCCTGGCAAGAGTGCGGGGGTGGTGGTGGTGGGGGGTGACACTCACATGCCGGTCCAGGGCACGGGGTGAAGGGTGAAGGGCAAGGTTACTTCTGGATGACTCTGGCAGTTTAAGGGGATGTGCAAGGGGGATGACTTGAGTACGAGGAGTGAGGGGTGTGTGTGGGGTGTCACGGAGCCCCTACTCACGAGTACGGGCTGCTGTTGCTCTTCATAACTTCTGGGGGCCGGAGTTTCTGAACTAGGATTCGGATGATGCAAATGAAGAGGATGAAGTTCACCTGGTGGGAAGGGCCGAGGTCAGCGGTCAGGGTGGCGAGAAGGGGGTGCCAGCGCCCTGGGCTGAGGCCCAAGGACCTCACGTCCTTCCCGCTCCCCTTGCTCTCCCCTGTGGGGGCTCCTGAATGGGAAACTCGCCTTCACACCCGCTCCGTGTCTCCTGATGGGGACGGGGGCAGGGAAGGGCGCGCTTCAGGGCTTGGGAAGTGTAGGGTTTAGTTCTGACAGAGACCCTGGTTTCCGGTGGGGCCCGAGGGCAGGCAGCTCCCCAACCCGGGCCTCAGTTTCCCCATTTTTCAGGGGTAGGAGGAGACCTTACCAAGATGGAGGCGAGGATGGGGGCCTTTATGATCCACCACAGTGGAGAGTCGATGGTGTCCCAGCATCTGGGCAGAGCAAAGGGGTGTGTGGGAGAGAGAGAGGCTTAGAAACCTTGGGAGCCCACGGGCCCCAACTCTGTTCTCTCAGTTCCCCTCCTCCCACCCAGAGGGCTTAACCCCGAGCGATGGAGGCCAGTGGGGGTGGGCGGTGGGGTGGGGGAGTGGCAGCTTACCCATAATTCTCAAAATGGATCCTGACGATGGTCCATATCATGGTGAATGTGCTGGGTACCCCTGGGAGGGCCAAAGGAGGAGGGCAGAGGGGCGGGAGGGGGAGATGTAGGAGAAAGAACCAGAAAGAGAGAGGGGGGGAGAGAAAAAGGTGGGTTTCCAGGGCCGCCACGTACAGCTGCATAGTTTGTTCACTGGGCGGAGATGCTCTGCTCAGAGAGGCCTGTGTTCACGGGACGGGAGAGGCTGGGGCTAATCTTGACAGGGGCACTTTCTAGCCCTGTCTCTGAGGGGCTGCGGGGTGGTGGTGGGAACGAAAGTCTGCACTTAAGAGCTTGTGCCGGTCACAGGTCAGCCCTAGGTGGGCAGAGCCATCAACCGGGCATACACGCCCTGGGGTGAGACATCTGGGGGACCTTCATCAACCCTTAGCCGGACAGGACCTGCAGAACCCCGGCAGCAGGCCGGGCGGGACCCCTCCCTCTAGTGAGCTCCTCAGGGCTTGTCCCCTCGGTCCCCCGCCTGGCAGCCCTCCCAGGCTCCATACCCCAGCCGATGAGTATGTACCCCCAGAAGTACTTCCGCTCGGAGAAGAAGGAGACGGCAAGCAGGGTGTACAGGTAGAGGCCCTCCACCAGCAGCCAGAAGTAGTTGGCCATGACACAGTACTGGAACAGGACCACGGCTGCTTTACAGCCCACCTGCGGGGGAGGAGCAGAGAGGGGGTCACCGCCCGCTCACATCCCCGAGTTGACAGACAGGGCTGCTGTGGTTCAGCTGACTTAATTTCCGTTGTTTTTTTTCCTCGCCCCTTAAAATAGTACTCAGTGGTCTTCACGTGGCTCCTGACTTTAGACCCTCTGCTGTTTTGTGATAAGTGCCTGTGATTTTAATGATCCGCCCATCAGTTTATTAACTGCCTGGCTTCCTGTCTCTATGTGTACCACCTACCCATCCAACCATCGTCCCAATCTGCCCATTTATCAGTTGATTTCCCCACTCCCTAGACAACCGCGAGGCACACTCATCTGTCATCTACTCATCTTCCCATCCATGCATCCACTCATTAGTCTTCTTGTGCATCTACCTACAGAGCCGCCACACGCACTGAAACCCTGCTTGGCCACCTACTCACCAATCTGCTCTTCTACCCACCAACCCCGGGACCACTACTTACCCCATCTTCCTACCTAATTCGTCTGTCTCCCACCGACCCGGTCATCCACACGCTCACTCATAACACCACCACCACCGGTCTACCGCCCCTACACCTCCTCATTCGTCTATTCCGATCACGACTAAGTGGGACGGGAAAGGTATGGGGGTACTCTTGCTTGAGCTTGCAGGAGTTCCCTGAACATGTTGGGATGTAGGTCGTGGGCTACGGAGTGGGGTCCAGAGGGAAGAGGAGAGAGAGGGACTGAGAAGACAGCAGAGAAGGGGGAAGTAGAAATGAGGAAAAAGACAATAGAGGATAGATGGCCACACCTCCTGGGGGCCAGAGGATGGCCACACCTCCTGGGGGGCCAGAGGATGGCCACACCTCCTGGGGGGTCAGAGGATGGTCAGGCCTCCTGGGGGGATCAGAGGATGGCCACACCTCCTGGGGGGTCAGAGGATGGCCATACCTCCTGGGGGGTCAGAGGATGGCCACACCTCCTGGGGTCAGAGGATGGCCACACCTCCTGGGGGGTCAGAGGATGGCCATTCCTCCTGGGGGTCAGAGGATGGCCACACTTCCTGGGAGGTCAGAGGATGGCCAGACTTTCTGGGGGTCAGAGGATGGCCACACTTCCTGGGGGTCAGAGGATGGCCATTCCTCCTGGGGGTCAGAGGAAAAGTGGTTGCCCAGATGGGTGAAGGCCACAGAGCCATGGAGACATCTAGGTAGGGCACCAGGCGCTCAGGGTTGGTGACCCACCTGCATGATTGGAAAGCCAGTGTTAGATGGAGCCCAGCTACTTCTGAGCCAGCATGATGCTACCTCCCTCCTCCAGGAAGTCCCCCAGTTCCCACTGTACCCAGAACCTGGGTTCCACCCTTCCTCCCCATGCGCATCACGCTTCGGATATCCTCAAAGATTTAAAGAACAGCCGACCCTCTTCTCCCCTTGGCAGGGAAGCCCTTCCTTGGGTTTCATGTCAATTCCCTCAGTGACAGGCTTCCACAACTCCCTCCACTCCCCCTTTGCTTTATCGCAAGAATAACTTGGCTCTTTAGCGGGACAATTATCAGTGCTTCTCTGGGCCAGAGACAGGCTTCACAGAGCTGCTAATGAATGGGGAAGCCTGTCTCCACAATTATCCTTAACAAATGAGCTGGAGGCGGCAGGCTGCTCTCCAGCTGTCGCTCACAGGACTGTCTGACTAGGGGTGTGTGTGTGTGTGTGTATCTGTACATGTCTGTGTGTATCTGTGTGTGTGTCTTTGTGTGTCTCTGTGTGTCTTTGTGTGCATGTGTGTCTTTGTGTGTCTGTGTGTGTATGTCTGTGTGTGTGAGTGTATGTGTCTCTGTGTGTGTGTCTGTATGTGTCTGTAAGTGCGTGTCTGTGTCTCTGTGTCTTTGTGTCTGTGTGTATGTGTGTGAGTGTATGTGTGTCTGTATGTGTCTGTAAGTTCGTGTCTGTGTGTCTGTGTCTTTGTGTCTGTGTGTATGTGTGTGAGTGTATGTGTCTCTGTGTGTTTGTATGTGTCTGTGCGTGTGTGTCTGTGTGTTTGTGTGTGTCTATGCATGAGTGTATGTGTCTCTGTGTGTGTCTGCATGTGTTTGTATGTGTGTGTCTGTGTGTTTGTGTGTCCATGTGTGTCCCTCTGTGTGTCTTTGTGTGTGTCTGTGTGTCTGTGTGTATATCTGTGTGTTAGTGTATGTGTCTCTGTGTGTGTCTGTATGTGTCTGTGTATGTCTGTGTGTGTCTTTGTGTGTGAGTCTGTGTGTATATCTGTGTGTCTCTGTGTCTTTGTCTGTGTGTGTGTCTCTATGTGTCTTTGTGTCTGTGTGTCCTCAGAGGGGCTCAGAAGGGCGAGAGGGGCTCCTGGGGCATGAGGGGTGGGGTCCCTCCCCCTGTCAAGATGCCTGACATTCCATCATGGCATGGCATGCTTTGGGGAGAAGGTCCTGCTGACCCCTGAAATAGGGCATTGCCTCTGGGGCCATGGAGAAAACCATGGGCCGCTGACCACAAGGAATGGTTGGGAACCAGCACTGGTTCTCAGCCCTCAGGCCAAGTTTGGGGGCGCTCAGTGAGGACCTCCCCCACCACACTCGCAGCCACATGACCAGCCCTTGGTGATGGGCAACAAATTCCTTCCACGCTTGCTCCCTCTCCCTCCCAGGGAAGGCGCAGAGCGCGCTGGAGGAGCAGCGGAGGGAAGTGGGCATGCTTCAACCGACTCCAGATGGCAGGGGCCAGGGGACGCGTGCAGGCCGGGCAGCCCTGGGGAACAGCCTGGGTAGACAGATGGCAGACAGTCCTTGTGCAGATGGGGAAATGGAGGCAGGGGCTCCCTTGGCTCACAAGGGCAGTCAGCAGCAGACACGGGCCGGGGCCTCTGGGTTCTGGCTCTGACCTGGAAGTAATCTCGATGCTACCAAGAAGCAGGGCTGTGACTGAGCAGGAGCAGGTCCACGAGGGCCCAAGTGGCCGGGCACCCGCTCCTGGGTGAGAGAGGAGGGGGTGGGGGTAGGAGGAGTTGCAGGGAGCACAGGAAAGGGTTTGTCCCTCCCTGGAAAGAGAGTGGGGTGTGAGCAGGAGAGAGCCAGGGGCTGCAGGAGAAGAAGAGGGAGCCCGCAGGGGAGAGAGGAGGGCCGGGACGTCCTCACCGAGCCCTCGCAGTGGTCCGTCTGGCCGCTGTCGAAGAGGGCGAAGTCTTTGATGAAGACGGCCACAGCCCTCAGGATGAAGGAGATGAAGAGGTGCATGTGGATGTAGTTCCGCGTGCAGTGCAGCTTCCTGCGGGAGGCGGGCGGGGCTGGGTGGGGGGCTGACAGGGGCTCTGCCTGTGCCCCAGTGACCCTTCTGCGCAAGGACAGCTGAGCTCTGGGTGTGGCCCCCTGAAGGGACCTGCCCCCCCACAACCTGGCTGCCCAGGGCCGGTGACCCGGAAGGGGACTCTCTGCTGATGCGGGTGGCAGTGGAGGGAGGCAGGGCTCTCCTGGGCAGGGCTGGACCTCACCTGAACAGGGTCAAGATGGTCATGGCGATCACGAGGGCGGCCAGGGACAGGCTGTAACCGACGGTGTAGCCGGTCTTCACCGAGCTGTAGAACACGGTCTGGTGCTGCTTAGACGGGGTGCAGGCTTGTGGGGACTCGCCTAGGAGGCGCTGGCAGGAGTGGGGTCCCCTGCACCCCCAGCCTCCCCACCGCTGCCTTGGCAGAAGAGGAGGCTGGCACCCAGGCTCCAGGAGTGGCCGCTTGGAGGGGTCACCACAGAGGGGGAAGGTCTGCACCCCAGGGGGGAAGGGGTTGGACTCAGACCCCCACCATCACCTGTGCCTTAATGAATGGGGGGTGCCAGCGGGGGAGAGACGCCCTCACACCCATCCCTTGGGGTGCCTCTGCATTCTCCACTGTGTGCCTGGCGCCCCCTTGGAGCCAACCCTGAGGGCTCAGACACCCTTGGGGGTCTGGACGCCCCTCAGCCCCTGCAGTGGGTCCTGGGGCACAGTGCAGGGAAGGCAGAAGCTCTGGGAATACAGCCCTGGATCTGGGGCAGCAGGATGAAGGTGGCCTGGCTCTGGGGCATGGACAGGACAAAGCTAGAAGCTGAGGGTTTCCTGCTGGGGCTCCCAAGTCCTCCTGCAAGCAGAGTCACATTCCCTGTGCAGAGCAGGGGACAAGGGGGAGGAAGGGGCACCGGGACACCCCGCTGGGGGCCAAAGGACTCCGAGGGCCTCTGGGGAAATGAGGTCTTTTGGGGAGGGGCCCAAGAGGGCCTCTGGGGTAGGACACCTACAGGACACCTCCCAGATGCATCTACAAGCCCAGACCCTGCCCCCCCGCCCCCCGCACCCCTCCTGGCTCCTGGACCCATATCTGACAGTGGCAGCCCAGTGCAGCCTGCTGGAGCGGCAGACACCTGTCCCGGGCACAGGGACCCCAGCGGGGAGTCCTCAGGAACGCCCCTCCTGTACCTGGATAACCCCCCCAGAAGTATAGGCCTAGAGAGGAAGGCGGGCTGGGGAGGGCAGACCCCGGCCAGGCGGCTCCCCCCGACTGTGGAGGGAGAGAGGGGGAGCAGCCATGGCACTGTGGGAAGGGGCAAGGGAAACCAAGGCCCACCTCGTCCAGATCCCTGTCCTCCAAGCCACAGGCCTCGGGGTAGGGACCGGGCTCCAGGTCCGCCCAGCCCTTGTCGGTACAGGTGCGGCTCACGTTGCGGCCTGGGTGGGGTTGGGGTGGGGGCAGAGAGAAGAAAGGTTGAGTCTGGGGGTAGACCCGGGGCTCGGCCGCCCTAAGGCTCAGTTAGTTCTACTCCCATCACCAGGCTTTGGTCTCAGCACCCGGCCATCATGGGGGAACCTGGGGCAAGCAGAGCCCCCCTCCAGGGGACCCCTGATACAAATGGCAGAGCAGCCACTCCTGGGCCCTGGTCTGAGTCTGACAGCCCAGTGCAATCTGAACCCAGATCCCTGCCACCCACAGCTGAGCACAGAACTATCTGACCCAGGCAGGAACCAGCTGCGGACCCTGGTCCCAGGCACAGGAGCTGGTGTGCCGACGGGTGCAGCCACGCCCTGTAGCAGGGCTGAGGGTCCAGGCCAGCTCTGCCCTCCCTGTGGGCCTCACCGCATCTGCTGGTATGGTGGAGGGGCTCAGGTGTGCTGCTGAAGGGACTAAAGAGGCAGCAGCAGAGACAGAGAGAGTTCAAAGGGCTACAGCGCACGGCCCCATGTTCAGTCCCCGGCACCACTGCCAGGTCCCGAGCACTGAGCCTTAAAGCCCTCACAGACAGGTCATATATTGCTGGGTGGGACCCCCAGATTCTCCAAGCATTGCTTGGCATCCCCCTCAACCCTCACCATGACACAAAAATGACAGGTAGATAGGTAGGGTTGGGATTGGAGGTCGCTGATAAGGATGCAGATCCGAAACCCCCATGAGTGCAGAAGCCGGGGACAGCGGGGTGGAGGGGGGTGGGCAGGGGATCCTCGCAGGGGAGCCTGGAAAAGCATCTAAGTTGAGCTGCAGATACCTCAGACATTCACTGCCTCTAGGAGTCTCAAACAAAAGGACAGATCACTGGGGGGTGAGTGTGAGGTGAGAGATCTCCCCAGCCACTGGATCCTGGGGACTGTTTCCAGGAGGAAGGAGGGCCTAGAGGGGAAACGGGGAGGCAGCCCTCCCAATCCCAGGACGGTCTGGAGAAAGCCAGCCCGCAGGGTGGGGAGAGGGAGCAGGACCGGAAGGGACGGCAGAGGAAGCGAGCGGGGGAGAGAGGAGCACAGCCGGGAGGGGAAGGGAAAGACAGGGAGGAAGATGGGGGCTGGGTGGGGGCTGGGGAGGGAAGCAGGAAAAGAGACAAGGAAGGAGATGAGGAAGAGGTGAGAAAGGAGATGGGTCCTGAAACCCCCCCGTCCCAGCATCTGCCGTCCGGCACCACCACCCTCTTCCCTGTCACTGCGTCCCCATCCCCATTATTATCACCAGCACTGCCATCCATGTCATCTCTGTCACCACCTGCTCACCACCACCACGGCCACAAGCTCCATGGAATCTATCCCCACCAGCACTACCAGCAGCACCGTCATCACCAGTTTCACCACTGTCAACTCTGTCACCACCATCACCAGGACCCCCACTGTCACCAGCTCCACCATCACTGTCAGCGTTGTCACCAGCACCAACCAGTACATCTCTATCATCACCATCACCAACCATCATTGTAACCAGCACAATCTCTGTGTGTGTGTGTGTGTGTGTGTGTGTGTGTGTGTGTTTTAGTACCAATAAGGACTGGAGCGACAGCACAGAGGGTAGCAGGTAGGGCGTTTGCCTTGCACACGGCCAACCCGGGTTCAATTTCTCCGTCCCTCTCAGAGAGTCTGGCAAGCTACTGAGAGTATCCCGCCTGCACGGCAGAGCCTGGCAAGCTACCCGGGGCGTATTCAATATGCCAAAAACAGTAACAACAAATCTCACAATGGAGACGTTATTGATGCCCGCTTGAGCAAATCGATGAACAATGGGACGACAGTGCTACAGTACCAGAAAGTTTTTATTTATTTATTGTATTTCCCCAAGGTACAGAAAGGGAATGGGAAAAGAATCAGCATGTATGTGGCAAAATGATTGCAACGGAGAAAGGAAATCGATACAGCAAAATTAATTATCATATAAACATTCCCCAAGGATGGGGTCGCCAAAGCCCATGGGCTCCAGTCTCCTGCAGTTCAGGGACAAGAAAAGGGGGTCAGGGAATGAGCAGACAGGTCCGTGCTTCCCCACTCTCCCGACCTCCCTCCCCATAAACTCAAGATCTCACAGGAGGCTTTGTCTTTCAGCAGTCCACATGGAGTCACATTCGTCTGGCTGCTATTAAGCAAGCCTGTGGCCACTCTGTTGTCACCAGCACTACCATCATCACCATCACGGTAACCAGCATCACTGTAATCATCGCCAGCACGGCCAGCACCAGTACCACCTTATCACCATCAGACCACCCGTCCGTCTAGCATCACCATCGCTAGCTTCATCACAGCCAGACGTGTGAAGGCCCTTTCATGGGATGGTGCTCACAGCCGGCGCTGTCATGGAAGTCCCTTCACCCACACAATGGCAAGGGTGTCCCACGTCCCTGTAGAGAAGTGGGGTTCCAAGAGGGAGGCCACTTGCCTGGGATCACACAGAGAGAGCAAGTCTAGAGCGGGGAGGTGCCCTGAGTCTCCCCGGCTAACCTAGGCTCCCCTGTGCACTGAGGTCACCCGGAACTAGTTGAAGTATCCAGGGTCAGAACCACAGAGGGCCAAGCTGCCCTGAGCTCCAACAGGGTCCCTGTGCGTGGGTGTTTCCTAGGTGCCACCACTGCCGTGTGCTTGGAACGTAGTGGGGGATTTCCCTACTTGTTCTCTCTAAATCCTCCTGCCACCCTTTGAGAGAGGTTCGTATCACCCTACTTTGGTGAAGAATCGAGGGGCAGTTAGGGTAGGAGGAAGGAATAGTTTGGGGCTGATTTATTTTTTTTTGTGTTTTGGATCTTGAGCCACACCCAGCGGCACCCATGGCTTGCTTCTGGCTCTGCATTTGGGGATCACTCCTGGTGGGGCTCAGGACCCTGTGGGCTGCCAGGGATCAAAGCCAGCAAACCCAGGCCTGCCCTGGCCAAGGCAGGGGCCCTACCTGCTGTACTATCTCTCCGCAGGGGGACTGACCTCTGTCCTGCGCTGGGCAGAATGGAGCACGGGCTGGCCACTTCGCTGCCTTGGCAGCCCTTTTCTGCATAGTTTCAGCTGTGCAGCTGCCCGGGGGCCCCAGGACGGAGAAAGGGTCTCCTCACTGCCCCAGCTCAACCCATTCTCATTTCTCTACTGCAGCAGGTGCCACCAGCCCCTCCCAAACTTCAAGCCCACTTCAGGCCCGACCTAAGGAGCTCCCCAGGCCAAGTCCCTTCCTCTCCCTAGATGCTGCGGGACCAGCCCCCCCCCCAGGCTGGGCAAGCAGGGAGAGAAGACGAACTAAACCCATTGTCCAGAGGCGGACACTCAGGCTTGCCTCGCCTTGCTCCAGGGCTGCAGGGGCCACGTCCACAGCTGCGTCTCACAGCGTCAGCCTGAGCTGAGTGCGGGAGCCGTGTTCACAGCCTGCCCAGGTGTAGACGCCAGGGTATAAGCGCTGCAAGGCTTGGCTGCGATCAGGACCTATCAGCCGTCTCGCTGCAGCGTGAGGCGTGGAGGGCGGCATGCCCGTGGTCAGAGCGACGAGGCGGTGGGCTGGGGTGCAGACACGCGGCCCCTTGATTCCAGATCTCCCAGGGCTCCCAGCACTGACTAATGGGGCCCCCCTGCCCCCCCAGGGCCCTGGATGCCCTGTTAATTCCCACTTGTCTCTGCCAGTTGCCCAGGAAAAGACACTCCTGTTCCTTTCCAGTTTCTGCCCTTTACCCAGGCTCTATTTTCGCACCCTCATTATTCAGAGCTGAGGCCGCTGGGCAGTGAGTAAACAGCGCAGTGGAGGCTGTCTCTGGCCGGGCACTGACCTCCCGGGCAGTGTGTGGGGAGGTGGGCGCTGGGGAGAAGCGGCCTGCTCCCCGCCCCCCTCTATACCCCCTCCCCCTCCCCCCGGGAGAAGGCTGCCTCTCGTTCATCTATCTGCACCAAGGCACCCAGCGGGTCCCGACGAGCCTGGCAGCCTCGGGTGAGGCAGATGGTGGGTTGGAATCCAGGTTCTCAAGTAAAGATGACGACGACGCTGCCTTGACAATCCCAGAGCAGGGGCAGAGGGATGAGGCAGCGGGGGAAGGCAATTAGCAGAGTTAAGGAGGAGGAGCTCAATTAGCAGGCTTGGGGTGGGGGCGGGGCAGGAAGCTCTGAGCTGTGGGAGGAGGGCCACCCGGCCCATCCACCAGGTTCTGGGTCCCCCAATCCAGAAGGGTTGGGCTAGCCTGTGACTGCATACCACCCCCTCCCCCCACCCCCTCGTTACCACGCTGAGTAACCAAATAGTCAACCCTGGGGAGCAAAACTGGCTTAAATCAAAAGACCACTGGCGCCTCCCCTTCTTGGATCCAATTTACGAACAGAGAAACTGGGCCAGAGAGGGAAAAAGGCCGCCTGGAGTGAGACCCCAGAGAGTCCTGCTGCTTCCTCTCTGAATCCTGTCTGGTGTTTGGGCCTCACCCGGTGGTGCTCAGGCAGGGCTTACTCCCGGCTCTGTGCTCAGGAGTGACCCCTGGCGGTGCTGGGCGGACCACGTGTGCCGAGGATGGGATTACTTACTGCATGTGTGGGAGGGAGATATTTTAAGAATTATTAGTAGTATAATAATCTGTGACATTCTTCTTGTTGGAGAGCGTTGGCAAGAAATAAAAATAATAACAGGTTTAGGTTTAACAGGGACCAGGGGGGTTGTTTGGGGCAATTCTTTCCATCAGGAGCTGTGTGTAGAGCCTGCTGTGTCCGCAGGTGGGTCCCTCACCTCGTGTCTGGCTCTCCAGGCCTCCCCTGTGAATCCTTGTCTCCATCCTCCATCCCACCTGGCCCTGACCCCTCTTCCCTGGCGCCTCTGTCGTCCTGACTCTGCCTGCTTTCCCCTTCCTCAGCCCACACCCGCTCTTTCCTCCTCGCAGGTCGTCACACCTAGACCTGAGGGGTGTGTGGGGCATACCTCATTCCTCCCCTTCCCCCAAGCATGCACCCCCTCACCTCCCCTCCGCCGTGCTCTCTGCCTTCATCCCCTCTCACCTGCCTGAGAATGGGGCCTGCCTGTTTGCAGACTCCAGACCAGAGCCCTCCATCAGGGACGGGGTCACCCTGCTGACGAGGGGTAGAGGGGGTTCACGTGGCCCCTCTTCAGCAAACTGAGAACAGCTGACAGCTGTCACCCCTCTTCCTCCCCCCAAGACTTCTTTTTTTTTTTTTTTTGCTTTTTGGGTCACACTCAGCGATGCACAGGGGTTACTCTGGCTCTGCACTCAGGAATTACCCCTGGCGGTGCTCAGGGGACCATATGGGATGCTGGGAATTGAACCCAAATCAGCTGCGTGCAAGGCAAATGCCCTCCCCGCTGTGCTATTGCTCCAGCCCCAGCCTCCCAAGACTTCTTGGTGCGAAAAGATGCCAAGCTTTCAGGACCCCAGTGAGCTCTGGTCCCCACCCACCCAGGGCTGCTCGTCCCCACGCTGCCTATGTGCCAGCCACTCTGGTCCCCATGGACTTTCTTCCTTTTCCCCATTTTTCTCCTTTACAGGAACCACCCCGGCAGTGCTCGAGGGCCCAGGACACTCCTGGGAGATGGAACTTGGGGCCTTGCATGTGCCCACTCTGTGGTGGTCCCCCCAGCCGCCAGCCCCCACACACTGAGTGTCGTTGCATGCTCATCCCATCTCTCAAGGGGACCCTCTCTGGGGTGCTCGCCTTAACCCCCAGGGGCCTTATGAGCACGCTCCAGAAGCATCACCCTCCTGCCCCCCAGGAGCCATCTGCTTTAGGTGTACCCCACTCCCTCTGGGCCCTTCCAGCACGCCTCACCAGTCCTGATGCTTCCTGGCTGAGTCTCGCCCACTCATGTCAGCTCGCCAGGGCAGGCCGGAGGTTGGCTTCCGCTCCCTGCCTCCTCTCTGCCTTTGTCATGAGGGTGCCTCTCACTCCCAAACATCTTCACTGTGTGCGTGCACTCTCTCTCTCTCTCTCTCTTTCTCTCTCACACACGGTACCTATTGAAGGACTCCGCAGTTACAGGCCCACTCCTTTTCTACCCCAGATGGGGACATGTGTGCCTTCAAGCAGAACCGGACAAGGAGGGCAGTGATTTGGTGACAGCCCAAGAGGTCAGTGTCTCCAGGCAGTGAAAGGCTCAATCAAGAACATCTCAGGACAACAGGAACACACGGCAGCCATAATTTCATCCATTTATCTTTCAGTCAATCAGTTATCATTTGCTGAGCAAATATTTGGCGAGTCCTTCCCACACACTTATCTTTACGTGAAAAGAGAATCAAATCCCCTGAGTGCTTCCCAGACCCAGCACCCATACGTGCACTCCCTCAGGAAGCTCCCCGGGATTGCTTCCACCCCTTTTACCACTTTCTCCCGCTTCCCTCTCTAGCGTCCCCACTCCAGCCAGGCCCTCCGGCTCCCCACGTCTTTGGCCCAGGACTCTTACCTTCAATGGAGGAGAAGATTTTAAAGATGGGGGGGCAGGGCAAGACAACCACTTGGCTCCGGGGGGTGGCTGGCCAGCAGGTGAGATTGTCCCACATCTTGCCGCAGCCTAGAAGTAAAATCAGAGGGCCCTGGGTTAGCAAGGGCCAGGGGTCCACAGACACTCTCCCCCTCCCTCCCCAGGGTCTGCTCCGAGGGTGCCGGGAGGAAGGAAGGAGACAGGAAGCTCCCTGCCTTTTTTTTTTTTCCTTTGCCCGCTTTCTGGATCACACCCAGCAATGCTCAGGGGTTACTCCTGGTTCTGCAGTTAGGAATTACTCCTGGCGGTGCTGGGGGACCATATGGGATGCCGGGGATTGAACCCGGGTCAGCCACATGCAAGGCAAAAGCCCTACCCACTGTACTATCGCTCCAGCCCTGCTCCCTGCTTCTTAGGAGAGTAGTGCAGGGGAAGGTTTTGTTTGTTTCAGGGATGGGGGCGGGGCGGTCCTCACCCTGACCTGTAGGACTTCAGAGGAGCCTGTGGGTCTCCATGAGGGGGACCTTTGGCCATGACCAGAACCTAGACAGAACTGTTTTCCAAACAGGAGGGACGCATGGTGCAGCTGTGTCAGACACAGAGTTTCCAGGAATGCCGCCACTCCACACCAAGGAAGGGATGTGTTTCCTGGTGCCCTGGAGCTTCTGAAGAGTTGGCAGGACCAGAGATACTGTGTGCTTGACCCGATTGATCCCTGGCACCCCCTGGCATCCTGAGCATCACTGGGTGTGATCCTGGAAGCCTTTTGGGCACTGCTGGGGTGACCCTGGTGAACCCCAATACCTCAGAACCCCAACACCACATCCTCATGCGCTAAGACTGAACTACCATCCGGCTGGCTGAGTATTGGAGCAGCCCTGGATGAACTGGTTAGTATCACAGAAAACTCCCATGTTCTACCTGAGTCTGGGGTTCCACCTGCCCGTATCACCGACACTCAGACTTCTCTGATGTCCAGAATATAACACACACACACACACACACACACACACACACACACACACAGTTGGGCTGGGGTTATCCCTGGCTCTGTGCTCAGGTGTCACTCCTGGCAGGCTTAGGGGACGCTGGGATGCTAGGGATAGAAACCCGGGTTCACTCAGTGTCAGGCAGGTGCCTTACCTGCTGTACTATCTCTCTGGCCCCTGACGCTCAGGATTTTTAAGCACAACTGCTGGCTCCATCTTACCTCTTAGTATGGTCACACCTACCTGTATAACTAGTCTTTGATTCTGGGGAGAAAAAGACTTCCCTTTTATCTATTTTATGTTATAGCTGGAATATCATTAAAAAAATAAAGGGACATGGGGCTAAGTGCAAGGTCTGCATGGCTCTGACCTTGGCTTGACCCCTGGAACTTCATGGTCTCCGGAGCACTACAGGTGCGGTCCTGGAGACCCCCAAGCACTGCTGGGGCACCCAGGTAATGTCTGGCACTACAGGGCCAAGCAGCATTGTAGCGTCCAGCCCTTGCATTGAACTGCTGGTCCAGTTGATGAGAACGACCAGGAGGGACCCCTGGACATTTTGAACAATGCTTTAGAGATCCCCTCACCTTGAAAAAAACACCAATGTGTCCAAAATTTCATTTAAAAATAGGCTAGGAGGTATCAGAAAGGGCTGCAAATTATAATGCAGTGACACAGAGATGCCCTGGAGCGTCCCTTTGTGGCTCCCCTCCCCCCTCCCCCATCCCTCCGCATCCTCAGATTAAAATGAGAATCATGATTGGGTGGTAGCCTGGGAACCCCCAACTGCAGGCTGTGTTTCCCACTCGGGGTCTTTATCAACAGGCAGATAGAAATGTCACGACTGATGGTACAGCGGGTGACTCTGAGGGAGGTTTCACGGTCCCTGGGCCATGCTGCCAGTCCCATAGACCTGCGCAGGAAACCCAACCCTTGAACCCAAGTCAGTGCCAAGCTGCGCCCAGCCCAGCCCAGCCCGAGTCCGAAGGTCCCCGTGTTCCCAGGAGAGGGCCTGGGGAAGGGGAGCAGAGGGCTGACCCCGCCAGGTGAGATCCTGGGGCCGCTGAGTACCGGGGTGGTGAGAGCCAGGGGGCCACTTCCAGGGCGGTGGCAGCCCAGTGGCACCCCAAGGCCTGACTTTAGAGCACAGCCTCCCTTCCTTGGCGCCCCCAACCACTTGTGGGGTCCTGTCTCTACATCCAGTGTTTTGTTCTGAATGGCTTGAGGCGTGTGGGGGCTCTCTCCTGTCCCCCTCCCACTCCTGGGGAAGTCTCTCTGGAGGTCCGGAGGTGCCCTTCATGCCAGGCAAATCTGTGCAAGGCTCAGGACTCTGCTCACACCAACAGATGCTCGTGCTCCCTTAGTGGGGACCAGGCACTGCGCTGCCCTCTGTCACTTAGAGATCTGTTTCTTGGGCCCATTTTTTTCAAGCCCATTTTTTCTGGGCTTGGTACCCAGAGCACCTTGCCGGCATGTGGAACTGAGGTCAGTTCACAGGTTCCCTCTTGAGCAGGACCCCATCTCCGGGTCTGAGACGCCGTGTGTGCTTTCTCTGAGAGTTCTGCCTGGTCTCACCCTCTCGGCCAGTAACTGGGCACACCCTGCTGTGGAGGCCGGCTATGGTCACCCTTGGTCAGATTTGGTGCCCTTTGAGTCTCCAACTGTCCCTGCAGGGTGTGTGTGTGTGTGTGTGTGTGTGTGTGTGTGTGTGTGTGTGTGTGTGTGTGTGTGTGGTGGTGGTGGCGGAGGAGGCAAGAAGCTGGGGTTTCAGCTCTCAATTCAGATCACCAAAGCAGGCACAGAAAAGCAGAGATGCTCCGGGCTGAGTGTGGGTCCTTGAGCCCCGTGGACATTGCTTGGGGGACCCCCTCCAACAAGAAAAAAGAAAGCAAAGAGGAGGGCCAGGTCCTCCCCTGGGGGAGGCCATGCTTGGCTTCCAGGAATCTCAGCAGCATCAAGCGGGCCTGGACAGTGAGCTGGAGCTGGGGTGTAGGTGACGGTCAGGGCAGGGGGCCCGGGGTGGGGGGGAGGACTCGTGGCTGGAGAGGTTTCCTGCAGAGTCAGCGGGATGGAGTAGCTAAGGGCAGGGCAGGCGGCAGCTCAGCAAACGTGGGGCATACGGAGGGCCCGTTGACCGGAGCTGGGCTCAGAGCCTAAGGACCCTCTGTGTGCCACCCCCGGAGGCCCATGAGTCCCGAGTCACGTGTCACCAGACCCAGGGCTGGCCGGCTACATGTGCCCATTCCTAGAGATGCGGAGCCTGGGGTGGTGGGAAGGGAGCTAGCTAGGGAGGGCGCTCTGGTGTGTCATTTTAAAATGTATTTATTGACTGACTGATTGATTAGGGGGCTACACTCAGCGATGCTCAGGGGCCACTCCTGGCAGGCCCGGGGGGCCATATGTGATGCCTGGGAGTGAAGCTGGGTTGGCCACTGCTAGGCAAGTGCCTTACCTTCTGTACTCTCTCTCTCTCTCTCTCCCTCCCTCCCTCCCTCCCTCCCTCTCTCTCTCTCTCTCTCTCTCTCTCTCTCTCTCTCTCTCTCTCTCTCTCTCTCTCTCCCCCCTCTCTCCCTCTATCAGTTTTGATGCCCCTAGGGCCCACTCCTGGTTCTGTGTTCTGGTGGTGTTTTGGGAACATATGTGGTGTTGGGATTTGAACCAGTGTCACAGCTGCAGATACACACCAGGCAAGTGCCTTGACTTTTATTTTATTTATTTATTTATTTATTTGCTTTTTTGGTCACACCCAGTGATGCTCAGGGGTTACAAGTGCCTTGACTTTTATACTATTTCTCTAACCTTTGCTGAGTCACTTTAGAAACTGTGAGCCTAGACAGACACGTGGGGGAGACTCCCAGACACACATGCAAACACACATACATGGATATTAATTCTGACATGAAGGCACCAGAGATACCAGCAGAGCCAGGTGCACCAATATACATATACACACCTATACATACATACCCAGACACACACAGAGACCCCAGATATACACATTACATACACATATATACACACATGCATATATATATACACACAGAGAGACACACACAGAGATTCCCAAACACACACACATACACATATATACACACATGCATATATATATATATATATATATACATACACA
Organism: Sorex araneus; assembly: GCF_027595985.1. Classification (NCBI taxonomy): domain Eukaryota; kingdom Metazoa; phylum Chordata; class Mammalia; order Eulipotyphla; family Soricidae; genus Sorex; species Sorex araneus. The sequence goes on along the minus strand of NC_073305.1, from coordinate 40,375,543 downwards.
CACAGGGAGAGACACACAGAGCCACCCAGACACATATATACACACCCATACATACATATATATGTCACTGTCACTGTCATCCCATTGCTCATCTATTTGCTCTAGCGGTCACCAGTAATGTCTCCATTGTGAAACTTGTTACTGTTTTTGGCATATCAAATACATATGTATATATATTTATATATATACAGAGAACCCCAATACACATATTGCATACATATGCACACAATGCACACACATACATATATATACACACAGACACACACTGAGACCCCCAGACACACACATACATACACAAACTACATACACAAACACACACACATATATATATGTATACACATACAGGAAGAGACACACAGAGACCCCTAGAACACACATATATACACACATGCATATATATATACATACAGGGAGACACACACACAGACACCCAGACACACATATACACACCCATATATATATATACACATCCACACACATATATATACACACACAGACTCCCGGTACACACATACACACACATACATACACACATACATATACTCCCGATACACACATACACACACATACATACACACAGAGAGACACACAGAAACAGTCAGACACACATGTGTACACATATATACACATACACACAGAGCGTACTGGACGACACATTCAGTCATGCCCGGACTTGCACAGACTCATGCCTGTGGCACAGAGGCACAATCATGACTTCAGACAGACGCGGGCCAGGAGCGCACAGCTAGATGTGCAAGAACCTGCCAGAACCCCAGAATGGCAGCCCCGCTGCCCGCAGCCGTGTACCTGCCTCCCTTGGGCCCGAGGCTGACGGCCTGCTGACGGAACGTTGGCACCTGGCCGTCACCCTCCGCCAGCAGTGACCTCATTCGGGATCACGAGGGTGGCCGGCCTGCCGTGGGGCTGGGAGGTGGCACAGTGGGACCCAGAGTCTGGGGCCCAGAGTCTGGGGCCCAGGGCTCTCGGGGGTCCTATCCCCTCCCCTGAGGCCCACCTGCCAGTCCTGCTCCTCCTGCTCAGGTCGGTGGCGCACAGAGGCAGGGGGTGGGGGCAGCCACCCCTTGGCCTAGCCATCCGGCTGGGGCCCCGGGAAACAGGGCTCCCCTCCTCAAGAGCCGGGGAAGGCAGAGTCGTCTGCACGGCAACAGCTGCACTGTGGAGTTGGGGGCAGAGGGGCCTGGCAGCAGGGCCAAGGCTGGACTTGGGGCGGGGGTGTTCCTGGATTGTCAGCCTCTTTGGGGTACAGGGGAACTGAATGACGCTCTTCGCTCCTGAGTGAGCTGTATCGTGGTTAGCTCAGCCCCAGGAAGGTGCCCAAGGCGGGGCACAGCTTCCCTCCTGCTGCCCGCCCAGCCCCAAGCAGGGTGCTCACTCCCTCCCAGCCCGGCTGCTTCTCCAAGGCTGCTCCCCTCTCCCCGTCAGCTCCAGCAGCTTCTTTCCCAGACGGCACCTAAGTCAGTGTGGTGCTACGGAGCGGCTGAGGTGCTGCCCCCTGAGCTGGTGGCCCTGCTGGGGCTGGGCCTCTGTAGCTGTCCCAGGCACAGTTTTGAGGGATGGTGGGGAGCAGTGGACTCCCTGGCCTCTCTGAGACTGACCTTGACTTCCTGGCCATCAGCAAGACCTCTGGAGGGTGGGTGGGAGTGGGGAGTCCAAGTATGGGGCCATGTGTGGTGTCCCCTCTGAAGGCCGCACTGGGGGGCAGGGGCCAGACCCAGTCTCCACCCCCAGATGACAAATCCAGACTTGTGTGGATGAGCCAGGTCATCCTTTCCCTTCTTCTTCTTCTCTCTGTCTCTGTCTCTGTCTGTCTCTGTCTCTCTCTCTCTCCTCTCTCACCCCTGCCCCCATGGGCCTTAGCTTTCGTGTGGCCCTCTTGGTCACTTACTGCCACACAATGTCCTCTGCTCCCTCTGCATGGCTGACCAGCACAATGGCCAATCCTGGAGGTGACCAGGGCCAGGGCCCCCATCTCAGCTCTCCCAGCACCTCATCATCGTCCAAAGACACCCCCTCCACCCCCACGGGGCCCTGGGACTCCCATTCTGGGAGGCTGGCTGCCACGCACGTCACTTCCACTTTCCCTGGAGAGGGCACAGGGCCTCCCCGAGGCAGTGTTGACTCCACTCACTTTTCAGAGCCCCGACTTTGTTTCTCCTCCTCTGCTCACACTAGGGTCCCTCCGGGACCTGGGCAGTGTGGTGGGCGCGTGGAGGCCCATTGGCGTCCTGCTTCTTCGGTCTTCACCCCGACCGCCCCCCTCCTCCAGCCCCCTCTCCCCAGGGGCCTGGGCTCTGGGTATGGGATCGCCCTGTGAGGAGAAACGGGGCTCTGGGCTTGAGGCCCCCAGCCCTCCCCGTCGGGGCTCACCTTCCGTCTCGTTCTCCAGCTTGGCCTCCTCCAGGCACTGCTGGTGCTGCTCCTCGATGGTCTTCAGGTAGATGCACTCCTCCCGCTGCAGCCCCGCGGCCAGGCCGCCCTGCGGACAGACACGGGGAGGCATCAGCGGGCCCACGCTGGCCCCCGGCCCTGACCTGGGGAGCACGGGCCCCCCTGGGTTCCAGACCCAGAACGGATCCGAATTCCAGACTGAACCCAAAGTCAGGTCCTCAACTGAACCCCAATCCCAGTCCAGCCTGAACCCCGACCTCAGGCCCCAGGCTGAGTCCCAGTATTAGCCCCAGAGAACATTCCAGTCCTAATCTCGGCCTGAACCCAATCCTAATCCCAGACTGAGTACAATCCCAGGTCCCAGACTGGACCCCAATGTTAGACCCCAGAGCGAATTCCAATCCTGATCCCAGTTGAACCCCAGTTCTTATCCCAGACGGGAACCCTATCCTAGATCTGAAATTTAACCAATCTTAATCCAGACTGGACCCCAATTCTAATCCCAGATGGAATGCAATCCTACAGCCCCGAGCGAATTCCAATCCTGACCCCAGTTGAATCCCAGTTCCGATCCCAGGCTGAACCCTAATCCTCGCTGCAGACTGAACCTGGACCCTGACTTAGTGAGGACCCTGAACTCATCTGCTGTCTCTAAAACCTGGTCTGCCTCGAGGGCTTTCTCGTGGCTTCTTGGCAGCTTCCCCATCAGTGTCGCAGCTAATGAGGCTTTTGTTTCTGGGTTGCGGGACTGGACTCTGATGTCCTTCCCCGTTCCCTCCTCACTCCCTTGCCCGCCCCAGGTTGGTACAAATCTACTGCTATAGGGAGTTGGGTCCTGGCCTCTGGCAGTTCTGGCCAGGCCCAGGAGGAATCTGGGACCCGGACCGTTTTTCCTCATTCTAGGATCTTGTGCATAGACCCCAGTGCCACCAGCCGAAGACGACACTGGGCCTCCTTGTACAAACCCCACCTGCCTCCTTCTTAGCTGCGGAGATGCATGAAGCTGAGAAGCCCATTTAGGGGGTACCATTCCCGCGGGCTTTCCCAGGCTCTCCCTCTCCCTGCACCCCGCCCAGGATCGGGGTGGCAGGATCTGTAGCAGGGGCCAGGGTGTGAGGAGTGGCGATGATGGGCAGGAACAGCTGGGAAAAGCCTGATCCTGGGAGCACTGCGGGGAGGAGCCAGGCAAAGGCCTCCAAGAAGGACCTCCTGGACTGCTCACAGCTTCTCCCAATCTCTTTGTTTCTGTTTTTGGGTCACAATCAGGCAGTGCTCAGGGATCATTCCTGGCTCTGTGCTCAGGGATCCCTCCTAGCAGGACCTCCAAGGGACCGTGTGGGGTGCTGGGGATCGACCCTGCAAGGCAAGCGCCTGATCTGCTGTCCTATGGCTCTGGCCTCTCGGGCCGGAGGGAAGTGGCCCTCACCACCACGGCCCCACACCCACACCAGCTTCCTGGGGTCTGCCCAGGGAGGCGGAAGTCACAGCTCTAAGGGGCTGTGGGGACCATCCAGCAGGACTGTCCCAGCCGGAGATGCTAACTAAGTGTCCTTCAGGCCCTGCGGGGAGACCCTCTCCTCCAGCGCCTCCCCCACCTTCCCAGCTGACCCCGGGGTTTCTCCCCATGGGGCTGTGGAGAGGACAGTGAGGGGCTGCCCCCTCACCACCTTCCTTCCCCCTTCTGGGCCTGCAGACACCAGAGGCGTGACCCGGACCTTTGTTCTAAGTCAGTGACCCCCACTGCGGGGAGAGTCTTAGGCGCTGGGGTTCCAAGTTGAAGAAGCTACAACTCAATTCTCCAGGGGCCGCCCTGCTGTGTCCCTCCCGCCCCAATGGTCCCCCTGCCCTTGCTGAGCTTCGGGAGGACGTCACTGTCCCATGTTGCCCCAAGCAGCTGAACCCCACATCCCCGGGAAGGCCTCCTGGGCCAGGTGCCTTCCTCGGGTTGTTGTCTTTAGCAGCCACTGGGCAGAGACACTACAGGTGGGGGTTGGGATACTCAAAGCAACACAGGCTGCGGAGCTAGCAAGAAGGGGTCGAGCACAAGCCGTGGAGGCATGAGGCCGTGAGTTTTTTTCCCCTGTCCCCTGCAAGGCTCTATGCTCCCAAGTACCACTAAGTCTTGCCCGAGTGATGCAGTGATACCAGCATCACTAGGAGTGGCCCTAGGCCCCCTCCTAGCCCTGCTGGGGAAGCCCCTATAGATATAAATTAATATGCTATGAATAAAAGTGGGCCAGAAAGATTGATTGCACGAGAGGTAAGGTGCTTGCTTTGCATGCAGCTAACCCGGGGTCACATCTCTGGCACCCCCTATCAGCCCTCCCCACCAGCCCCACCAGGGGTGATCCCTGAGCCACGAATACGCCTTGAGCACTGCTGTGATCCGCAAATAAAAAAAAAACTACAACAATAATGATATAAGTAACATGTCTAGATGATGGAGAAGGACGGAGCTATTTGAATGAGCATTGAACGGAAATGCTACATTGTGCTCTCTTTGGGGTCACAGGCTTCCCCTCTTTTGATAAAGGTCAATCAGGCTGAAATTAAAGCCTTGTCTTCGGGAGCTGTGCGGACTCCCTCTGCACCGGCAGGAGAAGAGGGGTGGCCAGAGGGATGCCAAGGAGCCTCTAGAAGGGAAGACTGGGAACTGGCCATGGGGCTTGTAGACCCCACCCCCCCTCCCCTGCACCCCCCGCACAGAGGTCTGTTGGTCTGGCTTGGACCCAGTTCCTTCCAAACCCTACCGCCCTACAGCAAAAGCATGTGCTGCCTGTCTGCCCTCCTCTCTTGCTCAGGCCCCGCTCCTCATGGTCCCAGGGAGACCAGCTCCTTCCCCATGCAGAGCTCCCGGGCTCCTGATGACCCCTCTCCCAGGGCACTGCCAGGTGACCTGGCTTGGCCGAGTCAGAGCGGCCCTGGCAACCGGCCCTGGCCCCGGGCCCAAGGCAGTGGCCTTAGAGCCAGGAGGCTCACATTTGGGGCTTGGGATTGAGCAACGAGGCAAGTGGACTTGTTCTTTCCCACTGGACTGGAAACCTCAGAGGATGCAGGGGCTCAGCGACTGCCACCATCTTGCTGCCAAGAGGAACACCACGATAAGTCAGGCAGGGGAGAGAAAGGGAGAGGAACCGGGCTCTCTTGAGCTGGGCTTGCCTGAGCGCTGGAACTCAGCGAGGCCTGAAGCCAACCCTGCTCCCTGCCGCAGGGGTCTATAGCTTTCGTCCTGGCTTGAACTGGGCGAGGGAGAGTTCGTCCCTGTCCCCCAGAGAGTTCAGACTCGGGTGCTCTGAAGGCAGGACGGTGTCCACGCTGTTTGTCGGGGATCTTGTGTAATCACCCAGGGCATCACGGGATTCCTGGCTCCTTCTGCGTGCCACCCTCTGAGGGCAGGAAGGCCCTCCGCCCGCTCTGCCAGCTGACTGTGCCCCCCTCCCTGCCCCCAGCGGCACAGTCCCAGAACAGAGACTGGACACAGAGGGGCGGTGTGCAGTGCTCAGGGCCCCTGGGGCCCCGGGGAGCTAGGGCTACTTCAAATAAAGCGGGAGGTGGTCTGGAAGGACTACCGTGGGTCCATCTGTCATCACCGACTAGTGAAGGACTGGGTCCTTTCTGGAGAAGGGTAGGGGAAAGAGGGCCCTGAAACAGGCCCGGAGGTCACCCGGCGAACGTCCATTCTCAGAGGGGACCAAAGCCTTGAGCACGGGTCTGGACTGCGTCAGCCATCTGGCCAACCCGTGCCCTTTGGGAGACAAGGCCAGGGCAGCTCCCTCTAGCCCTTATCACGGAGGAATTCAGGCAGACTTTGGACTTCCTCTTCCACTTATTTCCGTATTCTAAACATCCTCATTATCCCTCCGCGCTCCAGAGCACAGGGCTGGACAAGTCCCAGCTGGACCCGGTCACACCACCGACGACTAATCGCACGGCGGGGCTCCGGGGAAGGAGTGAGTGGGGTGTGGGGCTCACGGAGGACGGGTACCAGAGGTGAGCCTCCGAGCACGTGTGCGAGCTTGACAAATGAGAGACGGGCAGAGTAAGAACATTCCAGAAAGCAGGAGCGGAATGTGCTTGTTCACATGCCTTGCGCGTGAAGATCCCCAGGAAGCCCACGGGGGGCTGCGGCTTATGCTGGCACCAGGGGCCTGATGAGATGGACACTGCCAGGGGCGGGGGGTCCAGAGCCGCCTCAGGTCCTGCCTGATGGGCACTGTGGCTGCCAGTAGCAGCCCCTTCAGGCTGAACCGTGTCTCCCCAACCTCGTTCTCCCACGCCACACCTCTGCTGGCCCACGAGACCCAAGCCCAGGCATGATGACCAGTGTTTAAGGCCCCTGTCCACTCACAGCGCCGGCGACATCTCCCGATGCATTCCGCACGGAGAAGAGAAAACGGGGCTGGCACCCAAAGCCCTCCCCGCATCCTTGGCTGGGCTGAGCGCCAAGCGAGCTTCAAGGCAGCCTGGTAGTGAAGGTGGGTTGAAGCGACAGCTTCAGGACAGACTGCTCCCCACCTCCTACTCAGGGACGCTGCTCCCGAGCCCAGAAGGGACCCAGTGCGAGGAGGTGGGGAGCTTCTTTCCCACCTGGGCTCCCTGGCAGCCCCTTCTGTTGGCTGGCTGGGGAGTCGGGAGAGAATTCCCCGTCTGCCACTGGGGGCAGCAATGAATTGAGTCTTGTTAGTGCCACTTCCACGGTGGGGCCTCTGTTTATTCTCCTCCCCACGTGGGGCTCCCTGAGATCTGGGGTTACGCCTGCATTTGGGACTCTTAGCTGCAGGGGCCTGGAATGATGTGGTAGGACTGCTGCAGGTATTGGGAAGGGGTCCTCAGTCCTTACTGGGGCATCCTGCACCCTGGAATCCAACCCCCAACCTCAGGCCAAGAACAGAGGATGATGGTGAGTGGGAGAGAGAGAGTAGGGCGGTGGGGAGGGAGAGGGCCAGCCAGACCCTTCCAGAGCCGGACCCGAAAGGCTACAACAGCCTGGGCGAGATGAGACAGGAGAGAACCATTCTCGCCTCCAAGTGAGTGAGTGAGTGCCAGGGGCCACAGCGTGTGGCTTGGCTCCGGAAATTTCTCAACGGAGGCCAGTTCTTCTGCGGGTACAGAAAAAGGGAGAAATGGAGCAGGGGGGTGGACAAGGGGCTCAGGAGTGCCCCCCCCGCCCTTGTGAATCTCCTCACCATCACCTCCTATCCCACCATCCACTTAAGTCCCTTTCCCCCATGAAATGACAGGATCACGGGAGACCGGGAAACCGAGGACCCAGAGTGAATGTGAAGGACCACAGTTCCGTGTTCGAATGGGCAGAGGAGCTGGAGGTCTACCTGGAGAGGCCGAGGGGAGAGGCTAGAGGGAGAAAGGATGAGGGAGTGGGATGGGCACAGAGGGAGGCAGGGAACCATGGAATCCAGATGTTGTTGGGAAGAGGAGAAACATGTGCCTGGCTTGGCAGAGGGCACTGAAAGGAATGGAGGAAAATACCATGGTGGGGCCCCGGGAGTGGATCAAAGGGATGAGCACCTGTTTCGCATGCAGGAGGCCTTGCTTTGATCCCCGACACTGAGCCGGGAGTAGCCCCATGCGCCGCAGGGTATGGCTGTCCCCCAAGAAAACCTCAACTTCCTGTGCAGGAGCACAGGGGAGGGGATGCACAATGGTTTGATCCAGGTGGTGGCTACACAGGTGTGCCCCAGTGCGACCGTCAGCTGGGTGCCAACTAAGACACGAGAGCCAGAGGGATGGTACAGTGGGCAGGGCTCTTGCCTTGCATGTGATGACACGGGTACGATCCCCAGCACCCCCTGGGGGTCCCTGAGCATCACCTGGAGTGATCCCTGAGTACAGAGCCAGGAGTCAGCCCTGAGCACAACTGGATGTGCCTCTCCCCAATAAAACCCCAAACAAACAACAACAACGAAGACAGGCGCAAGTGGCTAAGAACTCCCTGCAGCTGGGGGTGTGAGGTGGCCTGCCGCAGCTCCACCAGAAGCCAAAGCCCTTCCTCGAGGGGAACCAGACTCCAGGGTCAGTTCCCTGTTGCACAGCTTCCATCGGGTTTCCCCACCTCACCTGTAAAGTGGGGACAACAGCACCCTTGCTGCCAGGGAAGCTGAGGGTGCTGGGTCAGAAGCACCAGAGGACTGGCAGGAGGAGCTGGCAGCAAGGGCCCAAGCCCAGCCTGACCCGTGATGCCAGGCAGGCCTGTGTGGCAGAGGTGGACCTGGCTCTAGCCACTGCCTCATGCCCTGCATGGCCACAGGCTGTCTGAGCACCTTTAACCGCCCCCTCCCACACCTCTCACGGTCAGCTGTGTATAGCTCTGGCAGTTGGCACTGCCCTGGTCCCCACAACAGTCATTCCTGGCCCCCCTCCACGCTCTTTCACCAAGTCTGGGCAAATGTGGATTCTGCCAGCCACCCCACCTCCGGAGGCAAGGCTGTGCTCTGGGCAGCAGGAGGCTGGAGTGAGAACTGACCGTGTTGTGGCGTGTGTGTTTGCTGAGCTGGAGGGGGAGAGAGGGATGCGGGCTTGGGCGCCGGGCAAGAGAGAACGCTCCACAGTGTGCAGTGGGACCCAGAGGAGGGCCCTGGCTGGTGGGAGACTGTGGTGGACACTCAGCCTCCCGTGACCCCACACCCATCCCGAGGCTCTCCCCGGAAGGCTGACTTAAACGAGTGATGAAACCCTGCGCTTTCCCTGCAAGGGATCCTGGGCAAGGAGAGAAAAGCCGGGGCAAGGGGGCAGCCGGGGATTTAGGCTGACCATTTGGTGAGCATCCTCTGCCTCTCGAAAGTCATCCTGGGCACCCCTGGGGGAAGAGAACTTGTCTGGGAGCATGGGGTGATGCTGGCAGGGGGGCCACCTGCAGAGGGGGTGTGTCTTTGAAATGCAGGATTAGTTGGTGCTCACTTTTCCTTGGCTGGTGCCCCGCTGTGCTAGTAGAACTTGGTGTGAGGAGAGCAGGAGACACTTCTGGAGAGAGTCAGACCCTCCCCTCCACACACACAGCTGTGGGGGACCTAGAAGGACGGGGTGCTGACCCCCAAGCCTTGCTCCATGTCTACCCACCTGGCCAACTCTCTGCTTAGCCTCCCTAAGGACACAGACAGAAAAAAAAAATCCCTTGCAGCTCTACCAACTCCGACCCTCAATTCTAGAATATTCTAGAATATTCCAGGTGAAGGTGTCCTGGTTGATTGTTTGGTGTAATGACGGTATCCTATTTAGACAGGAACAGATCCTCTGGTTTCAGAAAGACATCTTAAAATAATGTGGGGTGAAAGGCCAGAAGCGCTATAATTTTTCTGAAAATATTCCAGCCAAAAAGGCCAATCATACAAATGTTAATGTTAAAGGTTAATAGTGGTCAAACCGAGGAACAGGGAGGAAATGAGCCAGAAATCCCTACACCGCCTTTCTGCCAACACTACCCCAGCATTCTCCAACTGTTTCCACTTGCAACCCCTTTTCTCCTGAGAAGCATTTACGCAAACAGGTACATGAAATGGGTCTATAAATCAAACAGTCACTGATAATGCACCATAAAGAAATTCATTCTAAAACAGGTTTGGTAAAAGTGACACCCCACCATTAAAGCAGTCCGACTCAGGGATGGATTATTTCCACGTTGTTGTATGATTCTCTACTTTTTGTTGCTGTTGTGTGTGTGTGTTGGGGGGTGTTAACACTCACTGGTGCTTGGGTGGGGCAGGGGCCACACCTGACTGTGCTGGGGATGGAAGCCAGGACTTTGCACATGTAAGGCGTGTGCTCTACTACTTGGCACACCCCCCCATACCTCGCTGTGCTTTAAAAAATTCATTTGACTGGGCTGGAGCCATAGTACAACAGGGAGAATGCTTGCCTTGCACACAACTAACTTGGGTTCAGTTCCTGGCACCCCGTGTAGTTCCCCTAAGCGCTGCCAGGAGTGATCCCTAAGTGCAGAGTCGAGAGCGAACCCTGAGCACCACCAGGTGTGGCCCAGCCACAGAAAGAAAAAAGAAAATTCGTTCGGCAAGTTTCATAATGTAGTTCCACAACAGCAACAGCACCCATCGTAAGGTGTGGGGATGGGACTGTGTTTCTTCTCTCCTGACCTCCATGGAGGGGTGGAAGAAGGTGGACAGATTGCCCCCCTGTTCCTGGGTGCAGCGAGAGCTGCTCTGTGTTGGGAAGTCAGGCGGGAGTGTGGGTTCTGGGACGCCAAGCAGAAGGGACTGGGGTCGAGGAATGAGGCTTTGTTTGGTCCCCCGCCCCACCCCTGCACCCACAGCAGAGAAGGAGCCCAGGCTGGTGACAGGCTTCACCGAGGTTGCTTTGCCATGGCAACTGCCACCCTCTGAGGAGGTTCAGTCCTCACCACTCATCCTTCCCTGCCCAGCCCGTCACCTCCTTGGACCTGGAGCCACCTCCCTACCAGCCACCTGGCCATGCCAACTCCTCCCTGCCCCCAGGACTCCTGCCTGCTTTGGGGACCCCCTGGGTATGCACGGCTCCTGAGCTGGGGATAAGGGGTAGAACCTCTAGGTCCCTGTCGCCACAGACTCTGCCCCACAGAACCCCGAATCCCAGCCTGGCTTCTCGTTGAGACGAAGGCGGAAGATCTTGGCCAGTCTCTCGCCCAGGCCCCTGCTCTCCTCCTCCTTTCCCGCGGGGAGGGACGGATGTGGTCCCACAGAGACCAGGGAGATGCACAAGGGCAACTGGCCGTTGCTACGGGGAGGCAAGACCCGGCGCAGAGCCCAGGGCAGAGATCCCCTCAAGGAAGGTGGAGCCTCGGGACGCCAGGACGGGAGGGCGGCCATCTCGGGGACAACTCACACTTCCAGCACTGGCCCCAGGGGGCAGGCCCTGGTGGGCTACTGAAGAGGGAGCCTGGAGCCTCACGCAGTCACGCTCCCTCATGGCCCGGATGTGGTGGCCTGTGGGGGAACGCTGCAGAGGCTGCACCTCCGCCGCCAGGCAGGATGCTGACAGCACGCGGGTCTTCAGGAGGGGGCGGTACAGCCGCCTCAGAGAGGAGGGAGAGGAGCCCAGCCCCTCCAGCTTCTGGGGGGACACTGGGGGCCCATGGTTCCGCCAACCGACCAACCAACAGCTTTATGGCTGGGGTGGAAGTGGAAGATGAGTCCGTTTGGCCAAACTCTTCAGGGCATTGGTCTGCCTCCTCCAGGAGCCTTCCCTGATGACAACCCTAGCCCTAGTCCTGGGAGGCTGTAACATCCCCTCTCTCCCCTCAAAGATGCTCTCCCGGGCCTGGGCTTTTCCTTCTTGGTCACCCCCATCAGCTTGAGACTCTTCCCAGGGCAGAGCTCTGAAAACTGGGGGCAGGGGGGTGAAGAGGTGGTGAAGGTGCCCCTATCTTCACAGTTCCTGGGCCGAGCACTGCCCTGAGGGTTCTGCAGGCAGCTTTACTGTGGGAGGTGCAGGGGACGGCCCGCCTGCCAGCGGCTTGCAAGCAGACTTCCTCCTCCATTGCAACACTGGTGGTTTTTTCTTTTCTTTTTTTTTTTTTTTCGTTTTTTCTCTGCTTCCCCATTCAGAGATTTCCCTTCCTTGGTGGAGGTCAGGGCCCCATAAGTAGGAGTGATAAAGCCTGGGCCCTTCAAACTGGACTTTGCAGCTTCTGTTTTTATGACTCTGGTTCTATCAGTCACCCCTTCCCCAGTCCCCCCACATGCACACACCTCGGTCCTGCTGCAGAGGCTGCCTGGAAGGAGCAGGTGGGGCCTGCTGGGGAGGCCAGGAGGGAAGTGGGGCCTCCCGCTCCAGCTGGCCTTCGCCCAGTCCTGACCCGGGGGTCCAGTAGGCTTAGAGACATGGGAGCTGAGAGACCTTGGTCCTCAGCCCCAGAGATGGGCAGTGAAGAGAGCTGAAGGGTGAGAACAGACAGGTCGGGGCTGAGTAGGCTGGATGGAGCAATCAGGGAAGACTGTCTGGAGGAGGAGGAGCTGGAGTCAGGTAGAAAATAAAAGAGGATCTAGAAAGACAAAGGAGCACTTAAGAAGGCAGGCGTGCTTGTGTCAGGAAGTGGGGCCAGATGTGACCCAGCGTGAGAAACTGAGCCCCGCATGCGCAGAGAAACCTCCAGGGAGGAGGGAACCGGGTGCCAGGGATTGGTTCTGAGATCCCCGATTCGTTCAAGGAACATATGAGTGGTCAAGGCCCAAGTGCTGGCGGTGGGTGCAGGGGCCAAGGGGTTTGTGGGTGAGGCCAGGAGGCTCAGGGACAGAACTTGGGGAGACTCTGACTATGCAGGATGTGGGGGTTCCTGACCACAGTCTGCTCTGGGCACAGGTAACAAAGCTCCCCGCTCACAGTCGGGTGGACAGGAGCGAGGTGCAAGTGCAGGGGCTTTCTCTCCTGGCAGAGGCAAAGGTTGGGTGCCGGGTGCCGGGTCCCCTAGCCCGGGCTGCAGGTGTGCGTGGTGGGAGCAGGCGGGAGGTCGAGGGAGACTGGGTGGGTGGGTGGGAGGGAAGCTGATGACCCACTCATGTCAGTGGGTCATCCTGGGAGGAAAGGTACTGACCGGTCAGGGCACTCACTCTGCTCTGCCAGCTGCTAGCCGGGAGCTGGAGGCAGGCTGGAACCCACTGGGGCTTTACACCCAGATTCCTCATATCTGGGTAGGGAGAGAATCGGCCTCTGTTTTCGGCTGTCGAGAGAGGTGAGGGAGGTGTGTGTACTTGTGTGTGTGTGTGTGTGTGTGTGTGTGTGTGTGTGTGTGTGTGTGTATTTGGAGCTTCACAAGGCCCATCTGTAAAATGGGCTTGGGGAACCTCCAAGAATCTTGAGGTCTCCCCTGCTCTCCGAGATGGCTCGTGCATCTCCTGCCTGTATGGGGACCTGCCCAGGTGAGTCCTCCACAGACAAGCGCAGGAGCACCCTGGACCTGGGCGGCTGCCACATTGAGTTAGGAGCACACAGCAACCCTTGCGGGGTAGAAGCCGAAAGTGCGAGGGAGGAAGGCTGAGGTCCCTGCTTGGTGGCGGGCGGCTCCCGGCCCGCCTTTTCGCAGTCATAAGTGAGGTTGTTATCGCCCGACCCTCCCCTGCCCCGCCGCGGTCCACCTCGGCGGCCCGTGCGCAGGAAGGGCCGGCCAGCTGCTCTCTCCCGGGCTCCCCGAAGCCCCTGCCTTCCCGGCTCCCGGCACCCGCCCAGCCCTGCGTGCTGCTCGCCGAGCCTTCACCCCCGCACTGGAGTACACACACCCGGCACCCGGCCCGGCACCCGCACAGCCTCCCACCCACGCACCCACCCAGTCTCCCGCGACCTCCCGCCTGCTCCCGGGGCTCCCGCCACGCGCACCTGCAGCCCGCGCGCCTCGCAGGCTGCCCGGGCTAGGGGACCCGGCACCGGGGCGCCCGCACTCCTCCGCGCTCCCAATCTGCTCGGGAGCGGAGGCGGGGAGCCGGCGCTGCTCCCTGCGTCCCCCGTGCACAGACGTGCGCCCCAGACGGCGGGGCTCCCGCCGCCCCCCGCACCGCCCCGCGCCGCCCCGACCCCGCGGGGCGGACACTCACCGAGGGCCCGCGGGCGCAGGCCAGGGCGCCGAACAGCACGCAGAGCCAGGGGGCCGGCGGCGGGCGCGGCGGGCGCATGGCTGGCCCCGAGCCCGCGGCGGGCGGCCCCGCGCGGGTCCAGGGCGGGCGCGCGGCTCGGCCGACGTGGGAGAGGCCGCCCGAGAGCTGCGGCGGCCGCCGGGGCCCCGCCGCTAAGAGGCGCCTCTCGGGGCCGGGCCCCGGGGGCTCGCCTGACGGGCGGCGGGCCCAGCCAATGGGCCTGCAGGGGCGGGGCTGCGGCGCAGGTGTGGGCGGGGCCGGGGACGCCCTTGCCGCTCCGAGTCCCGGCGGCGTCCCCCGCGGGTGCCGCGGCGCGACGCGCGGACGGACCTTCCCCGCCGGGCTCCAGACCCCCGAGAGTTTCGAGACCCCCGCCCTCGCCGCCGTCCTTTCCTGCTCGCTCCCTCAGCACGTTGCCCGGCGTCTGATTGCGCCCTCCCATCCCCGCACGCTGCCCCCACACGCGGTCCCCATCCCCTTGTCACCTTCACCTTCCGAGTCGGATGCCCTCGACGTCCGCGCCCCAAAGGGTCACCTCGGACACCTCCCGCGTCTGCCGTCTTGCGCCCGACGCGGGGTCGCGGGCCACCGGGTACAGGAGGGGCTCATTGTTGAGTTAGTTCATTTTTTCTTTTTTCTTTTTGTTTTTTTTGTGCCACACCCGGCCGTGCTCAGGGCTCACTTCTAGACTCTGCGCAGGTCTCACTCCTGGGGGTGGGGGTGGGGGGAGTGGAGGTTGGGGAATCCTATGGTACCTGATACCTCCCGTGGCTGCCTTCGGTGCCGGGTCCGGGGTCTCGGGCCAGAAGCCACCGGGTACAAGGAGGGGTTCATTGGTCAATTGGTTCATTTTTTCTTTTTTTCTTTTTGGTTTTTGGGCTACACCCGACTGTGCTCAAGGCTTACTCCTGGGGGATCGGGGGATCCTATGGGGTGCCGAGCCCGGGTCGGCCTTGCGCAAAGCAGGAGCCCTCCCCGCCGTGCTCCCGCTCCAGCCCCCGGCACAGACCGCGCTCAAGGCGCAGCTCCGGGTTTCTCGGGGCCGCCCCATGCGCGCCCGGGTGTGCGGGGCGCCGGCTGGGTTCCTGGGCTCCGGCGGAGTGCAGGGTCCGCTGCGGCGGGAAAGGCGTGTCCGCGCCCTCGAGTCTCGGGCTGGGGCCCACGCAGGAAGGAGGCCGGGCCGGAGCTCCAGCGCCCCCACGCGGGGAGGGAACCCGCGCGCGTCCGAACCGGCCCCAACCGAACCGCCACCTCCTTCTGCTTCTCTTTTGCAGCCCGCGCCGCGTGCCTCTGGGGTCTCCTCGCTCGCAGCCTCGCGTCTCGGGCCCTGGGTGACATCGGGCCAACTTGTCTGCACCGCCCGTGGTTGGGGGTGGATTTAGGGGGCTCAAATGTGACGCGGGTTCACAGGTAGCACAGGGCTCACTTGGTCTTGTGGACCACCAGGCGAGCACTCTGCCTTCCCTCCAAGCGCTGGAGTGGCGATGCTGGCCCCGCGGATGGCGTTGGGGATGGGTGGGTCGGATAGGGTCTGGGGTAGGGAGGGGTTCGGCGGTGGAGAGGCTCAGAGGGCCCGCCCTGGGCGTGTAGCAAGATGTGCAGCTGCACGAAGGAGGTCCACCTTGGGCTAGCTCAAGGCAGGTGTGTCAGAATTTAGAGCGGACACAAAGGACTGACCCCAACAGCGCTGGAAACTCAGGAGCGTGCCTGTGGGTGCTGGGGGTGGGTGCAGTTAGGAAAAAGCATGCTAAGACAAGCGCCCAGCTTCTCAATTTCAACTTTTTGGGGATGTACGCTCTTCCTTCTTTACTCCCTCCTTCCCTCCCTCCCTCCCTCCCACCTTTCTTCCCTCCCCTCCCCTTCCTTCCCTTTCTCCTTTCTTCCTTTGTCCTTTCTTTCATTTCTCCTTCCCTTCCCTTCCCTTCCCTTCCCTTCCCTTCCCTTCCCTTCCCTTCCCTTCCCTTCCCTCCCTACTTCCTTCCTTAAATATATATCAATATTTTTCTGTGTGCCAAGCTCAGAGCTGTACCCTGTGGCTTTTCTTGCCAGAGGAGGACCCAGGAGCTGTCAAGCACAATTTCTGCTTCTGTCTAGATATGATCTGAACAATCTTTGGTGTGGTGGCTGTGGGAGGTCACTGTCCTGGCCATGCTGAGGTTCACCCCCATTCCCCCAGGGGAGGAAGTATTTGAAAAATCACCAGTCTCCTCAGTCACCCCCACTTCTGAGGGTTCTTGCGTGACTCTGTTAGCAATCCTCTGAGTGGGAGAGAGTCAGAGGAGAGGGGGCTTGACTGGTATGCAGCTAGACCCCAGTCCAATCCCTAGCACCCTTGTATGGCCCCCCAAGCCTTGCCAGGAGTAACCCCTGAGCACTGTGGGGTGTGGCCCAACCTTCTCTCCAGTACCCTTTCAGGTCTCATCTTTGCAGGGACTCAGAGATTCTGTGCTCCCAGGGGTGACCTCTGCAGGCAGTTAGGAGCCCTCCAAGTGCATGACATGATGCACCCAGAGGGTTTTTTTTTTTTTTCGGTCACACCCGGCTATGCTCAGGGGTTACTTCTGGCTCTGCACTCAGAAATTACTCCTGGTGGTGCTCGGGGGACCATATGGGATGCTGGGAATCAAACCCAGGTCAGCCTCGTGCAAGGCAAATGCCCTACTTGTTGTGCTATTGCTCTAGCCCCACACCCAGAGGTTTTGACTTTGGTGGTCTTAGTGAGCTGCTGCCTGTTCTAGCCCCTGCCAGCGAGAGCATGACTACATTCTACCCTGTGCTTCCCCCCTGGCCCGTGGCAGTTCTGTTCTCTCTGGGCACGAGGCTCTGGGGCACTTGTGAGAGCCCCAAGGCAAGTGGACTGGGTGCAGGAGAAACCCACGGCCCACTTTGCCGTGATTCTGGTGCCTGGGCCAGCAGTGGCTATGGCAGGGAGAACAGGGAGTGATCCTAAGGCAAGGGTGTGGGGACTCAGGTGACCCCTGCCCACAAGACACCTGTCCTGAGCCCGAGACCCACTGGGCAAGTCTGCGGGCAGTGACCATGGCTGGAAGGGACTGGAAGGAAGGTGGCGGCTAAGGTGGTTCTCATGCAACCACCCTGCTGCAAACATCGCTTCTTTAGCTCTTTCCAGACTGTTCCCCGGTGAGCTCCCTCTCACCCCATTTCCTTATTTATCACAGAACATCCAGCCACACTGAAGCCCTCTAACCAGAAGATTCAACCCAGGGTAAACGTGATTAAGTTTCAACCGATGACTCCTGCATATCCGGCCATGGGTTCTGAGGCTCTGGGAAACTTTCCATGGGCCACTCTTGGGCAAGGGGTGTCCCAAGAGGGCATGTGAGGAGCTCACCATCGGAAGCAGCAGGTGTGTGTGTGTGTGTGTGTGTGTTGAGGGGATAGACTCAAGACTGTTTTCTATCCCCACACCCTGTCCAGAGCCCCCTAGGAGCTGGTCTTTGTCTCACCCTCCAGCCACCCCTGTATCCTGCCCCCGCCCCATGCAATGATTCAGAAAAAATTTTGTTTTAAGTCTCTCCTGCTTCCCAGGTACATCTCCCGGTCTCTGGCCCAAGTCCCATCTCCCTTCAAGTGCCAGGAATCACTGGGGTGCAGAAAGAAAGTGGTGGGGGGGAAGAGCGGGTGGAAGCGCCACTGGCACCCCTGTGATGACAGACACGGGGGCAGGGAGAGAAGCCGCAGCTCCTCACTCAGAGCCTGCTGGCTTCCTGTCTCCCTGCTGTGGGGGCTGCCGCCCTGGTCTCCCCTCACCCCCCAAGTCGTGCACCCCAGGTTTCAAAGCTCCCAGCTCTGGAGCTCAGTGGTGGGAGGCTCTATTCCTGGCTTGGTTTCTGGACCGTAGCCAGCAGTGCTCAGGGCTTCCCTCTGGCTCTGTTCAGGGATCACTCCTGGAGGGGCTCAGGTATGTGGTGTCTGCATTGGCCCCTGGGGGGAGGCTCCCAGGGAGGCAGGAGGCCGGCGGGGTGGGGGGCTGGGTCTTGGGCTGCCAGTGGGGACCCTGACTGGGCTGGAGTAGGGAGTGACTGTTCTAGTAGCCCCTTCTGGACTCATCCACTGCACTGTGAGCTCACCCCAGTGTCCTCGCTGGGCTTCTGAGTCAGTTGAGAGGTCTCAATTTAGGGTTTTATTTACCCCAATGAGTTTGGGCAATAGCTCCCTCAGCCTAAAGTGCTCAGGCTGCATTTCTTTCTTTTCTTAAATTTAATTTCATTTTTATAAAGTTGTTTACAATAATTTATTACATTTAATATTCCAACACTAATCCCACCAACATTACACCTTACCACCACCATGTTATGAATGTTTTTACCCCGACCCCCAAAGTCTGCCCCCAAAGCAGGAATACTTTATTTTATATTACTCATTATGAATAAACTGCCTAAAAATGATCCAAATAAGTTTCCTTAAAGAAAAGTGTGTGGAGATTGTTGCATTTCATTCTGGAGCCTAATCATTAAGCCCTTCTCTTGGCACATCCATGATGTAGAGTATGAGATGTCTACAGGGATTCTAAAATTTTAAATATGGTGACACAGCTGAGGTTAGTTGTTCTTGTGTTGCTCTCTCCTGAGAGATTTGTTTGTGAGTCTCTGGGTCATGGCCATTAATGAGCTTGGATGGTACCAGAGGCAGTTCCTAGGTGTGACTGCCAGGCTCCTGGCATCAAAGGGAGATGGGAGGAGGTCACCTATTCCCGATTCCATGTGAGCCTGGAGATTTCGGTCACAAGTCCTGCATATCTGAGTTTTTTTTAAAGCAGATTCACTCATGGATAAGGCTCGTCTGAGCCTGTGGAAATCATCTATGAGCATGGCAGCCATTGAGTTCTGAAGGTTTTTGGCTGCTGGGGCTCTGTTGGGGTGGGGGTGAGGAGGGACTCACCTGCCCCCCCCTCTCGGGTTGCCCCAGATGAGATAGTAAGGCTGCATTTCTTTGGGTTCCATTTCCCACATTCCTCCTGGGAAGAAAGGCATCTTGACTCCAAGTGAAGGTTTTGAAGTGCTGAGGAATGATGCTCCAACCTCTCTGTGAAACGCACGGAGTCACGTCATTTCCTTCTCTACTCCGGTCCCATCCCTACTCTTGTCTGGCCGTGCTGGGTGCTGGGAATGTCACAGTGATGTTAATATGTTCCAGCTCCTCCAGGGGAACCTAGTGCTCTGAAGGAGGGCACTGGGGCAAGGGGAATCTTCTGGTGGTACCACACGGGAGGCAGGAGATGGAGGGAGAATCCTGACTTGACAGATGGGCTACACTGTTCCTGGCCCTGGGCCAGGGCCCGGGCAGCAGGGGCAGGGAGGGCAGGCTGCCAGCTCCAGGTGTGCAGTTCAGACCCTCAAGGGAGCAGGGGCTGAGATGAGGTAGGGTGGCAGAGTTCCCAGGACTGTGGGGGTCCGGGGAGAGACAAAGGAGGAGGGTGGGTGGCAGGGGTGGAGGGAGGGTGTGTCTGTTCGTCTCTGAAGTTTGTTGAGGAAAGCACAGACTCAGCTCAGAGGCTGTGTGTGGGCCAAGGGTTCCCTAGGTGCTGTCCCTAGAGGCTGGCAGCTCACTGCACCCTCCCTCTCATCCCCCTCCCTCCCTCCCTCCCTCCCTCCCTCCCTCCCTCCCTCCCTCCCTTCCTTCCTTCCTTCCTTCCTTCCTTCCTTCCTTCCTTCCTTCCTTCCTTCCTTCCTTCCTTCCTTCCTTCCTTCCTTCCTTCCCCTTCCCTTCCCTCCTCTTCTCTTCCCCTCTCCCCTCCCCTCTCCTTTTCTCTTTCCCCCTCCCTTCCCCTCCCCTTCCATTTCCTTTCCTTCCCTTCCCCTTTCCTCTCTTCCCCTCCCCTTTCCTAACCCTTCCTTCTCCTCCCCTCCTTTTCTCCTTTCTTTTCCCCTCCTTTTCCCTTCCCATTCCCCTTCTCCTCCCCTCCCCTTCCCTTCCTCTTCACTTCTTCATCCCCTTTCTCTTTCCTTCCCTTCCTCTCCCCTCTCCCCCTCTCCTTCCCTCATCCCCTGCCTTTCCTTCTTCCCCTCCTCTCCCCTTCCCTCCCCATCCCTCTTTTCCCATCTCCACTTCTCTCTTGTCTTTCAGGTAAGTTCTTACTGAGGGGAGATTCAAATAATGAAAGGCTTGAGAAATGAAGGGAATGGGAGGGATCCTGCTCTAGGGGAGAGAGGGGGAGGAGACTTAGTCCCTGCCCCCCCACCCCGTGTCCATTCAGGGCACAGAAGGTTGAGTTGGGAAGGCACTCAGCACCGAGTTTGTCCTGCATGGGGCTCAGCTGTCTGTGGTGGAGATGCAGCTTGGCACGGGAGTCTGGGAGCAGTCACGGGGGAAGGGCTACTCCCCTGTGTGTGCTCCTGTTGTTGGATTATGGGCTTGTGGTGGCATCTCTATGTGTGCGGCTGTGTTTATGGGTGTGTGTACAAGCTGGTGAGGGTGTGTCCTTGTGTATGGGTATGAGTCTCTGCAGACCCATCTGCTCCCAGCTGCTGTCTGACAGCAGTGCTTGGCCCGAGTGTGTGGGAAGGCGAGGTCAGGAGCAAGTTTCTGAGGTAACTGGCAGAGAAGGCATGAGTCTCTGAGATGGTGCCCAGGGCCTTGCACAGGCCTCCTGACAGTTCCGTGGGGAGTGCTGTGGGGGTTGTGGGAACACTCAGACCTACTCCATAGTACATCTCCATTCTCAGGCTCACCTCCTCCACTTCCACCCCTGTGTTCCTGTGACTCTGTAGGGGCCTACTCTTGGACAAAGATTCTGGAAAAGGTTAGAGTTAGATGTGACCAAACAGACATGTGATCTGATTAACATGTATTAAAACCTCAAGGGTATAAGTTGAAAACTATGGGTGTTTCTGTGCCACTCCTAAATAACTAATAGAAATAAAAAACACTAGTAAAAAACACACACACACTGATGCAATAAAAGATTTGTGTGTATTTCAATGATAAAGTGCAACATAAGATGGAATATCAGGAATAATTACAACATTACTCATCATGGGCAATGTAAATGGAAGGTAATTTAAAATGGAAAGTCTAAGAGGAATCATTCAGATATTGGGACTTAATATTAGGACATTCAGTCCTAGGAAGAAGAAATAACCCCAACATCCATGCCTCTAATGATACAGTGCCAAGCTTGATCAAAAGGTTAAATAAAGAAAAAGGAGGAATTGTGAAACCTGCAGTCAGAGTGAAGACCTGAATCCCCACTTCTTGAGAATTCTCTTCAGTCACTGAAATCAACGAACTAGAATCACATCTCCCAGCTGGGATCATTATCTTGTTCTATGGTGTAGGGCAACCAAAGCTGGTGGAACGTACGGTTCCTTGCACAGAACGTAAAATCTGAAAAAACAAAACAAAACAAAACAAACAAAACCACTCTAACCTTGACAGATGCACAAATCTATAAGAATGTAAAAACTGTCCAGGAAGAATAAACAATCTGAAAATCTTTCACCTTTGCAGAGAGGGGTGGGGTGGAATGAAAACAGAATGTGGGCTTGTTTTCTATTGTGCAACAAATTACCACAGACTTTAGGGCGTAAAATGATGCATATTTATTATCTCATATTTTCTCACACGCCCAGATACGGGTTATCTGTATCCCTGCAGAATCTAAGGTTCTGGCCAGAGCTGTCCTCTCTCAGGATCCTCTTCCAAGTATGCTCAGTTTTTTTTTCTTTCTGTTTTTTCTTTTTTCTTTTTGGGTCACACCCGGCGATGCACAGGGGTTACTCCTGGCTCTGTACTCAGGAATCACTTCTGGTGGTGCTTAGGGGACTATATAGGATGCTGGTAATTGAACTCAGGTCGACAAACGCCTTACCTGCTGTGCTATTACTCCAGCTCTAAGTATGCTCAAGTTTTGAGCAGAGTTCAGGTCTTTCAGCGGTTGTACTGGGAGTCCCGGTTTTTCTGCCCTTCAGGCAGTTGATTAGAGTCCTGAGAGCTATGTTAGGTCTAGGGTCCTACATTTCTCTATAGGAACATCCCTGCATTGATGCTTGCTTTTTTCTCAAGGGACCAGCCAAAGTATATCTACTGCCACTCTCATTTTCTCTGGCTTTGGTTTCTGAACCCCAGACCCTCTTTTTTTTTAAATGTGGGGTGGATTGAGCCCCACCTGACTGTGCTCAGGGCTTACCCTTGGCTCTGTGCTCAGAGATCACGCCTGGAGGGGCTAGGATTGACCTGTTGTCCAGGATTGAACTGGGCTTGTAAGGAGAGTGAGTGCCTACTCCTCTGCGGTCTCTCTGCAGCCCTAGACCCTGTCTGAAGGGCTCACCTGCTGGTGGGAGAGATAGCACAAAGGTGAAGAGGCTTGCCTTGTCTGCAGCTGACCCTCGTTCCATCCCCAGCACCACAGATACTTCCCTGGGCACAGATCCAGGAAGAGAGGACGAGCACTGCTGGGTGTGGCCTCAAAACAAAATAAATAAAAGGGCCCAACTAGCACAGTGCTGCCTGGCAGGCATGAGGCCCAGAGTTTCATTCTGAGCACTACCCTGTGTTTGGTCCTCTCTCCTGCAGGCAACTTAACTGTGGGAGCATCACAACCAACTGACATGCAACACTCAGTCATCACACCCGTGTGGGTGTGGCGGGGATGGAGGGTGTGATGGATGCAGGAAAATGAGAAATAAAGGGAGTTTGCCTTAGGACCCCAGAGAATAACTGAAACCAAAGGGAAAACTAGAGAACATATGGCTACTTTCCCTAGGGAAAAAAATTAAATAAAGGACTTTACCCTAAGTCTGGCACATGTACAAGAGAGGGGTAATATGGCAAGAACACGGGGAAAGGGTGAGGCAGAGGAGGGATCTTGAGGCCATTTTGGGTCCATTTCAGAATTCTGCCAAGTCTAAGAGGGATCAACAGGGAGTCTTGAACTCAATTGCACAGAGATTTCAATATTTTCAAATCCATCTATAGTAACTATATCATTTATGCTAAGGTCTAATAAAATTGAGTGATGGCCACAGTTTTGGGGTTTAGTTTTCCATCTTCTTTTCCCTTATATACTTGAAAAATATTTCACACACAAACACACATACACAATGAAAACAATCCCCTAATCACTTTTAAATAACTCTTGTATTAGAAATATCACAACTAAAGTAATTATTTAGAAGTGTACAATAAAGGATATAGATGAATATCAGGGTTATTAGGTTAAAAAAACATTTTAGATTTAGTTACATGTGTTACAAATAAGAAAGACTAAAATTAAATATGTTTACAACTAAATGGGCTGGAGTGATAGCACAGCGGGTAGGTCATTTGCCTTTCACATGGCTGACCCAGGTTTGATTCCTCCATTCCTCTCAGAGAGCCCAGCAAGCTATCGAGAGTATCCCGTCTACACGGCAGAGCCTGGCAAGCTACCCGTGGCGTATTTGATATGCCAAAAACAATAACAACAAGTCTCACAATGGAGATGTTACTGGTGCCCAGTTGTGCAAATTGATGAATGGGATGACAGTGCTACAACTAAATATACTAGAAAGCAACAAGATAAATATAAAGAAGGAATCATTAAAGAAAAAACCATAAAGCAATAAAATAGAAATAAGATAATGAATGAAATCAATGTACTTGCCCATCAAACTATAAATGGTCAACAGTTTAACAAGCTTGATCAAGAACAACAGTGGAAAGGTAAACAGATTAATAGTAAAAACATGCAAGAAAAGATGCATGATTTCAGACATTTCGATACTTTAAGCAAATATCTTCATGCCAATCTATTTGAACTCTAAGAAAAAGGGATACTTTTCTAAAGGAGAAGAAAAGCAATTAAATTTACCCCCTGCCATGAGATAAAATGCTCAGATGGTTTCCTTGAAGAATTCTGTGAGCCTTAAAGACCAGATCATGCCTATGTAATCAGACTGCAGGAGAACAACAAGAAAGACAGGTTGTACAGGAGCACAGTTTGTGAGAGATGAGAAATGATAGCGCTGAAAGTGTTGATGCTGAAAAAAGACAAACGGAGATGGCTCAAGAGGGAGGGCACAGGCCTAGCATGTACGAGGTCCTGAGTTTGATCCCCAGCACTGCCTGGCCTCCTGTCTACTCCCAGCACCACGGGGCCAAACTATCAGGCCCACGTTGCCTGGCCAGGCAGTATTGCACCACCCCATGCTCCACTGTGGGTAACACATGCACACACACACACACACACACACACACACACACACACACACACATTTAAAGGCAAGGCTAGAACAAGTAGAGAAAACATTTTTTTTTTCCTCTTTGGGTCACATCCGGCGATGCACAAGAGTTACTCCTGGCTCTGCACTCAGAAATTACTCCTGGCAGTGCTCAGGGGACCATATGGGATGCTGGGAATCGAATCTAGGTTGGCCTCTTGCAAAGCAAATGCCCTACCTGCTGTGCTATCTCTCCAGCCCCGAGAAAACTATTTTATACTTAATAATGTAATGGATAGGAATAGATTATTTTTTCAAATAAATTTAATGTAATGTTATATTTATATCCATAAAGATACATAGAAGCAAAAATGACACCATCACAGCAAGGCCAATGAACTAGCCAGTCATCACATGTCCTGAGCTGAGACAAGGGACACAGGAGGTCCCTGTGGGAAGGGTGGGGACGGGCTGGAGGTGCTGCAGACAGGATGCCTCCAGCCATTTTCTCGGGAGGGGTGTCTGCAGAGATAGGCCTCACCATCCCTGCAGCTGAGCCGGAGGTGAGGGCGCTAGCAGGCAACATGGAAGCAACTCTTTCTTTTTTGGCTTTTTGGATCACACCCGGGGCAATGCTCAGGGGTCACTCCTGGCTCTGCACTCAGGAATTACTCCCAGCAGTGCTCGGGGTAGCATATGGGATGCCAGGGATTGAACCCAGGTCAGACACGTGCAAGGCAAATGCCCTACCCACTATAATAGCTCTGGCCCCGTGGATGCAACTCTTGATAAATTAGGTGTTCCCAGAAAGCGCCTGGCCTGGAGTCTGAGCTTCTGTGGGCGAGACGGTGGAGTCCAGCCAGTGCTGTGCCCAGCCTTGCAGAAATGCACATTCTTTCGGTCCTCCCGGCCTTGGCCTGGGCTCTTCTGTCAGAAATGCCTTCTGTAGAGCGTTCTCACTTTGCTCTGCCTCAGGGCCAAAACCCTCCTCTGGGAAGCTTTCCTGGGCTTCTGCTGGGGAAGATAGGGGGGATGTCAGAGAAGGTCACCTCAACGAGAGAAAGAGAGACCTGTCTGTTCTCGCTGGTCTCTA
This sequence comes from Sorex araneus, assembly GCF_027595985.1. NCBI lineage: Eukaryota > Metazoa > Chordata > Mammalia > Eulipotyphla > Soricidae > Sorex > Sorex araneus. The sequence continues at coordinate 40,350,311 of NC_073305.1, read as the reverse complement.
GTGTCAGAAAGTCTGAATACTGGGTCACATTTGGTGTCTAGTTGTGATCCTGGGCCACCACCCAGAGTGACTCATGGGTCTGGCCTAGTGCTGACTCCAGCCTGACCCTTAACCCTACTCAGGGGCAGGCTGAGGTCAGGAATAGTCTACCTGGGCATGGGGTGGGGAGCTGACTGTTTATTTATTTATTTTTTCCTGAAAAGGCTGCTGTCAGCCAGATAAGTCTGGGAACCTTTGACCCTGGCCTGGCCCCCAGCCCTACTCAGGTCTCGATCTAGGACTAAACTCGGGTCATGATCAGGGGCCTCAGCCCAGAGTGACCCATGTTCCCAGGAGGTCATCCACAGCAGAGCCTGCCTGTCCCTTGGTCCCAGCCCGTTCTGCACAGCTGGAAGCCGGAGACTGAGCCGGCTCTGGGTGAGTCTCAGAGCCCGAGGCCGCTCTCACCTCTGCCCTTCCTCTACCCACCTGTCCCTCTGGTTCCCAACTCCCGGGTACTGTCAACCAGGAGGCACAGCGTCCTGAAGGCCAGGCACGGGGAGGGGGAGGGGAGGAACTGGCCAGACCAGCCCACACCTCTGTTTGCTTAGGTCTAGGTAAAAATAGCCTCAGCTACCGCAAACCTCTTACTTCCTCCCTCTCCTGGATCCTGCCCAGACCTGAGTCACTTGCCAGCTGTTCCTGCCCCGAGGCCCCTTCTTGTTTGAGATGGGACAGGGTCCAGCACAATGGGGCAGAGGCCTTGGCACCTTGGTGGCTCGGCTCTTGCCCCAGTGAAACCCGACACCTGCTCCTTCCCCTGGGAAGCCATGGTGGTTTGGCAGGAGGGAGGAATTCGAGAATTCTTGGGGTACTAGACCCCAGCCGTGGTTTTTTTGGACTCGTGTCCGTGGATGGTTTGGGGCTGTCTTACCATGGCCCAGCCAATCCAGCCTGGCACATACTGGCTGTTTAGCTCTTAGAGTCACTTGCTTAGTCGTCCTGATGTTCATGTGAAAAACACATCCGCTAGCAAATATCTGCCCCGGTGTCCTTCTGGTAGCACCTGCTGGATGGTGAGGCTCCTCCGCTCCTGCCGTGTGGGTCCGTGGTCGGATGGGGCCCGTCCAGCGCTGAGATGTAGTCTTGGGTACTCGCTGCAGGTCTGACCAATGAGAGCCCTGCTGATGGTCACGTGCCCAGCAGCTAAGCCAATGAGCACCAGCCCTGAAACTTGTGCAGGAACTGTGGGAGAGACACCTGCTTTTCTAGCATGGGCGGGGAATATGGAATCCTGACTCTGGGGAGGCCCTATTTGCCCTACCGCGACTTGAGCCATCACACTGGAAATCCTGTCCGACATGGGAGAGACAGATTTCCCAGGAGATGGATGGTCTGAGCCCCTAGACGCAGCCGCAGCTCAGGCCTGGCTGTTGGTGGACTTCTCCGTGCCTGATGCCTGGACCCCTTTGCTCAGGCCCAGGTGTGCTGAGGCAGGAGCCCTCATACTTCCGCATGCCCTGGCTTTCCCCAGTCCCCAGGGGTCATGGGGAGCACCTTGAGGAAGGGAAATGTCTTGGTCAGGCTCTGACGCAGGGAGACACATTTCTCCCCAGCTTCATGTCGGCCCGAGCGCCTCGCCTGGGCACTCTCTCCCATCTCTGGTTCTTTCTCTTTGCCTCCGCGCCAGCTCCACAGTGGGGTGTGCAGATGCAGCCCCGCAGGACAGTCCTGTCAGTAGTGCTGCTCTTTCAGGGGGGCCAGAGTGGGGGAGCTGACTCCGGGGGGCGGGGGTCTCTCTCATCGGAACCCTCCTCCTTGCCATAGGGAAGAAATACAGAGCGCCTGTGCGCACAAGCTCTTAGCCTTCACCACATGGAGCACGATGTGGGGTTCTATTTGCTCCTTGCTGGGGGCTTTGATCCCAGGTGCCCGCTGCCCGGAGAGGACAGGTGGGAGGAAGCTTCCGGGGAGCAGCAGGAGCTGCATGTGACAGAGATCAAAAGGATCGTGGCTTGGGCCGGGAGGACTGGTCAATGGTGGGAAGCTTGCCACAAGTGTGTGTGGGGCAAAGGGCAGTTAGGCTAGAGAAAGGACCAGTATGACGATGATAGTTGGAAACGATCCCTCTGAACAAGAGCTGAGTGACTGAGTCTTGAAAGTAGGTAAGGGGAAATAAATAACAACCTGTCAGTATCTGTATTGCAAACCATGATACACGAAAGGAGAGAGAGAGAGAGAGAGAGAGAGAGAGAGAGAGAGAGAGAGAGAGAGAGAGAGAGAGAGAGAGAGAGAGAGAGAGAGAGAGAGAGACAGGCGACAGGCGGGTGGGGGTGGGTGAGAAGGAAACTGGGACATTGGTGGAGGGAAATGTACACTGGTGCAAGAACGAGTGTTAGAACATTATATAACTGAAACCCAATCATGAACAACCTTGTAACTGTGTATCTCACTGTGATTCAATAAAAATATTTAAAAAAAGAACAGTGGCTTCATCAGACAGCAGTCTAGTTCTCCAGAACTCAGAGCCGATGTGGAGATGCTCCCTTGGCCATTACCCACATCAGCAGTGGCACAGGCATACTGGCTCTTGCTGTGCTTCATAGCCCACTTCCGTTACAGAGGAGGTCACGGGCAACCCTGCCGGGAGCAGGTCTATTGGCACCATCTTCCCAGCAGCACATGCCTGCCCGTCATGTTTATGTACACTGTGTTTTTAAAGACATAGTGTTTTTTAAAGACATCAAACATTAAATGACAGCAGAGTATAAACATAAGTTGTTTTCTTTCTATTAGTTTTTATTTAAAAAAAAATAGGGGCCCTTTCCTGAAATGCTCAGGCCTGGCAGTGCTCAGTGCCTGTAAGGGTCACACCCAGTGGTGCTGGGTGGATCCATGTGATGTTGGAGCTGGAACTCAGGGCCTGGCACGAGCTAGGAATGTGTTTTGCCACTTACGTTATCTCCCTGGCCCTGTAAACATGACTTAATATGCAGAGGGAAATACGCTTGTGGCTCTCCATGACAGGGTAGGCACTTAACTGTGGTGGGCTGGAACCGAACCCTCAATGCCTGCTTTGGTTTGCCAGGGCTACTCAGACAGCACCACTGTGGTTAAAACAGGAGAAAAGGATTATCCTAGTCCTGGAGTCAGGGAGTTTGAGAGTGAGCTCTGTGTGTGTGTGTGTGTGTGTGTGTGTGTGTGGGAGTGTGGTACATGTGTGTGATGTGTGTATATACAGGAGTGTGTGTGGGGTGTGATTGTGTGGTATGTGTGTGTGGGGTGTGTGTGAGGTGTATATGTTGTGTGTATATTCATCGTGTATGTATGTGTGGTGTGTGTGTGGTATGTGGGGTGTGTGTGTGGTGGGGTGTGTGTGTGTGTGTGTACGTGGCGGTGTGTATGCATGTGTGTGTGGGAGGGGGGCTCCTCCTGTCCATGGCCTATGAGGAGACTCAGTTGGAGCCTCTCACTGGCTGCTGGGGTTTTGCCTGCAAACTGGGTCGTGCTCGCGGGAGAAGCAGCACCTCAATTTATGCTTTCATCTTCATGTGTTGTTCTTTGCTTGGGGTCTTCAAGGCTGACCTCAGGTGCATCCCCTATTCTAAAGCCCACCACTCATATCCTATTACGATCCACAAGACGCAATTGGCAATATGGGATTGGAGACATTGGGGGTTAAGACTTTTATGAATTTCAGGGGACAGAATCCACCTGATAAGAATCGTTAATGTATGAGAAATGATCCTTCAACTTAATGGCTGAAATACACACACACACACACACACACACACACACACACACACACACACACACACAAAACCCCCTTGTGGTTTCTGTGGGTCAGGAATTTGGAAGTCACTGCCTGAGATTGCTTGCAGTCAGGTGTGTGTGGTCTGTGGCCTGGCAAGGCTTGGACTTGTCCAGAGCTGGAGGATGGAGTGAGTGGCCACTGGAAGGAGGCCTCGCTTCCTCTCCACAGGCCACTCGAGGGGCCTGGTGGCCCAGTGACAGCTTCCCCCTCATGGGAGAGGTCTGCGAGACCGAGATGTGAGTTATCTTATCTTTTATGACTGGACTGTCACTTGTTTCCTGTTTCTGTTAGTCACACTGACCACTCCTGAATCAGTGTGGGAGGGGCCTCACAGGGTGCTCATGCCAGGATGCAAAGCTCCTTGCCCACAAGGCTCACATGAACTCATGGCTACCTGTGCTGTCCCTTCAGTGGGAAGGGGTGAGGACCACATTCCTTCCTCTCCTGTGACAGCAGCACAGTTCCCTCCTTTCCTCATTTGTTGTCCCATCTTAGTCACACACACACACACAGACACAGACACAGACACACACACAGGGCCCAAAAGACAGCCTTTATTTACCAGAGTCCATCATGGGCCAACTTAAAAACTCAATTGCTAATACCACTGCTGGGAATATATCCCAGAGAGGCAAAAAAGTACAATCGAAACAACATCTGCACATGTATTTTCATCGCAGCACTGTTTACAATAGCCAGAATCTGGAAAAAACCCGAATGCCCCAAAACGGATGACTGGTTGAGGAAACTTTGGTACATCTATACAATGGAATACTATGCAGCTGTTAGAAAAAAGGAAGTCAAGAATTTTGTAGTTAAGTGGATGGGCATGAAAAGTTTCATGCTGAGTGAAATGAGTCAGAAAGAGAGAGACAGACATAGAAAGACTGCACTCATCTATGGTATATAGAATATCAGAGTGGGAGACTAATACCCAAGAACTGTAGAAATAAGTACCAGGAGGTTGACCCCATGGCTTCGAGGCTGGCCTCACGTTCCGGGGAAAGGGCAACTCAGAGAAGCGATCACCAACTACATTGTAGTCGAAGGCCATGTGGGGGAAGGGAGTTGCGGGCTGAATGAGGGCTAGAGACTGAGCACAGCGGCCACTCAACACCTTTTTTGCAAACCACAACAGCTAATTAGAGAGAGAGAACAGAAGGGAATGCCCTGCCACAGTGGCAGGGTGGGGTGGGGGGGAGATGGGATTGGGGAGGGTGGGAGGGACACTGGGTTTACGGGTGGTGGAGAATGGGCACTGGTGAAGGAATGGGTTCCCGAACTTTGTATGAGGGAAGTATAAGCACAAAAGTGTATAAATCTATAACTGTACCCTCACGGTGATTCTCTAATTAAAAATAAATAAATTATTAAAAAAAAAACTCAATTGCTATGAGTTTGTCGTTCCCAAGGCTGCCTAGAAAAGAGGGACTTAGTTGGAAGGAAAACAACTAAGGTTGGGAGGACTGGGGTACCATAACAGCTTATCCACATTGTACTTTTTCAGGAAATCTTGCCTAGCCATGATATGGGGTAAGGGTGTGTGCAGTTGAGGAACACACAATAGCCACACATCACTTGCAGAAAATGGCCCTGGAGTGTTTTGAATGTGATAATGAAAAAGATGACTGGAGATAGAGGAGGGCTCCCCTGCGCGGTTTCCTGAGACTGGTACTGGCCAGCCAAGGCCTTAAGTTTCAGTCTTGGCCCGATAAGAGGCATGAGGATGGGATGCGATGGTGTCTCCCAGGGAGAGGTCTTACACTCTCTAAACTTCAGGTGTCCATTTGTGCTCTAGCTTTTCCTAAGCCTGAAGAGTGGGTCTAAGTTTCAGAAGTGGGGTGGGAGAGAAGAAGAGGCCAAGTTGTACAACACTTTCACCGTTTTGCTCTCTGTCTGACTTTGGGTCTCCCTGAAAACAGAATCTGGAACAGAGAATAGAACAGCCTGGACTTTTCTTTCTGCAAAAAAAAAATAAAACCAGCTTGTGGGTCTTCTTTTTTTTTTTTTTTTTTTTAAATTTTTATTAAATCACCATGTGGAAAGTTACAAAGTTCTCAGGTTTATATGTCAGTTATACAATATTCAAACACCCATCCCTTCACCAGTGCCCAAATTCCACCACCAGAAACCCCAGTTTACCCCCCGCCCCCACCCCCTACCCCCTACTGTATAACTAATGAATTTCACTTCATTTTTTCTTTACCTTGATTACATTCCATAATTCAACACAAAACTCACTATAGTTGACATAACTCTCTCTCTCTTTTTTTTCTATTTTTCCTTTTCCTTTTTTTTTTTTTAATTTTTCCCCCTCATCCCCCTTCCTGCGCCTCATAGTATGGTGTACTCCACGCCACGTTGGCCAGCGTGGGGCTTTTGCTTAGCTCATAGTCCAGAGGTGGCTGTTACATTAAGAACCTTCAATATTTCAACAAAAACTTACTGTTATTATTTGGAGTTTCCCCCCCAAGTCTGACCTGTTCAAATGGAACCCTTTCACATTGATGACAATTATAAATGTTAAGTCGCACGGACGCGGCAGCGTCCGCGCGGTTTTGGATTTCTGTATAAAGTCCTGGGAAAATTCTGCCAGAAATTACATATTTCCTCCGTTAGCCGGCGTGGGGCAAAGGCTTAATTCACAGTCTCCATACATGGGTGCAGGCACTTGCTGGAACCCCAATTCCTAAAGCTGTCTCTGGTTCCCGCTTGTTCCACATCCACCGGCTCTGCAGGGGCATGGGCGCCCGGGCCGAAAACCCGGCCGGCCGGAGCCGAGCACCGGCCCGACTAGGGCTGGCTCTGTATCCTGCGGCTGTTTCAAGTTCAAAGCACACATTTTTTTTTTTTTTTCCGCGCCACCAAGTTCGTACCTTCTCAACGGACCTTGTGGGTCTTCTTGACCACAAATAACTCTTCAGTTCTGAAAGTAGAGGGTTTCTCCCAGCCAGGCAAATCAGGAGCCCCTACTGGGTGTCCTCCCTGGAATCCAGCTGAATTTAAGCCTGATGCTGCCTTCCGGAAACAGATATTCGATCCCGCCAGAGAAAGAGCTCAGCACTGGAAGGCAGCGCCCCACGTCAGAAGTAAGTCTCAAGTTCAGGCTTCTGATGATGAGCGGCCCAGCCGAGGTCCCCACTGCTCCTGCCTTGGGGTTGAAGAGTTTGCTAGAGCTGCTCTCAGCTCTCACAGAACCTGGGCAACACTCCTAGTTCCTGGCATATGGAAGGGTCTGCCACTGGATGCAGGAGGGCAGCTGGATGAAGAACGATGAAGGCAAGGTCTGAGAAGGGTCTGGAGTGCAGGAGCTTCTCTCTCCATGGAGTTTGGGGTGTCAGTTTTCCTGTATGGGGATGTATTTACCTACCAGGGTGCTGGCTGAACCCTTGATTTCAGGTGCTGATTGGGGGGTGGCCTGTCATGTGGTGATCCTGAGGCCTGGGGTTCCACTGATGATTCCTGGTCAGCTGAGCTGATGGTTTAATGTAAGGTCTGAGGATGTAGCACTGATTTAGCTCTGCAGTGCCAGGGATTACCTGGGTCACCTTGGCGGTGCTGGAGGTCTCCAACATTGCACCCAGGGATGCTCAGGAGTAGTGGTGCTGGGACACATTCTAGGCATGTGCCCTAACGCCTTTACTATCTCCTGGCTCTGAAGATGATACACCACGAGCTTCACTTTGCTCCTTCTCTCTTCTCTAGAGGATAGAGGAAAAGATGGAACATTCTAATGATGGTTTGGTCTTTTTGGAGTGTCCAAGCAGAAGTCATTCAAAAGGCAACCACCTCCACCCCAAAGTCACCTCATTGGAACAAAAGACACTCCCATCACTCAGGAAATTCCAAGAAATCTAGTCCCCTGGGTCAGGAACCTAAAACCAAATACTAAAACAAAGGATGCTCCTGTGTCCTCGCCTTTCAGGAAGTCACAAGGTTTGAGGAACTCTGTGCCAACAACAGGGGATAAAGACAAAACACGGAGTCCTTGTTGCCATCAGCATGTCATGGGCGGGACCTGGGGTACACATGGATTATTGGTAGGTGATGGTGAGGCTGAAAGAAGGGGCCAGAGCATGAACCATAGAGTCTCTACTTAGGGATGGGGGCTCAGTTGGACAAGCAGCCCAGAAGCCTCCCAGAGAGGCCTGGACTGTGGGTGCAGGTGGAGGCATTTAGCTGCTGGAAGTGAACCTTTCTGCAGTTCTGGCTGCAGCCTTGCCCCACACCCATGGCTCCAGGGACTCAGAGGTGGCCCTGAGATTCCAAAGGGAGACACAGTACGATGAGGAACTCTGAGTCTGCACAGGACCATCTTCCGCATAATCAGAGGGGACACCCCCACCCTCACCCCCAGCATCTAATGCTCTCCGGAGAAATCAGGGGACAGAGCAGGGAATCCATGGTCATCTCAGATATGAAGAGCTTGACCCAGGACCATCCATCAGTGCCCGAGGATGGGGTTCAGTTGTGGAATGTGGAGGACTCTGGTCAGCCACCTGACCTGTCCCCAGGTAGAGACTGTCGTAGTCTGTGGTTCCTGTCCTGAGCTCTCTCCTCATCCCATCTCACCAGCAGTCATGGGGGTTCAAGACTTATAGATCTGGAACAATCTGGTGGCTTGGCAGTTTGGTAAGGTCCAGTTGTGGAGCTGGGCTGTTTCTCTGTTAGAGAGTGTCCGGTGTGGCTGTGGGCTGCTGTGCCTTCAGGCAGAAGGGGAATCTGTCTGCCCCTATTCTGGAAAAACCCCAGAGTTCCCAAACCCGTCTTTCTGGGAAGATTCGGCGGTATCATGTTCCTTTGGAGATATGAGCTGGGCCATTTCTCTTCTGGCAAGATGGCGGCTGTGGATGTTTGGGAGCTTTGAGGCCATAAATACAAGTTTATGATAAAATAAATAAATGCCCAAAGACTAAAAAGAAGAGAAAGAAGAAATGCAAGTTAAAAAATGAGAACTAGGTGGGGTGAATCTCTTTTTTTATCATCTAGTGGTCCAGCCTCTGCTAGAGAACACTCATTTCTAAGGTTTCAATGAGGACCAGGATTGAATGAAAACCCCTTTTGATTGCAGACCAACCATTCCCTATCCATGGGGGTCTCTCCATGCAAGGGATTGGACCTTTTTAGTGCCATCAGCCTTTTGAGGCCACCGTCAGACTCAGTTGTTGTGATGGCAGGTGGCTGTGGCTTTTGCTGGAGGTCTCACTGCTTTTGTTGTGCTCTCCAGGCACTGCTGGGTGCTCACACATGCTCCACAGGGTGGCAGTCCTGGGCATGATTCGCCAGCATCTTTGACTTGTGGTACTTGCGTGGACCTGACTGTGTGCTGGGGATTTCCCTCTCTGTTGTGGTGCTGGGAATCCCAGCAAGCAGGACGGAGAACTACTAGGTCCATACTGGACTCATACTAGAAACATGTGGGTGGCACTGGGGATCAAACTCATGCCACATGCTCACAAGGAAGGTGATTTTTGTTGCTAAGCCACAGTTTCCTCAACCCCTCAGACCCAGGAATTCCACCCCCCCTCTCTATCTATATCTTGCTGAGAGACTTGAAGAGTCAGAGATAAAGGAATGTGAACTTGGTTGCATCCTGAACCACAGTGGGGTAAGAAATGGCTTCGGGTTCTATAACCCAGGTTAGTTTAGACTTTGAGGAGCTCTGCTGCCATGAGGACAGTGAACTCCCAAAGACTTCTCTGATTATTGACTTTGGGGGGTGTGAGGGGATGTGGAGGCTGGTTGTAGACATCTGGGCACTGAGGGATGCTGGTGGAGGATTTTCTTATGCCTGGGAAATTGGATCTTGGGGAGACAGGTAGTCTCCGCTGTGGTGTCACCCCTCATTCCCTCCCAGGTTCTTCCTGCCTTCCCATAGCTGCCTGGAGAGTGGCCCAGATCACTTTGTTTTTAAATTTCATGCAACCTTTTTTTTACCATCAACATTTCCTCAGAGGCCTCTGGCACTGTCTTCTTTGAGCTGGGGAGGCTCTTAGGTGTGTCTCTGCTTTCTATCCTGCTGCCAACCCTTAGATTCCTCTGGAAAGTGTCAGTGGGAGATCCTGAGTCCAGAGTTGGAGCACTGGGAATTGATTTGGCAGGTGATTGGAAACTAAGGGGGTAAGGGCTGGAGGCTCAGTGGGAAGGGAGCCAGCAGGGTGGGTATGGGTTAATGTAAAGGTCACCATGGAAGGAGAAGGGGCCTAATCCCAAGGGGCCATCTGGGAGTTAGTGTGAATTGCAATGCTGGATATGGTCTCCCGCAAGGTGGAGGAAGCCACCATGTCTATGCTCTGGCCTTTTGTCATGGGGTGGCATCTCCCCAGCATCCCTGGGCTGCTGCCTCCTTGCACGGCTGGGGACACTGGAGCCACCAAGCTTGAGTTGGGAGGGCATCCAGTGAGGTGACAGGTGTGTGGCTTTTCAGGTGTAAGGGGTGGGGTTGGGGGTCAGAGGTAGGAGTGATGGGGAGGTACTCATCGTCCCTCCACTCTTTTCTTGGAGTGATGAATACGAGATCCATTTGAGAGGAAATGGAGAAAATATGTTGATTTTTAAAAAACCATCTGCCTACTGGCTTTCTGCGGGGTTGATTCTCTCACAATGATGCTCTCATGCCTGTGTTTTGGGGGGCCCTGGGGTGGAGATGTGAGACTGGAAGGGGGCAGGTGCACAGCTGATCTGGAGCGGCTCAGTCAAGGAGGAAGAAAGGCCTGGGGTGCAGCTCTGAGGCACAGCATCAGGACCCCGGGAGTGCTGGGGGTGGGGTGGGGAGGGAGGAAGCTCTGTATGGGTGGGCAGTTGTGGAGACACAGTCCGTGGGAGTCAGGTGGGGTTTGCGGGGTGGCAGAGGACAGCCAGCCAGCAGCAGCAGCAGCAGAGAGAGCCTATGATCGGGGGGAGCTTGGCTGGGAGGCTGGAGGAGGGCAGACGAGGAGGGCACAGGATAGGAGACTTCAGGGTGCGGGAGGAGGGGACCCGGCTGCACCATGCTGAGCCCTTGGGCATTTCCACCCCTGGAGGCTGCCCAGAGAGTCGGCCTGGCCACCAGTGCCCACATATTGGCTTGGGGGCAGCTCAACTCAGAAGTGCCAGCGACCGAGGTCTCCTGGCGAAAGCCATTGCCTGCATTGGCCAGGCGGGCGTGGGATCAGCTGCGGGAGGACTTAAAGGGTTGTAAATCGCCAGATTAAAAAACAAACTGCAGTCTTTGCCCTAAGCCTGCCTCATCCCGCTCAATGCCTGTTTTTGTTCCGTGTGTGTGTGTGTGTGTGTGTGTGTGTGTGTGTGTGTGTGTGTGTGTGTATGCGTGGTAGGTGTGGGTCTAGGCTCTGGGAAAGGGGTGTCACGGTGGCTTAGCTAAGCAAACCTCCTTCCCAGGATCCTTTGGAGGATGTGCTGGGTTGATTGGAGACCGAGGACTGGGGATGAAATCCCTGAGTGCCGCTGTGTCCTGGGAGGAGGAGGAACAGGCCTCTGGAGGGCAGAATTGAGTCAGGGAGGGGGGAATACCCAGAGGCCGGACTGGGTCACCTCAGTGACCGGAACTCAAACAGATTTGCACCTCAGCTCTGAGCCCAGGGCCTCCGTTCCCCCAGCTCCTTCCTCAGCGCAGCCTCTGGGTTTCTCCTCTGATGTGTCTGACTGTCAGAAGCTCGCCCACCTTTGAGACATCCCACCCTTTTTCTTACCTGTTGGAAGTGGGGGACTTTAGAAAACACAAAATATCCTGTCCATACCCTGTTCCTTATTGTTTGGGGCTCCCATTACAGGAGGACGTGTTCCTCAAATGGACATCTCGGCTCCTTGCTCGGGGGACAAGATGAAGGGTATTAAAGTGGGGGCCACACAGTTCGGTTTCTTGACTTGAGTTCTAATCCGGCCACTCAGTGGCCGTGTGGCTTGTGGCAAGCAAGTTAACTTCATTTCCCCTCAATTTTCTTATCTGTAAAATGGGGATAATAATTATTCTCAGATGCTGGGTTTGTGAGGATTTGAGGAAGTGACACTTACGATAGTGCCCAGCACATAGTAATTTCCAGTAAAAGACTGTGATTATCAACTATTTCACACTACCAACCTAAAATTTTGTTATTGGACAATCACCCCCACTGTCTCAATGACTTCAAGTGGTCAGATTTCCAGTGTTGTTACGTGACAAATGTCCATGAGCTTTAGCAGCTTAAAAAATAATGTACATGGGGCTGGAGTGATAGCAGAGCGGGTAGGGCATTTGCCTTCCACATGGCCGACCCGGATTCGATTCCCAGCATTCCATATGGTCCCCCCGAGCACTGCCAGGAGTAATTCCTGAGTACATGAGCCAGGAGTAACCCTTGTGCATCGCCAAGTGTGACCCAAAAAGAAAAAAATAATAATATACATATATTAGCTCACAATTTCTGTGCTTCAGAAGCCTGAGCACTGTTTGGCTGGGTTTTCTTCTTTGGGGTCTCATGAAGCTATAATCAAGGCATCAGCCAAGGCTGTGGCCGTTTTTGGAGCAGGCTTCCATACAGTGCTCAGGAGTGGGGCCTTCGGGTGATTCTCAGGCAAGAGGATATGAGAGTTGCTGAGATCCAATGGTGCTCAGGATTACCTTACCTCAGTGTAGTACTCGGAGGTTGGGGATCTTCAGTGATTCACCCAGTGATGTTTGGGAGACCCTGTAGTGCTGGAAGACCCAACTGGGGTCGATGGCATGCTAGGTCTTAACCCAAGGCTGTGGTCTTATCTAAGCCTGGCTGGGGAAGGGCCTGCTTCCAAATTAATGTAGTTGATAAGAGAATTCAGTTCCCTGTGACTGCAGGATGTCATTGAGTATCACTCCTCTTTCCCCACCAAAGCTTCGAGAGTCTGTCTGAGGTAAAGAGAACTCTAACACACTGGCTTGGGGTCTGCAGCCCAGAGCGGTGACAACTTCTCCCTGGGAGAAGCCACCTTATTTTGTCTTTCTGGTTTGGATCTGTCCATCAGCCAAAACCCAGAGAGGACACATAAGATGCCCACGTCACACAGCACAGGGAGTGGGAGTAGGCCAGAAGTTGGTCAGAGAGATAGTATAGCAGTAGGGTGCTTGCTCTGCGTGTCGTGGACTTGAGTTCAGTCACCAGTACTCCATATCGTCTTCAAAGCATTGCCAAAAGCGATCTCTGAGTGCACAGCCAGGAGTATGTTTTGAGCACTGCTGCATATAGTCCCCAAATATAAAACAAATAATAGAGAAGTTGACAGTTATTTTCCTGCTTTCGGAGGCACAGGATCCCAGGACATACCCAGGGGCCCCGGCAGGAAGGTTCTCGCTGCTAGCTGCTGAATTCTGCTCAGGAACCGTCAATGGAATGTTCTAGTAACTGAAAAGTGGTGACTTGAGGTGCAGGTCAGGTCGATGGAGGCCCCTTGAGAGCTGGCTGGCTGTAGGACTTCTGAATCCTTTCTTTGAGCTGGCCGCCCTGCATGGGGACCACCCCCCTCAGTGGCCTGGGTGGAGAGGCAAGATGGTTGGTGCTACAGAGAAGCTGGTTCCTGACCTTCCCCTTGGGCGGTGGATGAGGGCTCCCTGGCTATCCCGGTGGGACAAAGGGCACACTCTGTGCCTGGAGAGGCAGGTGTGCCGCCCAGCTCCCCCGTTCTCATCTACACAAAGCCTGAGGTTGCATAACCGTTTTTCCTTGGAGCTAGAGGGAACTGGCTGGAAGCAGCAGAAGTGATTAGGTGTGTCACACGATGAATTGTGTTCTTGCTGCCAAAGACCCATCAGGAAGGATGCGGCACAAACCCACCCTCCAGGAGCCGTGCCCGCTTCTGTGTGCCTGATGGAGGAGGGGATAGCAGCCTCTGTCCCAGACTGGGAGGCGGCTGTGCACCAGGGGCTCTCAGAACCCTCTCAACTGTCCCCCCAGCCCCCAGGGAAACCGCTGGAGACAGCGTGTCCAGGAGCAGGGAGGGTGGAGGCCTTGTTTTGGGGTCCTGGTGGAGGGGGTAGACCCCAGGGAAATGCTAGATTTTCAGGGTCTGAGAGAAGAGACTGATTTTGTGAGTTGGCCTCAGGGGTCAGGTCAGCAGGTTGAGGTGAAGGCCAGAAGTGACTAGTGCGGGCTTTAACTTTTCCTGTTTCCATGGGACTTGGGGGTCCTGGGACTAATAAACCTGTGCCCTGGGGTTCATCCAGCAGGTGGAATGTGGAATGCCCATCTGGATTCTACCAGGTCCCAGCAAATGGGGTTCTACCAGCTTTCAGTTTGCCCTTCCACCAATGGCAGTCATATCATCCTCCCTCACAGCAAGCAGGTCAGGACCCAAAGTGCAGCCGAGCCGACACAGGTGTTAGTGTGTCGGTTGGTGCTGCTTTGTTATGGGGTGGCTGTTCATATATTGCCTTATCTGTGGTCGGTCACGATGAGTCAGGGCCAGAGGCCCTTTCCTGGCTTCCAAGTGCGATTCCAGCCTTGCTCATACTCTTCTGGGTCGCATGGCCAAGGGAGGCTGCAGGATGCCAGGCAGAACTTTCCCAAACTCTGGCCTCTTCTCTGTCCCCATTCCCTAGGGCAGATGCTGGGCGAAGGATTTTAAAAGTCCTATCAGTTTTTATTCTCTTCAGAGGACCCCAGGGAACAAAGGCTCCAAACCAAAGCTCTGTGTCCCCTCTGGGATAGTGAGGGGAAGGCTACCAAAGCCACCTTGTCTGTTGGAGGACCAGCTGGTTCTTCGAGCACACAATGGTTTTGGTTTTTCTCTTCAGATGTTTATATTCTCCTTGGCCTGAAGACATAAAATTGGTCTTCTATGCCCAGCTCGGTTGCATAATTTTTTTTTTTTTGGTTTGCGGGTTGCTTATTTGTTTATTTTTAAGAATGTATTTTATTATAGTTTAAGTAGTATGGTTGCAATCTGTTCATACTTATGTTGTACAAAGCTACTACCCCGGCACCCCCAAGTGCCTACACCCCTCCATGAGGCTTCATCATTCTTGTTTCATCCGGTTCTAGATCCCACTAGCCGGGATCACGAGAATGGGGATGAAAATAAGTCCTGGTTGCAGATGGGCATGTGGCTGAGAGGTAGAGCATGTGTCTTACATCCATGAGGTCCTGGGTTGGATCCCGGGAACCATTACAGAAGAAAGAAAGGGGTGGGACAGGTAGTATAGTGGTTGGGGGCTGTAGTCTTGCGTACAGACTTGGGTTTGATCCCTGGCACCCTGTATGGTCCCCCAAGAACACCAGGAGCGATCCCTGAATGCAGAACCAAGAGTAAACCCTGAACACAGCGGGGTATGGCCCTAAAACAAAATTAAAATAAAATAAAATTTAAAAGACCTGGCTCCTTGCCTCTTTGTGGGACTGACTCAATTTTCCCAGTCATCATTTCCTGCTTCTCTCTCCCCACGCATCCTTCCCTGCTTCTGCTCACCCCATCCTCTGCTCCTCCCCCCTCCCAGCTTACTCTTCCCTGCTCCTTCCCTCAGTCCATTCTTCTCTGCTCCTCCTGTCCCAGTCACCCTTTCCTGCTCCTCCCCTCAGTTCACCCTTCCCTCTCATCCTCTCCCATCTGTCCTTCTGTTTTTCCCCTGAGCCATCCCTGTTCTTCCCCTCTCAATCCATCCCGTGTGCCCTGCTCATCTCACCCATCCTTCCCTCTACTCATCTTGCCTCATGCTCTACTTCTTGGGTCCTGACCCAATGCAACGGTGACTGTGTGAGGCTTATTGCCCATCTTCATAGGTGAGTTTGATTACAAATTAAAACTAAAATTAAAAAAA
The DNA here is from genome assembly GCF_027595985.1 of Sorex araneus. Taxonomy (NCBI): domain Eukaryota; kingdom Metazoa; phylum Chordata; class Mammalia; order Eulipotyphla; family Soricidae; genus Sorex; species Sorex araneus. Next base: position 40,334,757 of record NC_073305.1, on the reverse strand, counting down.
AGACCTTGCCATTAATTACTAGGAATGATCACCACCCACCTCACCTGGGGAGCTTGATCTGTGGCTGAGTCAAATAGTAGGGAAGTGACAGAAGGGCCTTTTTGGCCCAACAGAACCATGCTGTCTTTTTCTTTCATAACTGGCTTATTTCCCTTGAAATGTCTTCAAGCTTCATCCATGTTGTAGTATGAGTCAGAAGAATTTCCTGCCTTTTAAGGCTGAATGATGTTCTGCTGTGTGTATGTACCACATCCCGCTCGTTTATCAGCCCACTGATGTACCCTCTAGGTGCTTCCATATTCCAGTTATGATGAATATGGGTGTGGGCTGACTCCCTCAGGTTCTTCCATTAATTCTTTGGGATATACACATTTCTGCCACTATCTAAAAACAAGCTCCCGGAAGAGAGCGACGCAGAGAGTCTCTTGCCCGTGTGCCTGGCTGTCTTCTCTGGGGCCCCTCAGAAGGGGTGGGCTCCAGCTTCCCTCCGCGCCCTGAGCAGAGCTCCCTAGGCTGAAGACCTTTGGAGCCTAGCCACAGCCATGCTCAAGGCCCTTCTCTGCACGTTCGGACGAGCCTCACGCATGAAGGTACCGGCAGAGGAACCCAGGAGTGTGGGACCCGGGGCTGAGACCTCCAAGCCTGCTCAGATTGGATCGGGACTGGGCCTCTTCCACCCAGATTTCCCATCTTCCAGTAGCTAGGTGGTCACACCCAGGGACTGCCTCCGGTGCCGTGTAATCCCACCAATGGCCAACATCCAGAGACTTAAAACCGAGCTCCTGGACATCTTATAGTCTACTTTTCCCTCTGGGAGAACCTGGTAAGCTATTGAGCGTTTCCTGCCCACATGGGAGAGCCTCGCAAACTCCCCATGCTGTATTCATATGCCAAAACCAGTAACAATTCTGGATCTTATTCCCCTGCCCCTGAAAGAGCCTCCAATGTGGCATCGTTGGGAAGGACGATTAAAGAGAGGCTTCTAAAATCTCAGGGCTAGGACGAATGGAGATGTTACTGAGACCACTTGAGAAATTCAACGATCAACGGGATGATGATAATGATGATCCAAAAGCAGAGTGCTTAAAAAAAATAAGACAAAGAAAGAAAGGAAAAAAAAGAAAAACGAACAAAAGCAGAATGCTCCTGGGAAATTTGCTTTAACTCATCGTGGCCTAAAGCAAAGAAGCAATCACCAGCAATTTAAATGAAAAAAATTTGAATGCTCCTGGACCTAAGAAATAACCTCTCAGGTCCTATCACATAACACGTAAGACCTAAACTAACATGAGCAAACAGTTAAAGCAAGGATGATATAATGATATAATGGAGTGAAATGAGTCAGAAAAAGAGGAACAGACATAGAATGATTGCACTCATTTGTGGGATATTAAAAAAGTCATAGTATGAGGCTAATACTCAAGGACAGTAGAAACAAGGACCAGGAGGATTGATTCACGGTTGGAAGCCGGTCTCAATGGCTGGGGTTGAGGGCAGTTGGGACAGAGAAGGGACCTCTATGACAATGATAGCTGGAAATAATCACTCTGGATAAGAACTGTGTGCTGGAAGTTGGTAAAGGGGCATAGAAGCAGATTTGGGTGGAGGGGGACGGCAGGAGGGACACTGGGGACATTGGTGGTGGGAAATGTACACTGTTAAAGGGATGAGTATTGGAACATTGTATAACTGAAACCCAACCATAAATAGTTTTGTAACTGTGTATCTCAAGGGAATTCAATGTAAATAAATAAATAAGAATAATCTAATAGTACGATATACACAGATGTCATAAAAAATAGTTCCGGGGGAAGAGCCTCTGTGGGGCCACTCTTGCTTCTCCCAGCTGGGAATGTGCACTGGAGCAGGATGATAGGAAATAAACGTTCAGTCCTCTTTTTTGTTTGTTTACGTTTTGGGCCACACCTGGGAGTACTTGGGACCACGAGATGCTGGGGACTTAACTAGGATTGGGCAAGATCTTAGCCCTGGGTCTAGTTCTGTGGCTCCTGGAACTAATTTTTCTTTTCACCTTTTATCCTAAGAGTGTAAACGCTCTTCAGGGTTCTTTCAGTTAGTGAAAACCAGTACTAAACTAGGTTATTTTAAAAAGCAAAGTAACAGGGCGTGAATGTTCAAAAAGCTTGGATATTTGCCTTAACAGGAGTGGGAAGATGATTCTGGTTTTAATTATTATTATTATTATTATTATTATTTTTGTTTGTTTGTTTGTTTTTTGGGGCCCACACCCAGCAGTGTTCAGAATTTATTCCTGGCTCTGTGCTCAGGAATTACTCCTTTTTAATTAATTAATTATTTATTTTTATTGAATCACCATGAGACACAGTTATAAAGCTTTCATGTTTGAGTTTCAGTCATACAATGATCAAACACCCATCCCTCCACCAGTGCACATTCTCTACCACCCATGTCCCCAGTATCCCCTCCCATTCCAACCCTCACCCTGCCTCTATGGCAAACAATTTCCCCCATCCTCTCTCTCTTCTTTTGGGCATTATAATTTGCTCATAATTTGCTCGAATTTAGGGATCACCCCCGGTGGTCTCAGGAGACCATATGGGGTTCTGGGGATTGAATCCAGGTAGGTCGTGTGCAAGACAAGTGCCCAATCCCCTGTACTATTGCTCTGGCCACAGGTTTTCATTTTTTGAGGACCCATCACTGCTGTTTTTCAGAGCAGCTGAAATGTTGCTTCCATATGGAGCTCACAAAACTTCCAACTTCTCCATATTCTTTCCAACATTAAAAAAAACCCCTCATCTTAAGGGTATAATATGTAACTCTTTTTTTTTTCTTTTTGGGTCACACCTGGCCATGCACAGGGGTTATTCCTGGCTCATACACTCAGGAATTACTCCTGGCGGTGCTGGGGGACCATATGGGATGCTGGGAATTGAATCCAGGTCAGCCATGCGCAAGGCAAACGCCTTACCTGCTGTGCTATCACTCCAGCCCCTGTAACTCTAGTTTTAATTTTTTAGTTCCTCAACAGTCAGTGAGGTTGAACATCTTTTCATGTATTTATTTGATATTCATATGTCTTCTTTTGGAGAAATGTGTGTTCAAGTCCTTTTGGTCCACTTTTAATTTGGCGTTTGTGGTTGTCGAGTTTTAGGAGTTCTTTACGTTTTGAAATGATTGCTGGTCAAGCACCTGATTTGTAAGCAGTTTTCCCCCCAATCCTTGGGTTTCCTTTTTAACTCTTTGGGTAGTGTCTTTTAATGTATAAAAATTAAAAAAAAATCTAATGAAGTCTAGTTTGTCTGTTTTTTCTTTCATTGCCTATGCCTTCATAGTCTCAGGCCTTATATTTAAGTGGAATGAAGCTCTATTGAGATTTAAAAGGGATGTTTACAAATTATTTGTATATTGACCAGTAAGCTGAGAATACTTGGTTGGCAGACCTATTAATAATTTTGTTCACAAAATAAATTCAAATAGATTTTATTTTCCTAAAAGAATTGAAAGTGGAAATCAAAACAATTTCCATATTAATTTACATTAAAATGATAGCAGACTCAGGATCACCTGGAGCTGCCACTCAAATCTACCCAGCTTGGGGGCCATGCAGGGAGTGAATGTTCAGTGAAAAGTTCTTCTGCAGGAGCTTCCCTCAGAAGAGACACCAATCATATACCTAGCCTCTGTGCTCATGCTTCCAGCACAATCCCTCTGCCTCATTCCATCCTGGTGTGGAGGCAGCTTTCTGAAGTTCCAAGAAGGAACTGCAAATACGGAGAAATTAACCTCCCCAAACGCAAAGAGAAGTTTCACTTTGTTGGAACAGACACTTTAACAGGCAAAATAATGAAGGTAGTTATTTGTCTTCTACACACAACTTGGATAGTCTTAATAAAGGTGAGCAATGTCACTTAAAAAAAAATAAACTGCATGAGGGCTGGAGCAATAGCATAGCGGGTAGAGTGTTTGCCTTGCACATGGCCGACCTGGGTTTGATTCCCAGCAGCCCTATGGTTCCCTGAGCACTGCCAGGAGTTAATTCCTGAGTGCATGAGCCAGGAGTAACCCCTGTGCATCCCTGGGTGTGATCCAAAAAGCCAAAAAAAAAAAAAAAAAGAACTGCAAATCACAAAGAGAAAAATATCTCCTTTAAGAATGAAAAGAGAGAACGTCCTGACTCCATGCCAGGCTATCTTCACCAGGGCAACTCGAAGAGGGACAGCCAAAAACCTCCAGAACCCAACCGCAGCCACGCTCAAGCTTGCTCTCCACAGGCTCAGACAAGCCTCACCCACGAGAGAACCTGCAGAAAAACCCAGGTACGCAGGACCAGGGACTGAGATCTCTAAGCTTGCTCGGATCAGGACTAGGCCTTCTCCTCCCTAGCTCCCTAGTTTTCCAGTAGCTTGGCAGCACATCCGCAAACTGTCCCCAGCACCATATAAGTTCATCAATGGCCAAGAAGAGAGCAACATGTGCCTTGCCATGAGCAAATCTGCTCTATAATCACATTGTAAATTTCAGAATTCCTATACCTCTCCTACTCTAGCCCACTCATGTACCAAAAGTAGCACACATTTGTTTGGGTTTAACATACATGCTTGTAATCTCCTATACAAGGACTTAAATGGCTCCAGGATGAAATACAACGATCTTCACACATTTTCCTCTTATGGTGGTAGGAAGCTATATGATGGTGGGATTGGTGTTTGAATATTAAATGTAATAAATTATTGTGAATAACTTTATTTAAAAAAATGTTTAAAAAGAGTGAAAAGATCTGGTGGCCAGAGAGAGATAGGAAAGAGATAGGAAAGAGAGGTAGGAGAGAAATAGGCACTTGCTTTCCATACGGCTGATCCAAGTTTGATCTCCAGCACCCCATTGGGGTCTCAAACACTATTGGGGCTCCATATAATGGCTGTGATAACTGAGAATGGCAGGAAAATCCCCCAAGTACTGTTTAGGAGGCCCCACATCACCCCCCACCCCCGCCACAAATGAGTGCAAATATCTGGCCCTTACTATATTCACCAGGTTACCAATTTTTTTTTTTTTTGCTTTTTGGGTCACACCCGGCAATGCACAGGTGTTACTCCTGGCTCACGTACTCAGGAATTACTCCTGGTGGCGCTTGGGGGATCATATGGGATGCTGGAAATTGAACCCGGGTCGGCCACGTGCAAGGCAAACGCCCTACCCGCTGTGCTATCGTTCCAGCCCCGGTTACCAAAATTTTTATCACCAATTATGGGATGAATTGGCATCATTTGCCTCCTGAAATTATACTCAGTGACATACCATTTATGTAGTACTTATGCCAATAAATACATTAACTGAACCATGAAGAAATAATCAAACTTAAACTGAGAAATAAACCTACACTCTTCAGAAATGTCAGTGTCTCCCTCCTCACTGGAGAAAAAGTAAAGACTGTTCCAAATTATAGTTCAATAGTCACGGCAGCCCAATAAATCTAAGATATGATCCTGAGTTGGATCCCAGAGTGGGGGAAGAAATTATTCTAAAAAACAGCATCGGACAATTTTGTTGACAAGGAAGAAATCCAAGCAGCGTTTGTGGGGAAAAGCAATATTAGAACAAAGAAGTTCAGTCTCAGATGTTCTGTGCTAATCTATTATTGCTTTTTAGAGTAACTAGAGACAAACGGAAAGTCACTCAAAAATTACATTTTCATCCCAATTCTACCTACTTACCATCTAGGCGAAGTGAGCGGAATCAAAGCGTGTTTGAGAAATAAGCTGTATGAAGTGGAAACAACAAGCACATTCGCAGAAATTAGCCTCCAAAGTAGCTACTTATTGTTCGAGTAATAGTCCTACCTGAATACTGAGTAGACAGTAAGCTTTGTTTCTTAGCAAAAAGGCTAAGAAACATTCATTGTTAATGGATTTGTTTTTAAACTATGAGAATGAATCAAGACGCAGGCATCTGCTGGAACTGGGGAGATAGCTCAATGAGCAAGAGACCTTTTTTTTCAAAAGACTTCAAAAGAAACTTTCTTTCAAAGCAGAAGTCCTGGGTTCAATCCTTGGCAACACATGGTCCTCTGAGCATTGCCAATAGTCTGTCTAGTTCTGAGGGGAGAGTTGTCTTGGGGAGAGTTGTCCTGGAGCACAGCTCTGCGTGACCTCAAAAACAAAAGAAAAATATCTCTACGTGGCATGTTCAGGGTTTTTTTTTTTGTTTGTTTCTGAGTCACACCCAGCAGTGCTCAGGACTTACTCCTGGTCCTTCGTTCAGGGATCACTCCTGGCAGAGCTTGGGGACCCAATGGGGTGCAGAAATCAAACCTAGGTTGACCTTGTGCAAGACAAGTGCCCTATATGCACTGCCTGCCTAGAGTGACTCCTGAGTGCAGAGCCAGGAGTAGTCCAAAAGCCAAAAATATTTTCTATTTTGAGATAATTACAGATTCACATGCAATTATAAGAAATCATACAGATATCCAGTGTGCGGCCAGCTTGCTTCACTGGCTGTACTTGGCAGTGGTTGAGACTGTCACAACCAAGAGGCTGACTTTGATACAGTCAAGATACAGAACAGTTCCATGTCTAAACTCTCCAGGTGCCCTTCTCTTCCTTCTTATTTCCACCCTTCCTAACCTGGAATTCTTTCATTGGCCACTGCAAATCTGTTCTTCATTTCTAAAATTTTGTCAATTCAAGAATATTGTGGAAATCAAATAATATAGCATGTACACTTTTTAAAAAATTGAATAACCATGAGATACATTTATAGACTTTCATGATTAAATTTCAGTCATACAATGAGGGAGCACCCATCCTTCCACCAGTGCACATTTTCCACCACCAATGTTCCCAGTATCATTCCTGCCCCCTCCACCCCATCCCACCCCCGCCCCTGTGGCAGGTACATTTCTTCTTACTTTCTCTCTACTTTTGGGAATTATGGTTTGCAATACAGATACTGAGAGGCCATTATGTTTGGTCCTTAGTCTACTTTCAGCACGCATCTCCCATCCTGAGCGATCCCTCCAATCATCATTTACTTAGTGATCCCTTCTCCATCCCAACTTCCAGCATGTGAGGCTTGCTTCCAAATCGTGGCACTATCCTCCTGGCCCTCATGTCTTTGGTGTTAACCTCATATTACAGCATGTACACTTTTGACTTTATTTCATATCTGAAATAAGTCCCTAGAGAACCATCCAAGTTGTTGAGTGCATCAAAAGTTTGTTCTATCTTGTTGCCAAAGAGTATTTGAAGTCATATATGTACCATGATTTATTTCTTCACTCAATGAAATATATTAGAGGCACATAAAAGTAGAACTGTACGGATATTTGCATATAGATATTTCTGTGAATAACATACATTTCATTTCCCCAGGGTGAATGCTCAATACTGCTATTGCTGGCTTTTTCAGTGATTGTATGTTGTATCATAAGAAACTGTCAAAGTAGTTCCCAGAGGCCTTGCCATTGTACACTGTAATGTACATTGTACATTGTACTGTACAAGTGATCCTATTTCTCCTCTTTAGGTGTTTTCACTACTTTTTTATATATTTTTTTCCGCTTGTGATGTCCAATTGCTCCAGCATCATTTGTTGAGATGATTTGTTTGCACCTTTCTCCACTGAATTGCTTTCTTTCTGTTGTCAAAAATCAGTTCAGCATATGTGTGTGAGTCTATTTCTCGATTTTCTATTCTGTTCCTTTGATCTCTGTGTCCATCTGTCTCTAAAATCAGAATTATGCTTACTGTATCAAGCCTTGGCATGTGGTAGAGTGATTCTTACTCTTTATTATTTTTCAAACGATTTGAACTCTTCTAGCTCTGTACTTATTCTAGGTACTCTGCTTTTACATATACACTTTAGAATTTGTCTATAGCTATAAAACACTTGCTGGGAATTTTGATTGGACTTACATAAAACCTATCTTTGCCATATTAAAATTTCCACTTCTGAATACAGCATATCTCTGTTTATTTATGTCTTTAATTTTCCTTACAGCATTTAAAAATTCAGGATAAATCTTATACATATTTTCTTCAAATTATATTTTATACTCTGTTCTTGAATTGTGTTTTATTTTTCTTATTTATTTTTGGGGTTACAGTCAGAAATACTCAGGGTCTTTTCCTGGCTTTTCTCTGGAGAGACTGCTTGGGGGAACAGATGCTGAGCTGGGGATCAAACCAGGGTCACAGTATACAAGGCAAGTGCCTTATTCTTTGTACTATCTCTGTGGCTCTGGGATTGTATTTTCATTTCCCATTTCTACATGTTGATTTTTAGGATATAGAAATGCAGCTGTGTTTACTCCATATTGAAGTTGCTTACATCTCAGTTCAGATATGTGATTTTTCTTCCTTTACTAATCAGGGATTTTTATTTTCTGTTCCTTCCCTCTTTTTGCCTGAGAAATTTTTACACAATATTGAGCATATAGGTACATAAAATACACATATTAAACTGATAAGAACAGATACTACACTTGATCTTAGCCAAAAGGCCGAGAAGCGATATAAAATACACATATTAAAAAAAAATTAAGCAGAGTCACAGGACACACAGTTCAACCCAAATCACTTACATTTCTTTTGTGTATGGTTTAAAGTAAATAGTTTCATTTAAGAAATATAAGGGGGGTGAAGAGAGGGAGAAAGAGAGAGAAATGGAGAGGAAGAGACACATACATATACACACACAGAGAAAGAAACAGAGAGAGAGAGAGAGAGAGAGAGAGAGAGAGAGAGAGAGAGAGGGAGGGAGGGAGAGAGGAAGGGAGGGAGTGCAATGAGAGCACTCCATAAAATAAAGCTTAGCTTATTTAGCATAATTCAATGTGGAGGTTATTTTAAAACAAGTTTCTTTGTGATATTATTCACAATTTTCTTTAGCTGATAAATATGTTGGACATCAACTTGTTGATGATTTAATATTGAACCAACCTTGCATACTTGGAATAAGTAAAATTTTTGCATATTTTTGGTACTTTTTTGGGGGAGGCATCTCAAGTAGTACCCAGGAGGCCTGAGGGTCTCCTTCCGTGATTTTTTTGGCCATTAGGGCCAGTGGTTCAATGCAAGAGCCTGAGGAGGTACAGCTGCTCAGGCCCTGTAGTGTGTGGGATTCCCCGGGCCCTGAGGAAAATGCTTGGGACCTAAAGGGCCATAGTCAGTGTTGCTGGGGATCAAAGGAATGTGGTCTTCATGTCTTTGAGCTACTTCATGGGTGGGAAAGGAAATTTTTTCTTAGGTTTTATTTTCTTAAAGCTCATTATCAGTTCCCCCTGCCCCACTCACACACACAATCTTCTGTAATGTCCCTCTCTTAGATATATCACCCCCTTAAAGCTTTAAGTGGTACATGGGTGAAGGTGTGTCTTTTGTAACTTCTTCATGCTGACAAATGGGCACCGATGCTGCCTATGTAAGGTACTGAAAACTCAGGCTACCTGAATATTAATGGGACCTAGGTGATGGTTTATTTGGTTTCAGAGCTGTCAGTCTGAAAGTCAAATTAGATTGATTAAACAACAAATAAAAAAATGACTTTGGAAGAGAAAAGATTTCCTTTTTTTAATAATTATCCTTTAGAAAACCTTGCAGCAATGCCCACTGTTCCTCTCTTCAGAGTATTCTGGCTTAACACAAATTTTCTCTGGATTGGGGTATAAGTCATAATTGAGCAAGAATTAAGCACAGTCTTCCTACTTAAGTTCTGCTTGACAATTACCCTTAATTATCTTAGCATCTCCTTTTTGATGGCCTTTGCAGTGCATATTTCTTCTCTTCCTTCTGCTTGGGGCCCATACCCGGCAGTGCTCAGGGCTTACTCCTGACTCTGTGCTCAGAGATTACTCATGAACCATATGTGGTGCTGAAGTTCAAACCTGTGTCGCCTGCATGCAGGGCAACCTTAACAATGTGTTATTGTTCTGGCCCTCTATAACTGTTTGTTAGGAACTTTTTCTTTGTGTTTAGATTTTAACTATGATGAATCTTTTAAAAAATTTTATTTTATTCTTATAAAGTGTTATTCACAATAATTTATTACATTCAATATTCCAACACCAATCCCACCACCATAATACCTTCCCACCACCTATATTTTTAACTTTCCCAACCACCACATAAGCCTGTCCCAACAGCAGGCCTTAAATAATTTATTTTGTATTGCTTGCTATGAATAATCTGTTAAAAATGACAAAAAATGTTTCCTTAGAAGAAAGTGTGTTAAGATTGTTGTACCTCAGCCTGGAGCCATTAAGCCCTTGTATAAGAGATTTACTAACATGTTGTTACAGCTTGAGACTTGTGTGCATATACACACACACATATATACATATATGTATATATATGTATATATATATCAGTTGCCTTCCACTTTAACCCCCATCCAACGTGATGTTCTACTCTTGGTATATCAGTGGTGTAGAGTATGAGATGTTGTTTCAGAAATTCTAAAATTTTAACTAGATTGATAGATCTGGAGTTAAGTTTTTAACTCTCTCTCTCTCTTTCTCTCTCTGTTAGGATTTGTCTTCAGTTTCACTCCACTTGAACTCCTTTACCAATTTTTTCTCATTTTATCTTTAAGACCTATAATTTTTTTAAATAATTTATTTATTTTTAATTAGAGAATCACCGTGAGGGTACAGTTACAGATTTATACACTTTTGTGCTTATACTTCCCTCATACAAAGTTCGGGAACCCATTCCTTCACCAGTGCCCATTCTCCACCACCCGTAAACCCAGCGTCCCTCCCACCCTCCCCAATCCCATCTCCCCCCCAACCCACCCTGCCACTGTGGCAGGGCATTCCCTTCTGTTCTCTCTCTCTAATTAGCTGTTGTGGTTTGCAATAAAGGTGTTGAGTGGCCGCTGTGCTCAGTCTCTAGCCCTCATTCAGCCCGCAACTCCCTTCCCCCACATGGCCTTCGACTACAATGTAGTTGGTGATCGCTTCTCTGAGTTGCCCTTTCCCCGGAACGTGAGGCCAGCCTCGAAGCCATGGGGTCAACCTCCTGGTACTTATTTCTACAGTTCTTGGGTATTAGTCTCCCACTCTGATATTCTATATACCATAGATGAGTGCAGTCTTTCTATGAGACCTATAATTTTTGTTTATCTGTTTGTTTTGGGGTCCCACCAGTAGTACTTATGTCTTACTCCTGGCTCTGTGCTCAGGAATCATACTTGGAGGTACTTGGGGGACCATATGGGGTGCTGGGGATTGAACATCTGTTAATTGCATGCAAGGCAAGAGTTCAACCTCTATTCCTATCTCTCTGCCCCCACACCTTATAACTTTAATTGATTTTTAAAAAAATAACTTTTCTCTATTGACTGAGATTTTAATTTTTATTCCTAATTGCTACTCAATGTTTTTTCCTCCAGGAGCTACAACAAGCAGTGATGGGAGGGGGTGATGTTTAGGTACACTGATTCTGGGTTCTGGGGGTCCACCAGGCCTAAACCTCGTGGTGGGGAGGCATGCAGTAATTAGGACTGAACTAGGGTCATGCTACTCATGTGCTTCACTACCTGTGTTCTCTCCCTGGCCCCTCAAAGTTTCTTTCTTTCTATTTTTTTTAAATGATTGCTTCTTAAAAATTCTTGTCATGTTTATTAGCATACTTCTTTGCTTTTGATATTCTCTCACTCATGTGTGACTTTGGTGGTTCTTGATGACCAAAGTCATCAAGATTGATTTGATTTATGTCCTATCTATATTAGATATTATATCATGAGACTCGAGGTGAGTATTTCTTAACCTTTTTTTCTGACTGTGGCTCCCTTCTAAGCTTGTTGTTTTCCTGTGGCACCTCAATTCTACTGGTTTGCCCCCTAGTCTCATGCTGGGTACCCCATTAATATGACTTTCCCCTCTGGTCCCTGGAGTATCCTGGAGGTCTACACTTGGGAAACACTGATCTAAATCTCATGTTTTATTATTTTTGTTGTTGTCTTTGGGCCACACCCAGTGGTGCTCAGGCCTTATTCCTGGCTCTGGTCTCAAGAACCACTCCTGGAAGGCTTAGGGATCATATCAGGTGCCAGGGATTGAACTCGGGTCAGCTGTGTGTAAGGCAAATGCCCTAACTGTTGTCTTACCACTCTGAACTTGCATATTTTAATTTTTCTAAGCAGACAACTCCCTTGTTTGGGACAGGATGAAGGTTCTATATCCTGCTGGGTTTCAACAACACAACCATTGGCAATCGTGGGCACCAACTTGTTGCAGTTAAGTGGAGTCAAGTTTAGTCTCTTTCTCCACCAACATATACCCAGTGAAACCAGGCTGCTACCTTGTGTGTCTTGTAGTGGGAGTTTCAACTCAGCTTGCCACTGGGTTTCACTGCTACCAGAGAGAAGGGAGAGATTAGGCTTTATTGCTGCAAGGGGAGTGTGAAAGCTCAGCTCCCTACTGGGTCCTGAGGACATTTAGGCTGGTCTAAAGGGATGCTGACTTGCCCTGCTTGGAGCTGCCTTCCTCATTTTCATTGCTGCTCAACATCAGAAGAGGCTCAGCCCCAGCTGGGCCTCCAAGACCCCAAGGGTGAAGGGAGGAGGAGTGATGATAAATTCCAGCTTCCAGTGCCTTGCTTTGGCTGCGTCAATCCCAGGTGGGGGAGAGGGGAGGCTGAGCTCACTGCGGACTCCGTTGACAGCTCCTCTGGGGGCAATCAGCCCTGCCTATTTCTGCCAAGCAGGAACTCGAAGCTCCTGACTTAGCCTCACCAACATTCCTGGCAGGAAAATGAGAGTGTGCCATTTACTTGCATGGAGTGAGGAGGCGGAGGGAAGATCTGTTTCCCCTACTGACTATGCAAGGCTCTGATCAAACTGCCAGGGGTAGGGGTGGATTTTTTCATCCATGTTTGGCTTGAATAGGGCAAGTGAGGTCAATGTCTTCTGTTGTTGGGCCACTCTTCTTAAGGTTATCTGATTAGAGAGGATAGACTTTTCTTAGAACCTTTATGCTGGTGCTGGATCTTAGTTCTGGGTTGGAAGCTTCTGAAATACCCTGTACAGGACATGTGGGGGGATGGAACCCCAGGAGACTCCCATTGAGGTGGTCTTCAAGTCCCAAGGACTCCCTAGGCAACTTGAATTCTTCTTTCTACTTTTCAGAAACATCTTGTGCTTGTTGGTTGAATAATTCCAGGGATATCTCTTTGCTTTGTGTGTATGGGGCTTGGGGGTGTGGGGGGGAATGGGGGTTGCAGATAGGGTTAGACACGATGTAATGCCAGAGATCAAACTGGGATCAGCTGCATATATGGCAGGTGTTTTATCTCTTGCACTATCTCTTTGACCCTTGCCAAGGATTTTTCAATAGGACTAGGGAGAATGGAATAACTCCATCTTGATGAAACTGAAAAAAAAGCATACTATTTTGAAGCAAAACAGCATTTGTACAAACAAGTTCAGTCTCAGACACTTCTCTCTAAAGAAGTTTCTGGATTGCTTGCTAAAATAATCTTTGAGGATCATCAACATTACCTGAACGAAATCAGAAAAACACACATTCCTCTTAAAATTCTAAGGAATCTCAGCAGCATATGTGCAAACAAGTTCAGAGTCACACATTACTCTTAAAAGGCACCTCTTATTTTGAGGTAGGACAAACAAGATAAATCCATGCAAAATTTGTCGCAACTAGATTAAAGTCTCAGAGTGTTCTCAAAGTTCCTATTATAAAACTAAGCAAGTCAAAACAAATCTAACTGGTTTTGGGGTAGACAAATTCAAATCAAGATAAATCTAAACAAGTTTAGGTGTTTTGGTTTTTGTCTTTGGGCCATACCTGGCAATGCTTAGGGGTTACTCCTGGTGCCATGTTCAGGGGACTATGTGGGATTCTGGGGATTGAACCACATGCAAGGCAAGTGTCTGTTCTACTGTACAATATCTCTAGCCAAGACATTAGGTATCTTTGAGCTTGAATCTGCCTAATCAGAATTGAGCCTCTGTTTTGGGCATTACCCTGGTTCTTCTTTTTATTTAATTTTTTAATTTTATTTATTTATTTATTTATATTTTTAAATTCTTTTATTAATTCATCATGTGGAAAGTTACAAAGCGTTCAGGTTAAAGTCTCAGTTATACAATGCTCAAACACCCATCCCTTCATACCCTGGTTCTTCTGAACTTCGGTTTAGGACTTTGTAATGAATTTGGACCTTAGATCAAAGTATCTCTGATCTTGGAACTAAGCATTAGAACACGATCTCTGGTCTGGATCTTGACATGAACTTATATATGGTTTTTTATCCTCTAACTGTGACATTGGTCTTAAGCTTGGGAGTTGAACTTCTGACTTATATATCATGATATATAAACATGTGTATGGATGTAAGAGCTTTTACATCCATACACTCTTATCTTTGGATAAGAGCTTTTTACTTGAACATCAGCTTTTTATCTAGACTTTGGACCTTGCTCTTGGTTTTTGGTAAAGGAATCCTGACCGTTCCTTTCTCAGATTTGGGAATCTTTCAAAAGATGACTTTGGACCTGGATCTGCATCTCAAATGTAAACACTGTACTAAGAGTTGATTCTAGGACTTGTATCTTAGATTTTTATTATGATCTGTATAATGGATCTTTGCCCCATTGTTTGAAAAAATTTAGTTACCATGAATTACAAAGATTAAAAAAAATTTTAATTGACTATTCATTAGTAGACAGACCACTACTAAGCTGTTTATGATTTGGTTTCAGTCATACAATGACCCACCAGTGTCCATTTCCCACCACCAATGTCCCCTGTTACCCTCCCACTATTCCCCAACACCCACTCTCCACTGCCTCTATCTATAACAGGCACTTTTCTTCTTTCTCTCTCTCCTATTGTGCATTATGGTTTTCAATATAGGTACTAAGAGGTCATTATGTTTGTTCAGAGCGTTCAGTATTTTTTTCCCTGTTTTTTTTTTCAATTGAATCACCACGTGGAAAATTACAATGCTTTCAGGCTTAAGTCTCAGTTATACAACGCTGAAACAACCATCCCTTTACCGGTGCCCATATTCCACCACCAAAAAAAAAAAAATCCCAGTATACCTCCCATCCCTCCCCCCTCCACCCCCTCCTCCACTCCTCCACACCCCCCCCCCCAGTAACTGATAAATTTCACTTTAATTTCTCTTTACTTTGGTTACATTCAATATTTCAACAAAAAACTCACTATTATTGTTAGGAGTTCCCCACTAGAGTCAGACCTGCTGTGAAGAGATCAACTAAGTCCAGGGAAATTTCTTCCAGAAATTGGATCATTGCAAGCTTGTATCTCTCATTAGTGGTCCTCATAATATTGTGGTCACCATGCCCTTGCTTTCCTCCCCCCGCCCCCCCGCAAGGAAAAGGTGAGAGAGAAAAACCTTTTCCCTCCTGGGCAGGCATGGGGCCGAGGCTTAGGGCTTAGTTCTCAGTCTGGAGACATTCTGCAAGGAGCTACCGGTACCAAAATTAGTTTAGCTGGCCTCTGGAATCATGCTCGTGCAGCTGCAGTGAGGCTGCACACGTGCGGCCCCTGGGATCACATCTCAGCGGAGAGCCACGTTCAGTATTTTTATCGGGAAGGTAAGGCTGCAATATTTCTTTTAACTGGATGGAGGTTTTGAGGTGTGGATGTGACTGTTGAGGCTTCTGAAAGTACAGAGAGGTGGCGGGGAGTAGCCCATCCCAATGGGGAGAAAGCCTGGAGATATCAGTCACTACAAAGATTTTTTTTTTAATGATTGGGGTTCAGCAGACAATATTCCAACACCAGCCTCTTCACCAGTGTCCACTTCTCTCCACCACTGTCCCCAGCTTCCCTCTCAACCACCAGTCCACCTCTGTGATTAGTACTTTATTAAAAAAAAATTTTTAGGCACTGTGGTTTATATAACTGTTACTGATATAGTTTCAGGCATAACACTTTGCCACCTTTCAGCACCTCCTCCCTCCTCTTGAGTGACCACCTTTGCCATTGCCATAGTATTCTCTTCCCCATCCTATCTTCCATCCCTGGCACTGCCCGTCATCCTCAGCCTCCGGTGGCAAGCTTCCTGCATAAGACCAGTTATCATGTTCTTCATTTCTTTTTTTTTTTTTTTTAGGTCACACCCGGTAATGCACAGGGGTTACTCCTGGCTGTACACTCAGGAATTACTCCTGGCGGTGCTTGGAGGACCACCTGGGATGCTGGGAATCGAACCCAGGTCAGCCGAGTGCAAGGCAAATGCCCTACCTGCTGTGCTATTGCTCCAGCCCCATCATGTTCTTCATTTCTATCACCTTTGAATTTGCCCCATCTTATCTCTAAACTTTGGCATGAAATGTGAAATGAATGAAAATGTATGTTTGAACTTCTGAAGGAACTTTGTTCTTAGATCAGTAACTAAGACCTGAACCTGAACTTCATACTTGAAAAAGGTAACTAGGTCTTGAAACAATTTATTGAACCTGGATCTGACATCAAGACCTGTTCCTTGGATTTGTACTTTGTACCCAGACTTCAGACCTTGAGATGAACCCTGAATCTTAGATCTTGACATAAATCCTGGATATAAATTTTGTCCTTAAGTCAGAATAATATCTCAGTCTCGGTTTTGGGTTTTTCTAAGGGTAGACCTTAACCTTAGATTTATTGTTCATTATAGACAACAAAATTCTGGATTTTAATTTTTGATTTTTAATCACAAATCTTGACATTTGACCTTGGTCTTGCCACTCACACCTAGACTTCCACACAATTGTTGACCTTGGAACTTAGACTTTGTACTCAATCCTGGACCAAAACTTGACCTTTTTAATCTGGGCACTTACCTAGTCCTATATATTGAACCTGAACTTATATAATAGATTTGAGTTCACTCATTTGAATCCAGAGAAAGACCTGGACCTTGGAATTGTCTTTGAGAATTTGGAGCTGAGTCTCTAAATTTGGATCCAGACCTGGAATATAGACCTGGACCTGGAACTTATCTGGTACAATGATTTTGAACTTGGAATTAGGTTATGAGGATTTTTTCCCTTTTAACTCAAACTTGCCTTTATACCTGGTCTTGTCTCTGGGTTTTATACTTAGGTATTAGTCTAAATATAGATAAGAACCTGGAACTTTAACCTTACCTTTGTCCTTCTTCAGGGAACCTGCATTTGATCAGATGTCATGAACTTGGAATTGGACTTGAACATTGGGAAGCCTCTCTTGATGCTTAGTTACATGTGACTTGAGAAATATGCATAAGTCATGTTAGTAAGTTATATACATATATTTATATATAAAATCTCTATATAAATATATATAAACTTTATATATATAAAATATATAAATATTTCCCTTTTTTGAGGGGGGAAGGGGAGACTGCCAAGTCCTGTTTATGATGAGGCCCACTCCTGGGGATAATCAATCATCTGGGCTGGTAGTTCAATGCTAGGGCCTTGGGGAGCAGTGGTGCTCAGGTCCTGTGGTGCTGGGACCATCAGGAACACTCCAGTGGTACACAGAGGCCACCAGGACCATATCTGATGGGGCTCAGGGGCCTCCAGGACTGGACAGCCTGGGGCCATGTGGTTCTATCAATCAAATGAGGGTTGGATGCCTTAAGGCATGTTCCCTAACCCTGTACACTATCTCTCTAGTCCTTAAAAATGTACTTCCTTAGTCCATTCTCCACTCAATTGCAAATCAAATTGCCACCAACTTCCCACCTCATTCTTTGCTGATGATTCTGTTTCCTGTTTCACTAAGTAAATTGGTAAAGTCAGAAAAGAACTTGCCTCGGCTTCCATCTCCCACCCATAAATGGAGATGTTTGCATCTGGGTCCATATGCTCTAGTTTTCTCTTTTGATACCAACACTGTCCTTCTTCATACTGTCTTATTCCTCACATATGCACTAGATCTCATTCTACCTTGCCTTCTGAAATATTCTGATTCAAAAGTCTTCTCCTCTTGTTTCTGTATCATTGATTCCTTCTTTCTACTGAATCTTTTTCATCAACAGTCAAAGCTTATGTTTTTCTTGTCTTAAAAAAACTTCCTTGGCACCTGTTTTTTCTTCTATCACTATACCACTATTTTTCTTTCTGTCTTTTTTTTTCTTTGCAGCAGTATTGGGAAGGGTCTTCAATGCTCATACTTAGCATTTTGTCTCCTTTACTGTAAAAAATCTCCCAGGGCGGCCAGGGGAGAGCCCTGGTGGGTTTCCCCATCAGCGACCAGGTTTGGGGATGGTCTCGGGTTACTCCCCCACCTAGAGTGGCCCAGGCCACGGGGCAGATGGAAGAGGAAATGAGGGCCAAGCCGGTTAGTTGATCAGTTGCCGTTTATTCCATTCTCTCCATGCACCTGTTCCAGTCTCTCTGAGCCCCCCATTCTAGTCTCACACTGCCCCTCATTCCCGTCTCCTCCTGTCTCTCCCGCTCATCTCTCCGTGCTCCGTCTCGTAGCCTGGGCTCTCTCTCTCCTCTCTGGATTCTGACTCTGACTCTGACCTCTGGATTCTGACTCAAACTGCTTCTCCTCCAACGACTCCCTGACTCCCCTCTTTCTGCCTCTCCCCCACTTATCTCTCCACTCTTTGTCCTCTGGGCCCATACTACACCTCCTCAGGTAGCAAAATCAACATAAGAAAGCCCTTCCTGACTGCCCATCAGGCTCAGGGGTGGAAACACCACCTGGGGGTATTCCTCTCCTCCTAGTATCTTAATTAACACCTTAATATTACTTATTTTTGTATGGGCACAGTAAGAGATACATTGAGGCTTGTAGGGCAGCTCTGCTGGCAACATCTTGCCACAGACTCAGACTACAGTGCTCAGGCCAGATTAATCATTCCTAGCCTTAGCAGGTTACAAATCTAGTTATTACTTTTTGGAGCATGACAGCATTTGTCCATGACCAAGCTCTTAACTTATAGTTAAGCGTTAGGCACTTTGGCCAGGCCCATCTTGATGCCAGGGTAGCATTGCCCTGGGTTCCTCCAGTCCCTCGTCGGGACCCTGCTTTTGGGGGTGCTAGGAAGTAAGGGCAACTGAGGCTTAGGTCTAGAGAACAGATGCCCAGGAGGAAAATATCATTTAGAGTCAATTGATTCCCACATTACAAAAGGATAGCATTTACTGTCTTCCTGTGCCCATACAAAAAGGAAATTGCTCTGAATAAACTATGCAAAAAACTTAAGGAGAAAAGAAAAATAATATCTACAAGTCAACAGAGCACAAAGAAAGAAGTTACAAATAAACACAGAGGAATGGGAATACTATGATGGGAATAATCCAAATAAACCTAAGCTACCCATGACAATGTTATCCTACACTTTATGTTGTCTTATACAACAATTCTATCACTTTTGTTTCCACCACTGCATTTAGATTGCTTCTGTCAGAGTCACCATTGCTCTCTATCATACATATCCACCCAATGGCTAACTCACAGGCTGCATTCTACTTGACCTATTATATCATTTTATGCTATTGGCTATAGGCTTTTCTTTGCAAATCTTGGGAACACATGTTATGTGTCATCTCAGGTGAAGCTATCAACTAAGGACACTAACTGCCAAGGATTCAAAGATCCATTAGACCCCCTAGCTAATATCTTAGAGAGAAAACACACAAAAAACTAAAGCTGCCTTCTCTGACAATTCTAATATTATTCCTTTTTTTTTTCTGTTTGGGTCACACCCGGCAATACAAAGGGGTTACTCCTGGCTCTGAACTCAGGAATCACTCCTGGTGGTGCTCAGGGGACTATATGGGATGCTGGGAATCGAGCCTGGGTCAGCCTCGTGCAAGGCAAATGCCCTACCCGCTGTGCTATTGCACCAGCCCCTCTAATAGTCTTTAGGGAAAATTTCCTTTTTTGGGAAGCTTTTAATCAATTAACCAAAGAATAAAAAAGAATAAAAACTAAAACTTCATGTCCACAGCTTCTAATTTTTAGTTTTATAGGCCCTCTCTTTATTTTCAAATCCTTGCATAATCTCGTGGTTATAAGTAAATATTCAGTTGTACTCTAAACATCCCTGAGCTGTTCTTTGAAAGCTTTGCAGGTAAGATGAAACCTGCACTTCTCTAAGAATTCATCAAATTATAAGCCTGGGTGAGTGCTTCCTTGGCCCCTTGATTTCTGGCTCACCCTTCTTCAATTTATCAAGTCAGCAATCAAACTAGTTCAAACATTGACTATGTCCCTTGGTAATTTATGGTTCTATTTTGATTCTGTTTCACAGGCCACTTTATTTTTTCTGGTAGCTAAGTGAATTTTTGGGGATCTTACTTTTTTGTATTGAGGATTATAGACTGAGGGTCCTTTCTGTCATTGGATCACCAACCTTTGATGTAATCAGACTGGTCTCAGCCATGGTATTCAGAGTCACTCATGCATGTACATGTGATAAACTGTCTTTCTGTGTCTGTTGCAGTTCGACATTCTCCAAGACCATGTTCAGTTTTAGTAATCCACGAGAAGAAGCTCAATAAAGGTGTTATTTTTGTGGCTATGGTTAGTTATAGTAAAGGATACAGGTAAATTAGCAACAGGGAGAAACACAGGGCAAAGTTTAGGAAAGACTGGGATTGAAGTTTGCAGTTGTGCCTTTCCTGCATAGTCAGAGTGGGAGATCATACACACAGTGCTTTTTGTCTTTCAGTAATGAATATGTGATAATATGCACAGAATATTGCCAGCCAGGGAAGCTCATCCAAGTCTGGGTGGCCAGAGTATCTTCCGGGGGCCAGTCACCTAGATGAATTGATTACACAGATTGTTCCTGCAGAGATCTAGCTCAAGGTGTCCACCCTGATTCACACTGTTAGCATAGACAATCTACCTTTAGATTAATAAGACACTAAGCAGGGCATTTGAAAGGCTCCAAGATTATGTTTCAGAAGCTTGAGGCTAAGAGCCAAACTTTTCTTTGGGCCAGTTTCATCCTTTTATTTCCCAACTGTTGATAGTGCTCTTTGTGTTATTTGCTTGTCTGTGCAGCAGTATGCACCTAAATCACTGACAAATAGAATTTGTGCAAATAGAATTCTGTGCAGAGCAAACATCCTGCAGTGGAGAACAGCCCCGGATCAAGAAATATCACAGTAAGTGCACCTTTCAGATCCTTGATACTGCCTTTAATTTGTGGAGCTGTTTCTGGATAGCTTATGCTGAGACCCAAAATACTGCGCTGGTTTTTAGAACAGATGACCGTTTTTAGATCTGATGAATATTGACTTGTCTGCTGGGTGTAGTCATATGGCTTGTCTTTTAAGTTTTAGAAAGAGAAACATTTTGCTTCTGTAGGTCACGACTCTCTGCCAGCACAAGATTGCCAACATTCACATTTAGAGGATGAGAGTCTAAAACTCTCTGGTCTGGGTCCCCAACATTGTCCCGTTTGTCTATGAACATCTACAGAAGGTCCAATTAAATAAGAGGAATGGGGTCAGTGGGTTCTTTCAACTGATGTTTCAAACATGTCTATAGATTTAAAAAAATCACTCCATTCCTCTCTATTATTATTATTGTTGTTGTTGTTGTTGTTATTATTATTATTATTTTGGTGGCTAAGCCACAGCGATGATCAGGGCTTACTCCTGGCTCTGGGCTTACTCCTAGTGGGTTCAGGGTGCCATATGGGATGCTGGGGATTGAACTACGATCAGCCAATTGCAAGGCAAATGTCTAATCTATTGCTCCAGCACCCGTATTTTTTTTTAAATCTGTTGTCACCTCTTTTTTTCAGGGAGGAGAATTTTAATAACTAATTGGCCATAGAAATTTGTCATTTGTGTGTTCAATATAGGCATGTTGATTGACATATAGGCAACCCACATATAGATATCCAGGGAAGGGAGAGAATGGATATAAAGGGTTAAAGGACTGAAATGGACTTCATGTGAGGGAGAGAGAGAATAGAAAGCTATAGCTTTTATTTTTTAAAAAAAATGAATAACGGTGAGCAACACTTACAAAGCTTTAATGTTTCAATTTCAGTCATACAATTGTTGAACACCCATCCCTCCACCACTGCATATTTTCCACCACCAATGTCCCCAATATCCCCTGCCCTCCCGCCCATCTCACCCCTCCCACTGACTCTATGGCAGACGATTTCCCCCATACTCTTTCTCTACTTTTGGGCATTATGGTTTGCAACACAGATACTGAGAGGCTATCATGTTTGGTCCTTAATCTACTTTCAGCACACACCTTTCATCCTGAATGATCACTCCAACCATCATTGACTTAGTGATCCCTTCTCTATTCCAGCTGCCTTCTCCCCTAGCTCATGAGGCAGGCTTCCAACTATGGAGCAATATTCCTGGCACTTGTCTCTACTATCCTTGGGTATCAGTCTCATATTATGTTGGAGCTATAACTTTTATGCAAGGTTACCTAACTTGTATAAGGACAGTTTAATAGGTCTAAATATTTATTTAAAAGTCTAAATCCCAGATGGAATCTGAATAGAAACACACAAAGAAGGTCACTGTATTTTTTTAATATTTCATGGCTGTCGTCTTTCTCCATCAAATCTTAAGGTTCTAAATACATGACTTTTCTCCTATTTCTTTTTTGCTGTTTTTTTTTAAGAATTTTATTTTATTGAATCACCATGTGAAAAATTACAATGCTTTCGGGCTTAAGTCTCAGTTATACAATGCTGAAACAACCATCCCTTAACCAGTGCCCATATCCCACCACCAAAAAAAAAAAAAGTACACCGCCCACTCTGCCCCCCCCCCCGCTCCCCCCCCGCCTTGTAACTAATAAATTTCACTTTACTTTCTATTTACTTTGGTTACATTCAATATTTCAACAAAAACCTCACTATTATTATTAGGAGTTCCCCCACTAGAGTCAGACCTGTTGTGAAGAGATATGAGGTTTTGGATTTCTGTACTTTAGCAACTAAGTCCAGGGAGATTTCTTCCAGATATTGGATCATTGCAAGCTTGTAAGCCCCCATCTGTGGTTGACATAATATGGAGGTCACCACACCCTTCACCCCCCGGCAAGGAAGAGGTGAGAGATGAGAGAGAGAGAGAGAGAGAGAGATGAGAGAGAGAGAGAGAGAGAGAGAGAGAGAGAGAGAAGAGAGAGAGAGAGAGAGAGAGAGAGAGAGAGACCTTTCCCCTCTGGGCGGGCATGGCTCTGCGGGTTCTCTTATTTTTGTAGTGAATTAGTATCTCTGCAAATAATTTGGTATATTTGACTCTCTCTTTCTCTCTAGGGGAATCAATAAGTAATAAAGTTTCTTAACAATTTTTTTTTTCGGTTTTTGGGCCATACCTGGGATTTTACTCTTGGCTCTACAGTTAGGAATTACTCCTGACAATACTTAGGGGACCATATGTAATGCTGGGGGGTTGAGCCTGGGTTGGCCTCATACAAGGGAAATGCCCTATTCCACTTTACTATTACCCCATAATAATAAAGTAAAAAAATATATAGGCAGGGACTGGAGAACTAGGTAGAAGGGCTATATCACGCTCTAGGCCCCCAGTTTGATCCTTGGCACTGCCTGAATAACATTGCTGAGCACCACTGAGATGGCCCTGGTGGCCCCCCAGCACCATTGGGCCCCCATGCAGCACCGCATTTCAGGGCTCAAAACATTGAGCTGTCATGACCACACCACACTGGGTCAAGTATCACTGGAAGTGACCCCCAGGACCCCTATGCACTGCTGGTGAGACAGCCCCCTCCACCATCTACACAGTCAAGTAAGTGATTATCTAAATCTAACATAAATTCACCATTTCTTTTTCTGACTACAGCCCAAGTCACAAATGAAACACTCACATTTCAGGTGTTAATTGATATTATATATCCACTGGCTAACTCAGAGTGGGCTTCCCTCAGCCACTCTCTATCTAGCCAAAGGGGGGGCGCAGTCTGTTCAATGATGAATGCATCTTGCGATTCCAGGATGTTTACTAAATGGGAAGTAAAATAACCAGTCAATTGAGAGATTGGTTATATTGTCCATCTGATTCTCAAGGCTAATTTTCTTGAAGAGGGGTAGACGGAGTAGAAAACTAGATATGAAGTGGATGGGACCTGTCAATTTTTTCCTGTTGATATTTGCCAAGCATCTGTCTTCTTGCCTTTCACTACTGTTCAATCTCCAAGCATTTGAATGTTACATTTAAATGTTACTTTACAGTTATTTACCCCAAGTGGGATATCCAGCTGATAGCACCATGTCAAAAAGAGACAGTGGTCCTAATAGCCCCTTGAGGTGCTCAGTGAACCCAGGTTGACCACGTGGAAATGGAGTAGTCATAACAAGAATAGGGAGATGTCACCAAGGTGGGAAATGATCACAGAAAGAGCCCTTCCATCATGACCGATGTGGATGCCCCATGGACATTTAGCCTCTGAGGGCTTCTCAGACCCACCCTAAGAACTCAGTGACTTCCCTAACTCTACCAGTCTTCTTCTTCTTCTTCTTCTTCTTCTTCTTCTTCTTCTTCTTCTTCTTCTTCTTCTTCTTCTTCTTCTTCTTCTTCTTCTTCTTTCTTCTTCTTCTTCTTCTCTTCTTCTTCTTCTTCTTCTTCTTCTTCTTCTTCTTCTTCTTCTTTCTTCTTCTTCTTCTTCTTCTTCTTCTTCTTCTTCTTCTTCTTCTTCTCTTCTTCTTCTTCTTCTTCTTCTTCTTCTTCTTCTTCTTCTTCTTCTTCTTCTTCTTCTTCTTCTTCTTCTTCTTCTTCTTCTTCTTCTTCTTCTTCTTTCTTCTTCTTCTTCTTCTTCTTCTTCTTCTTCTTCTTCTCCTCCTCCTTCTCCTTCTCCTTCTTCTTCTTCTTCTTCTTCTTCTTCTCCTCTTCCTCCTCCTCCTCCTCCTCTTCTTCTTCTTCTCTTCTCCTTCTCCTTCTCCTCCTCCTCTCCTCTTCTTCTTCTTCTTCTCTTCCTCCTCCTCCTCCTCCTCTTCTTCTTCTTCTTCTTCTTCTTCTTCTTCTTCTTCTTCTTCTTCTCCTCCTCCTCCTCCTCCTCCTCTTCTTCTTCTTCTTCTTCTTCTTCTTCTTCTTCTTCTTCCTTCTCCTTCTCCTTCTCCTTCT